>NW_019154150.1:16629813-16774232 GCF_002288905.1 Enhydra lutris kenyoni
AAAATAAAATAAAATAAAATAAAATAAAATAAAATAAAATAAAATAAAATAAAATGCAGCATACCCATATAATGCATCATTCAGCCATTAAAAGGAATGAATTACTGATACATGTGAACAACACGAATGATAATGCTAAGTGAATGGAAGCCATACATAAAAGGTCACATATTTTACGTGGGTTTTACTTATATGAAAAATCTAGAACTGGTTAAGTTTATAGGGGCAGAAATTAAATTAATGGAGGGAAGGGGAATTGGGAAAATACAGTTTCTTCCGGGGTGATAAAATGTTCTGTAAGTAAGTAGAAGATATGAAAAAACACTAACTTATATACTTTAAAATGGATGAAATAGTGATTTTTTTGTTATATGAGTTTTGTCTCAATTTCCAAAAGTTAAATTTTTAAAATGGTGAAAGGTAATTAAAATACCAGCTAAGGCACTCTTGCTATGGTTCAGACTCATATGTTAAAAAACAACAAAAAGCAAAAAACTAAGAAATACAAGGGCACCTGGGTGGCTCAGCTGGTTGAGCGACTGACTCTGGATTTCGCTCAAGTCATAATCTCAGGGTCGGTAGTGAGATCAAGTCCCATGTCAGGCTCTGCACTGGGTGTGGAACCTGCTCAAGATTCTCTCTCCCTCTGACCCTCCCTACCTCTGCTTGCACATGCTCTCTCCAAAAAATTAAAAAATAAAACACAAAACTATACAGACAATACCACTTTTGTGTTTTTCTTCTCACTTCTGTGTTTCTTAAAAATATAAAGAAATTAAAGAAGTGATGAAATGCAAATGGTAATATCTGGGTGATGGTTTCTGTACATTATTTTTCTGTTTTCAAATTTCTAACAAATAGGATATATTATTTATTTATTTATTTTTTAAGATTAATGTATTTATTTGAGAGAGAGAGAGAGAGAGAGGATGCACGTGGTGAGGGGAGGTGTAGAGGGAGAGAGATTCTTAAGCTGACTCTACAGTGAATGCAGAACCCGATGCAGGGGTCAATCCCACATCTTAAAGATCACCACCTGAGCCAAAACCAAGAGTCAGATGCTTAACCCATTGTGCCACCCAGGCACTCCAGGATATATTATTTTTTTAATTATAAAATGTTTCAAATATATAGAAGAATAAAGAATAGACTTCTAAATGAGAATACTTATTTACTTCAGATGATTTTATTAAAAATTTTAACAACATAGTGGAATGTCCCTTAAAACTCCTTCCTCAAAAATCACTTACTCACACTATATTGAGACAACCACTACCATGAAGTTGATGTACATGATGGATATATATGCTATATTTTTACTCACAACATATGGTATGATTTGTACTGTTTAAAATTTAAATAAAGATACTGTACATATTGCACCTCAACTTATTTTTCCACTTGGCTTTATATTATAAAGATCTATCAACATTCATACATACTTTGAAAATTTTAAAGATTATATGTTAAAAGGCCTCAAACAGATGTTCCAAATTTTGTGTTTTTTCCTTTATGCACAAAATTAAGACTATGTTTTTAAACAGCAGCATTAGCAACATCCTACCGCTTGTCATCATATTCATCTCCATGGGTGTTTTCTTCTGAAATTCGAAATCAAGCAACCATCTACATTGTTGACTAAAACATTCTCCCCTGAAATTTCCAAAGTAAAAATTTCCAAGAGCTAAGTAATTTTAAAAGATGTAATTATTAAAGAGAAAAATAATGCATCCATTCACCTAGATACCTAAAAATATACTTAACACATAAAAAAGTATTCACATGTAAAATTTTTGGCCGTTTTCAACATTGAAAAAGTATGAGCAGAGGCTACAAGTAAAATAAAAAACAAATGCAAGCTTTAAGTTGAAGCCAGTACTAAGTAACATTCTTTTACGTGTTAAAAAGAACATTAAGTTGAGGTAACTTGGCAACATACTTCTGGTTTCTGGTTCCAAATATAAGGAATCATTCTATCCTAACAGAAAGTAAAAACCTGGACTGAAAAATCAACAACTCTTCCTGGATTTGTGAGGAAATGACAAAGGACAAATTGCTGCCCTCAAGATTAGAGATATACATGCAAACACAGTGTCACACCAGTGGGAACTGATATGGAAAACAGTGGGAGACACAGCACATAGGAAAACCTGAACTGTCTGAGGAAAGGCTGGAAGCTCAGTGTGGAAACTTAAAAAAGTTCAGAGTGAACCCATTCGTACAAAGGCCCCTACAATTCTGTAGGGTTTGCCTCTAGGAACTCCATCAGGTTCTTAAAGTAAATATAAGAAACAAATCCCCTTTCCAGTACAAGGAAGGGAAAGGAACCATTTTGAAATACGTCTGAACATTCTGTTCTTAACAAGGCCTGTCCTTGGAGAACGTATGTGGGGGAGGGGAAATATCCAACTCCAGTCAGCTCCAGCCAACCCTGTCTACTTAAGTAAGGCAGAGGGGAGGAGGGCAACACACTTACAAAGTCCACAATCCTGCTTACTAAAAGACTCAGACCTAATCATACAAGTACAGAATGCTTTCCCTTTCCATACACCTTAACTCTTATTCATCATAATTCCTTTTACCTAGTACATCAGGAAAAGAAAGAATGAATAGAGTATTTGAAACCATGACAGAGAATTCCCCAAACTAATGTCAGACACCAAACCAGAGATCCAGGAAACTTAAGCACTAAAGAAAAAATGCCAAAAATCCAACTACCCTGTACCAGGCACATCTCTGTCAAACTACAGAAAATTAAAAAAAAAATTCTGAAAAAAGCCAGAAGAAAGACACCTTACCTAGAGGGACAAAAATTACATGACGCCTACTCAGAAACCAACCAAGCAAGAAGAATAGAACAGAATCAGATATTTAAAGTACTGAGAGAGAAAAACACCAACCCAGAATTTTGTACCTTGTGAAATTATCCTTTAAAATTTAAGGAGAAATAAGGACTTTTACAGACAAACAAAAATTCAGAGAATTTGTTGACTGTAGGCCTGCCTTGCAATAAACATTAAAAGTTCTTAGAAGAAAATAACACATCAGAAAACTGAGATCTACATAAAGAAAGGAAGAGCACTGAAGATGGAATAAGTAAAAAATAAAAACTACTTCAGGGTGTCCAGGTGCTGGCTCAGCTGGTTAATGCATCTGCCTTTATCCTTCACAGATCAAAAACAAGACCCAAATTTTTGTTGTCTGCAAGAAACCTAGTTTAAACATAAAGATACATAATAGATTAAAAATGAATAGATGGCAAAAAAAAATATACCATGCTAACACTAATTGAAAGAAAGCAGGAGTAGCTATATTAATTTCAGATCAGACTTCAAAGTAAGTAAAGTTATCAGGGATAAGAAAGGCATTACATAATTATACATAATGACAAAGGGATTAATTTCTCCAAGAAGAAATAACAACCCTTAAAGTCTATACACCTAGCAACAGAGCATCAAACTAAGCAAGGAAAAAACTGATAGAAATGCAAGGAGAAATAGATGAATCCACTATCTTTGGAGACTTCAAAACCTCTCTCTCAGAAACAGACAGAAGCAGCAGCTAGATAATCAGTAAGGACGTAGGTGAACTCAAAATCATCAAAAAACTAGGTATCCTGGATCTACAAACTACTTCATCCACAACCAGGAAAATAATACATTCTTCTCAAGGCCACATACATGAAACATTCATCAAAATAAACCACATTCTGGGCCATAAAATACATCTGAACAAATTTAAAGAACTGAAATCAAATAATGTGCATTCTTAGCCCACAAAGGAATCAAACCAAAAAATTAGTAACAGAAAGATAACTAAAAAACTGGAATTAAACAACATACTTCTAAGTAACACACACGTCAAAGATTAACTCCCAAGAAAAAATTAAAAATATTACCTAAATAAAAATAAAAACACAATTTATTAAAATTTGTGCCATACAGAAAAAGTAGTGCTTATAGGGAAATTTATAGCACTGAATGCATATATTAAAAAAGAAAGATCTAAATTAGTAACCTAAGTTTCTATCTTAGGAAACTAGAAGAAAAAAAAAAAGGACAATTTAAATCTAAAAGAAGTAGAAGAAAAAAGAATTACAAAGAAAATCAATAAAACTGAAAATAATAGAGATAAATCAATGAAACCAAAAACTGGTTCTTTGAAAGATCAACAAAATTAGACTTTAGACAAAGAAAAGAAAGAGGACATAAATTACTATTAGAAATGAAAGAAGTAATATTATTACTGATCCCATGGACAGTTTATTAAAAGGATAATAAGGGGAATACTAAGAACAACCTTATGTCCACAAATTTGATTACCTAAATGAAATGGACCAAATCCTTTTAAGACAAAATCTGCCAAAACTCACACAAGGAGACAATCTAAACAAACCTGTATCTATTAAAGAAATTTACCCCATAATTAATAATAACCTTCCAAAATAGAAAGCACCAGGCCAAGATGGGTTCACTGGTGAATTCTACCAAACATTTAAGGAAGAAATTATACCAATTCTCTATAATCTCTCAGAAAATAGAAGTGAATACTTTCCTAATTCATTCTATGAGACCAGTATTACCCTAATATCAAAACCAGGCAAAGACATTGTAAGAAAACTACAGACCAATATATATTATGAACATAAATGTAAAAATCCTCAACAAAACAGCAAATCAAATCCAGCAATGTATTATAAAAATTATATGTCATGACCAAGTGAGATTTATCTCTGGTATGAAAAGCTGGTTCAACATTTGAAAATTAATTAATGTATCAAATAAAAAAAAGGAGGGGGATTACCAATAAATACAGAAAAAACACTTGACACAACCCATCCACTCCTGATAAAATCTATCAGCAAGCTAATAATAGAGTGGAGCTTTCTCAAGTTGATACATATCTACCAAAAATTTACAGCTACCATCATACTGAATGTTGAGAGGCTCAAAGCATTCCCACTAAGATCAAGAACAAAGCAAGGATGTCCCCTCTCACCATTCCTTTTGAACATCATGCTGGAAGTACTAGCTAATGCAAAAAGATAATAAAAGGTATATAGATTGGGAAGAAATAACTTGGCAACAGCAAAATAATGCTAGTTTTGCAACAGAACTCAAAATCCCAAGCCATTAAATCACATTTCAACTTTCCTAAGTATTTTTGACCCTTTTCCCCACTCAAAAAGAAACAAACAAAATCGCTAGGTGGCTTTTTGATAGCCTCATTTTTGGAGCTATAACATATAAAGTCAGGATACATCATCATCATCTGTAAAACAGGTATAACAGAATTGATGTAAATGGATCATATACACATGGGCAGCAAGGAGAGGGAGAGTGCGCACAGGAGCAGTACATGACATTTTAAAATGTTATTCATTATTAAGTTTACTATGAACAGTAACAGATCCCTGTATGGGAACTATAATTGATAAAGGAAAAATATGTACAACCTATCGCATCTCCATACAAAGTTCGTGAATATTAAATGGAAGTAAAACATTGTTACTTACCCACAAGTAGTATGTGAACTGAAGTGCAAAAATAGCAATGCCTTCATTATCAAAGGAGCCAGCTACTGACCGAGAAATGTAACCTGGTACAATAGCAATAAAACAAGCAGCTAAAAGTCCTGCTCCTTGGTTCCAAAGTTCTCTGGTAAGCAGGAAAGTAGATATAGATGTAAGGCCGCTAAAAGTCGGTGCAAGGAACACACATACATCTCTTATATGAACAGTTATGTTCAATGTATTTAAAATCCAATGGATAAGGCCAGCTGTTATCATCAACCCTGGGTAAACCTAGGAAGATAAAAATGGAAAATTTAATTACATATAAAATAAGGTAGCTCAAAACACTAACATGAGTTCTTTTATTTTTTCACATTTTTTTTTTACAGTAAAAAGTCTGAGGATAAGGTCTCAAAACAGTTTGCCTTCTTCACCATACTCCTACACTACAAAATTAAACCTTCTTTTATATTGGATACGAAGGAAAAGCTCATATATGGAGCGACAGATATTTAAATAAAGGAAGATCAGACAGAATGAATCATTAAAAATGAAAATGTTTAGAAATGGAAAACTGTAGGCAAGTTTCTTGTTGATAGTACGAACTATTTTGTCACTATAAAACAGGGTCTTAGTCTAACTTGCTCTTAAGTTTGGGGTTTTAACATTTTTTGCCCACACTTTTATATAAGGGAATAAGGAAAAAAAAAAGATAAGAAAAGTTATGTGCAATATTACGTATGTATCTTCCCTCCTTTCAAAGCCAAGATTTGGGATGTAAAAAAACTCTAGCTAGGAAGAAAAACCTAGTCAGCTGATGAATTCAAAGAAATATTTTGGGCCTCTTGGAAGGTTGAACATTTTTATACCACTGAAGGTACTTAAGGATGGAAGAGAATAATAAACTAGAAGAGACCAGTTAACAGTTACACTCCTTATCCTCATCCTAAAACAGGAAGAAGAAACATTAGGAGGATTCAGAGAAAAACAAGTAGGATATTATTTTTGAGCTATTCACAGGTGATTAAAATGTGTAATTACATTTCCATCCTTATCTAAATCCTAAAAGATTCTTTCCTTTCTCCATCACAGAACTACAAAAAAAGTTATAAATTTCCTTTCCCAGCTATACTATTTAAGACTGCAAACTCCCTATGGTCTTTAGACCTTTCCCCTTGCTTTTTCTCCTTCATACTTATCACTATTTCACATACTTTTTATGTCACTTACTTTATTGTCTATTAACACCCTCACAAGAATATAAGCTCTGGAAGAGCAGGAAAATCTTCCTCAGCACCCAGAACAATGATTTGGCACAAAATGGACACACAATTCCCGTTGAGTTACATGGAAGGAGAATGGAATTAAAGAAGGGTGTAAAGTGTGGCAATCATCACAGTTCTTAAAAATTAAATTTTGTTCCTTTTCACATATAATACCAAGTTCCAGTGTATGGCTTTGACAGTCATATTCAAAGAAAATGAAAATAAGTCCAAAAATACCTCTAAAGGTAGTCAATACATCCATGATAAGATGGCAGACTAAGCTGACACACAAAATATAGCCAAAACACATACAAAAAAAACCTGCCCAACAACAACAAAAAAAACATATTTAAGCTCAAAAGAAAGAGAAATCTCCAAAGATAAAGAGGGAATTCAAAGCAGGTACCGATGCCAAAAGAGGAAAAAACCACTCCAGGCCGGATACACACCTTAGGGGCTGGAGGTTGGTAGGGTTACTGTTCAATACAGGGATCAGAGAAAATGCCTAATTCCCAGCACAAATCCAGGGCCTGTTTATGAAACTAGACAGATTATAACCATCCACAAGGGAAGTAGTAAGGAACTTTATGTCTTACTTCCAAAGCTTTGAATAGAAACAAAATGAGAAAAACTCATTCAATACATTTGTGAATATGGGCTCCACATTTATAACAACTTCAGATGTGAGAAACTTCAAGCTAAGAAATAATAACCTCTGAAAACTGTCCTAGAACCAGTGAAACCCCTACGGGCTCTAGTGAAAGCAAATGAGAAAGATTTTTATAGAAGTGGTCGTAAATACTAGGACACCAGGAGTCTCAGAAAACAAACTCCCAGTAAGGAAGAATTCAAAATAAAAAGTTATAAACACCAGAAACAAATTATTGTCATCAAATATTACAATCAGGTACATAACAAGATGTGCACGATGAAGTGCAGATAATAGCCATCTACCACAACATCTCTTATCACTCAATACCTTTCTAATTTGCCCTGGAGACCATGACTCCTCTCCTTGTTTCTGTATCTCTGTTTACACCAAGGATAAGAAAATGCCCCCAGATTAGAAACAACATTTTACTATCATGGAGAACATATTCTTTCCAGAGAGGGAACATTTATAAGATGTGGCTATATGCTACACCCCAATCAAGTCTCAATAAATTTCAAATTCAAGTCTCAATAAATTTCAAAGGACTGAAACTACAGAATTTGTTCTCTAACCATAAGTATAAAGCAAAAAAAGATAACTAGGAAGTCCTCCTATGTTTAAAAGTTAAACACAATTCTAAATAATCCATGAAGCAGCAGGAATGATAATGGAAATTGAAATAAATTCCAACTTGAATGAAAATAAAAGTACTAGTATAGGGGGGCGCCTGGGTAGCTCACTGGGTTAAATCCTCTGCCTTCAGCTCAGGTCATGATCCCAGGGTCCTGGGATCAAACCCCACATCGGGCTCTCTCTGCTCAGTGGGGAGCCTGCTTCCACATCTCTCTGCCTGCCTCTCTGCCTACTTGTGTCAAATAAATAAATTAAAAATCTTAAAAAATAAATATCAAATAAATAAATAAAAATCTTAAAAAAAAGTATTACATATCAAAACTTAGGCTTTATAAATGTAGCTAAAACAGGGATTAGTGGGAAATTTATAGCTTTAAAATAAAGAGATTAATAACAAAGAACAGTTATTGAGCAAACTATATTAAGAAGTCAGAAAAACATCAAAATAAACTCAAGAAAATGGAAGGAAGGAAATAAATTGAAATTAATACAATAAAAGACAAACACTAATAAAGATAATCAATAAAGCCAGTTTCTTTGGTTTAGAGATCTAATAAAATTGATAAACCTTTGACAAAATATCAAGGAAAAAATAAGACTAAACACATATTTCCCCAAAGATATCTTGTACTTTCTCGGGGCGCCTGGGTGGCTCAGTGGGTTAAGCCTCTGCCTTCAGCTCAGGTCATGATCTCAGGGTCCTGGGATCGAGCCCCACATCGGGCTCTCTGCTCAGCAGGGAGCCTGCTTCCCCCCTCTCTCTCTGCCTGCCTCTCCGCCTACTTGTGATCTCTCTCTCTCTCTGTAAAATAAATAAAATCTTTTAAAAAAGAAAAAAGATATCTTGTACTTTCTCTTCAACATTCTCCTTACATTCCAGATCATAAAAATATTTCCCTTATGTCATATTGTGAATATAATAGCTCCCCATGAGTTATGATCAGTACTCAATTACCTAAAGTAACTTAGGGCAGCTTTAGGACCTAAAATTTAAAAATTATCTGGGGGTGCCTGGGTGGCTAAGTCGATTAAATGTCTGACTCCTGATTTTGGCTCAGGTCATGGTCTCAGGGCTATGACACCGAGCCGGGCTTTGGGCTCTGCACTGGGCGTGGAGCCTGCTTAAAATTCTCTCTCCCCCTTTCTGTCTACCCCCTCTACTCCCTCCAAAATAAATAAATAAAATTATCTGATTCTTCTAAATGTCTATTTTCTTCCAGAAAGTATTATTTTCAATAAAGTTGCTATTGAACAAAACAAAACCACAAATAACCTTAAGATGTACTGTGATAAGAAATGTCTCCTCCCAGACTCCACTTGCCAAAAATAATGGGTAGTGTGAGATAACCCAAACAAGTATAGGGAAAGGGGTGGGGGAGAAGAAGGGAGTGTCAAGAAGAGATTTAGTATATTAAATACTAAACAGCCACAGAAAATTGTATTAGTTAACTCTACAAAGGTTTTAAGAATCTCCATCACCTTAGCAACTAATAATTTACTAAAATAACTATAAAACTTATGATTAACATAACTATTATGAGTAACATAAATAACTGCAGATATACTTACAGTACCACCTACTATTCTTCCTAGTGGATACCATGCTCTTTCATCAAACCAATTTAAAAATTCATAGAACCCATGAGATGCAAGATGATGTGTTGATCTATAGTTAAACCTAGAGGAAAGAGGAAAAAAGGAAATGTTATGAAAGTCTGCACACTAGAAAGAAACAGCCCTATCTTTCTATTATAAACGTAAATATCTTTATATTTAACTCTAAGGCTACATACATATTTCTTTCATAGAAATTGACATTATTCTCCAAGGAATAGGCTTATACCACTTATATAAAACCAAAAACAAAGACCTTCCCCGCAAAAAAGCCACGCCTACAAAATTAATAATGCTCAAATTAACATTTGGCCATTGCTTAAAGTACAGGTGGTGGTACACAGTTATGCATTTGACCAAAAAAAGGTGAGGGCACACAATTCACCACATGGTCCAAGTCAATGACTCTCAAAAGGTTAAGAACCACTAACAGAAGACAGTATCAAAATGAAAGGAGCACACTTGACATGATTGCCTCCAATCCTACAACCCTAAAAATTATAGGAATAAAGAATAAGTTATAATAGCACTAGACCATAAGAGAATAAAGTATAAATAAACTATAAGAGCAATGCAAAACAAGGATATGACCTTCAGGAATGAGAAATTTAGTCAATGGAAGACAAAAGACAAATGAGAAGAAATGCACAGCATTTTTAGATGAATTTCATCAAATACAAAAATAGCACACCCACTGGAGAAAAGTAAGCAACACGAAAGCTATGCATCAAAACAAATGGAAGAATACCATAGGAAGCAGAAACAGGACTATCTTGCAGAGACCAAGACAAGCCACAGCTGACCGAAAGGATGTAATAACTGTAAATATATACACACTCAACAGTAGAGCACTTAAATATATTAAGCAAATGTAGCAGATCCAAAAGCAGAGACAGTAATGCAATAAATATTGGGGGACTTCGATATCTACTTTCAATACTGGATAGAACATAAAGAGAGATAAGGCAATACTGGACTTGAACCACACTTCAAACCAAATGGATCTAGCAGATTAATACAGAACATTACATCTGACAGTGGCAGAACACATATTATTCTTAGGCATGCACAGAATTTTCTCCAGAATATGTTAGGTCACAAAACAAGTCTTAGCAAATATAAGATGACTGAAATTATATCAAGTATCTTTTCCAGCCACCATAGTAACACTCTAGAAATAAAAAAAGAAAGTGGAAAATTCACATATGTGTGGAAATTGAAAATATTGTCCTGAACAATCAACAGGTCAAAGGAGAAATAAAAGGGACAATAAAAAATGTCGAGATAAACACAATAAGATTGCAACATAGCAAAACTTACAGAATGCATGAAAAGCAGATTTAAGAGGAAAGTTTAGAGTAATAAACATCTACATTAATAAAAAAACAGATCTCAAATAACCTAATTTTACACCTCAAGGAACAAGAAAAAGAATAAACTATGCCCACAGTTAGCAGAAGAAAGGAAATAAAAAGATCAGAGCAACGATAAATGAAATAAAATCTAGAAACACAAAAGAAAGGTCAACCAAACTAAGAACTGGTGTTTTTGAAAAGATAGGCAAAACTGACAAACCTTTGGCTAGACTAAAAGAGAGAAGACTCAGATAAATACAATCAGAAATGAAAGGCGAGATATTATAACTGATACCACAAAAATACAAAGGATCATTAGAGACTACTATGAACAATTATATACCAACAAAGCAGACAACCTAGAAGAAATGAATAATTAAAAACATATAGCCTACATCAAGACTGAACCAGAAGAAATAAAAAATCTAAACAGACCAATAACAAGGAGACTGAATCAGTAATCAGAAGCATCCCCCAAAGAAAATCCCAACAAGATGGCTTTAATGGCAAATTCTACCAAACATTCAAAGAATAACTAATGCTAATCCTTCTCAAACTCTTCCAAAAAATCAGAGACAACACTTCCAAACTCATTTCCTGAGACCAGATATGTCCTAACAAAGCCAGATGAGGGCACGACAGGATACAAGATTACAGGCCAATGTCCCTGATGAACATACATGTAAAAATCAAGAAAATACTAGCAAACTGAATTCAATAGCACATTCTTCAATACATCATGATCATACAGCATCATCAACAGGTATATATCCTTGGCAGTCAAGAATGGTTCAATGTATGGCAATCAATGTGATAGACCATATTAACAAAAATGAAGGAAAAAAATCACATGATCATTTCAATAAATGCAGAAAAGGCATTTGACAAAATTCAACCTCCTTTCACAACAAAAACTCTCAACAAATTGGGTGCAGAAAGAAGGTACCTTAACATAATAAAGGTCGTATCTGACAAGTCCATAGCTAAACAACCTACTTGATGGTGAAAGTTTAAAAGATTTTCCTCTAAGATCAGGAGCAAGACAAAGGAAAGCACTCTTACACTACTATTCAACACAAAGCTAAAATCCTAGCCAAGCAATCTGGCAAGAAAAAGAAATAAAAGGCATCCAAATTGGGAAAGAAGAAGCAAAACAGTTTGCAGAAGACACAATCTTATATGCAGAAAAACCCAGACTCCACCAAATAACTGTCAGAACTAATAAAAAGAATTCAGTAAAGATGCAGGCTAAAAAATCATCATTCAGAACTCAGTTGCATTTCTGTGCATTAACTGTGAAATATCTCAACGAGAAATTAAGGAAACAACCCCATTTACAATAGCATTAAAGTCAATATACTACTTAGGAATAAATTTAACCAAAGTGGAAGATCTGTTCACTGAAAACTATAAAATGAAAGACAAAGTAAATGGAAAGATACTCCATGTTCTTGGATTGAACCAGTATTATCGTTAAAATGTTCACAGTATCCAAAGCAATCTACAAATTTGATGCAATCCCTATAAAAATCAAAACATTTTTCACAGAAAAAAAAAATCCAAAAATGTTTATGGAACCACAAAAGACTTTATCCAAAGCAGTCTCGATAAAGAAGAAGGTGGTATCACAAAGATGGAGGAATCATTCTTCCTGACTTCAAACTCTATTACAAAGCAATAGTAATCAAGACAGTATGGTACTGACATTAAAAAGAAAGAAACAAACCAATCAGAGTAACAGGACCAAGAAATAAACCCACATACATGGAGTCAACTAATCTTTGACAAGGGTACCAAGAACAAATAATGGGGAAAGAATAGTCTCTTCAATAACGGTGTTGGGAAAACCTAGATATTGTATGTAAAAGAATAAAAGTGGACCCTTACCTTACAACACACACAAAAATTAACTCAAAATGCATTACAGACTTACAGGTAACACCTGAAACCAGAAAACTCTAAAACAAACAAAAAACAGAAAAAAAGTTCCTGAACACTGCCTTTGGCAATGATTTGTTGGGGGGGTGGGGGGACACCAAAAACAAGCAACACAAACAACAAAACTAAGACTGTATCCAACGAGAAAGTTTGTGCAAAGCAAAGAAAAAAAGAAACAATATGAAAAGGCAACCTATGGAATAAAAAAAATTTGCAAACCATATATCTTTTTTTTAATAATTTTTTTTAAAAAACATATAATGTATTATTAGCCCCAGGGGTACAGGTCTGTGATTCACCAGGTTTACACACTTCACAGCACTAACCATAGCACATACCCTCCCCAATGTCCGTAACCCCACCACTCTCTCCCTAACCCCCCTCCCCTGAGCAACCCTCAGTTTGTTTTGTGAGATTAAGAGTCACTTATGTGCAAACCATATATCTAATAAGAGGTTAATTTCTAAAATATATAAGGAACCCATGCCACTCAATAACAACAAAAACCTCCTCAAATAAAAAACAAATTTGATTTAATAATGGAGCTGAACAGACATTTCTCCAAAGACATACATATGGTCAACAGACATATGAAAAGGTGCTCAACATCACTATCTACCCGGGAAATGTAAACCAAAGCCACAATGAGATACACCTGACACCTATTAGGATGACTATCATCAAAAAGATAAGAGGTAACAAATGTCAAGGGTTTGAGAAAAGGAAACCTTGTACAGGGATGGTGGGAATATAAATCGGGATGTCCATTATGGAAAACAGTATGGAAGCTCCTTAAAAAATTAAAATGGAACCACCAGCAACCCTATTTCTGGGTATAAATCCTGAAGAAAAAAATCAGTATCTGGAAGAGATATCTGCACTCCCATGTTTACTGCAGCGTTCTTCATAATAGCAAAGATATGGAAACAACCTAAATGTCTGTCAATGGATGAATGCAAAAAAAATGTAAATATATATAAGGGACTCTTATCTGCCACAAAGCAGAAGGAAATCTTGTCATTTGGTTTGTAACAACATCGATCAAACTGGAGGGTATTATATTACGAAAAAATAAGCCAGACAGAGAAAGAGAAATACTATATGGTATCAATTATAAGTGGACTACTAAAAGAAAAAAATGTTTAACTCAATAGACGGTGGTTGCCAGGGGATGTGGGAATGGGACGACTGGGGAGATGATGGTCAAGAGGTACAAACTTTCAGTCATAACATGAATAAATTCTAAGGATTTAATGTACTACTTGGTGACTATAGTTAATAATACTATATTATATACTTGAAATTTGTTGAATAGATCTTCAGGAACCTCATCTAAACAAAAGTAACATGAAGAAATGCATGTGTTTATTAAATTGATTTCAGTAATTATTTCACAATGTAGGTCTATTAAATCATTTTATACAACTTTGTCGATTAAATTTCAATAAAGCTGGAAAAAGTATTACGAAAAAAATTAATCCGGAAAGTTTTCCCATTTCTCTTAACTGGGAAAAAGAAACCGCATACACAACTCAATAAATTTCAGAATGCTAAGGATAATTAGAAGTCTCTGGATTTTTAACCCACATCTCCAGTCCTCTTCCTGATTTCTGTACAGGCAGCCTCCTTTACCCAAGATCCTCTCATTAACTCTAACTCTCCCCAGGTGTCAGTTAATCTGGGTCTCTTCAGTAATTATTACCAGCATGTCCAACAATTTACCAATCTTTCTCCCTGTCTACATCAGTTTTTTTGGTTTGGTTTGGTTTTGTCTTTCAATGTCATCAAGGCATCTCAAACTTAATATCCAACTACATTCATGATCAGACTCCTCCAAACACACACACACACACACACACACACACACGCACAGCTTTCAGGGTGTTCTACCATCTAAGTTGAAGACAAAAATCTAGATGTCATCCTTGATAGTTCCTTCCCTCTCACATCCTATACACAAATCATAATCAAGTTGTCATTTTACTTCTGAAATATCTCTGAAATTTATCCACTATTACTGATACCACAAAAATACAAAGATCCTAAGAGACTACTATGAACAATTATACACCAACAAACTGGACAATCTGCCCACTCTTTCTATTCTGACACTAGCACTCTAATCCAAGCTATCATCTTAAATAGATTATAGTGGTAGTCTCCAATTCATCTCCCTAGATCCATTTTGCCTATCTCCTAAATTTCCAATCTGTATACAGCTCAACAAAGAACATCTTTTCAAAATACAAACATGATCATATTGCAAACTTCTGCTAAACTATTCAAAGGCTTCCCCTCATAAATTATAATTTTTTTAAGGGAAGGAATCTCTACTTCTTAACATAAAGCCACACACACTCTAGCTTTTATACAACACTACAGTCTTATTTCATACCTTGCTATCTCCCTACTTCCCATATACAGTAGCCCCTCCCTTATCTGTGAGGGCTATATTCCAAGACCCCCAGTGAATGTCTGAAACTGCAGAGAGTACAAATCCCTATATATACTACATTTTCTCAAATACATACCTATGATGATAAAGTTTAACTTATAAATTAGGCACAGTTAGAGATTAACAATAATAAAATAGAATTATAACAATGTACTCTAATAAAAGTAAAATGAATGTGGTCTGTCAAAATATTTTATTGTATGGAACTCATCCTTCATATAATGATGTGAGATGATAAACTGCCTATGTGAGGAGATAAAGTGAAGTGAATGATGTAGGCATTGTGAAGTAGCATTAGGCTAATGTTAACTTTCTGACAGGAGGATCATCTACAGTTGACCAGTTAACTGAAACCACAGAAAGTGAAATCACAGATAAAGTGGGGGACTGCTGTACCCATCAGTTCTCCATACTCACTTTGTTCCTTCCTAGGATCTTCAGACTGTTAATTCCCTCTCCCTGGATCACTAGTATCTCCCTCTTCTTAGCTTAAATAACTCGTCCTTCAAACTTCAGCACATTTCTAGGGATGCTGTTCTGAAATGGTTCAGTGTACTTCCTAGCACTTGCCACAGATCTATTTTCACATTAGTTAACTTAATATTTACCTTACTAGATAAATACTCCCATTAGGATACCACTATGTCTCCAACATCTGGTACAGCATGTAACACACAGTAGCCTCAAAAATGTTAAAAGAATAACTGATTTCATAAATATGTTTTTCAGTGGGGGTGAGATACAATCAAGCTATCTTGATAGGTACCTAAAGCCAATTTTAAATGGTATCCCCAAATTAAAGACAAAGACAGATTTAACTATATACTTGCTGAGACCCAAGCCTGAAGGCATAATTAAAAAGTTAGAACAAATAAGAAAGCTCATTAAGATTCTATTGAAAACCCAGTCAAGATACTTAAAAATAAACATAAACATAAGTAGAATGTGTTTAGTCCCATTTTATCCCCAGGATCAAGTTACTCCTGGTATGTAAGATTCCCAGAACTCCCTTATGGATTCTTACATATACATTCTCTTTGATATTCAGTTAACTTCCTCCTGCCTGAATTGTCATTTGTTTTTCTATCCATTTTCTGACTCAATTTCCAACCCATCACTACGAATGTTCTTCTGCATGCCCTTGTGGCTTTCATCTCTTACCTCCTGGAAGTGAAACAACAGGACTATAAAAGGCAGTACACTCATTTCACAGGGCACATTCAATGTTAGTCACTATTTTTTTATTTTTATTTATTTATTTATTTATTTATTTATTTATCTATTTATTTTAGACCCATAATAAAGTACCCCATTCTCATCCTTCCCCCTACACAACACACCACTCAACTAATCTAAGCCCTGTGTGACAGCTAAATTAACTATGACTATAGGAATAAATAAATAAAAAGGGGACACTCTACCCGAGAGTTCTTGCTGCTGAGTAATATTACCAACACAGGATTACCAAACTTAAATATTGCCAATAATGGTAACAATGTTTGACATTTCCATGATAACTCCTGAGGTTCAATACTTTTCATATATTTACTGGCCATTAAAATTTCCTCTTGGGTAAAGTGTGTGTTGAAATACTTTGCACATTTTTTTCCTAGGTGATTTGGATAAATTTTTCATAAGCTGTAATCTTTCATTCTGTGGCTTCTCTTTTCACTTGCAATGGTATTTAAAAGAGCAGAAATTCCTGACATGAACCTAATTTACCAACTTTCTGCTATAGGGTTAGTGATTTCCTCCTGGTTAAAAATAAAGTCTTTTCCTACCTCAGAGTCATAAGGATACTGTTTTATTTTCTTTATGTCAACTTACAGTTTCAACTTACTTATTTAATATACCTGGAACGGGTTATTTTACATGGTGTGATATAGGGATTCAATTTTATTTTTATTTTCTCCTTATAAAGAATCATTCCACCATCATTTATTAAAACAACTACCTTGGGGCGCCTGGGTAACTCAGTGGGTTAAAGCCTTTACGTTCCACTTCGGCTCAGGTCATGATCCCAGTATCCTGGGATGGAGGCCCTGCATCGGGCTCTCTGCTCGGCAGGAAGCCTGCTTCCCTTCCTCTCTCTGCCTGCCTCTCTGCCTACTTGTGGTCTCTGTCAAATAAATGAATAAAATCTTTAAAAAACAAAAACTATCTTTTCTCCATTGCTCTACAATTCCACCCCCATAGTATATTAAAGGTTCATAATGTGCAGATCTGTTTTTAGACTCTACTCTGTTAAAGTGGTCTTTATGTCTATCCTTGCATCAATAATATGTAACCTTCATTACTGAAGCTTTAAATTGTTATCTTGATACCTGGTAGAACATTTTTTTTAAGATTTTATTTATTTATTTGACAGAGAGAGATCACAAGTAGACAGGCAGGCAGAGAGAGAGAGAGAGAGAGGGAAGCAGGCTCCCCGCTGAGCAGAGAGCCCGATGCAGGACTCGATCCCAGGACCCTGAGATCATGACCTGAGCCGAAGGCAGCGGCTCAACCCACTGAGTCACCCAGGCGCCCCCTGGTAGAACATTTTTTTAACTGTGGTTTTATTTTGTCCTTTTGCATTTCTATATAAATTTTAAAATAAGCCTGTCAATTCCACAAAAAAAAAAAAAAAAGAAGAAGAAGAAAAAAAAGTGAGGTTTTGGGCTGAAAGTCCATTAACTCTACACAGCAGGTTGGGGAGAATTAACATCTTTACAAAACTGACTCATCAAACCTATAGTTTATCTCCTTCATTTAAATCTTTAATGTCTCTCCAGAAAATGTACAACTTAACCTTAGAGATCTTGTACATCTTTGCTTAGATTTATTCCTATCTTTAATGGTATCTTCACTTAATTTTTAAAAATTCTGTTTGACATTGACAGGAAATCTCTTGATATTTTTAAGATTTTTTTTTTTTTAATTTGACAGACAGATCACAAGTAGGCAGAGAGGCAGGCAGAGAGAGAGGAGGAGGAGGAGGCAGGCTCCCTGCTGAGCAGAGAGCCCGACGCAGGACTTGATCCCAGGACCCTGAGATCAGGACCTGAGCCGAAGGCAGAGGCTTTAACCACTGAGCCACCCAGGCGCCCCGCTTGATATTTTTACATTGATTTTATAACCAGAAACCTTGGAAATGCTTATTAATTCTAATAATTTATCACTAGATTCCTTCAGACTCTAAATTTGAAAATCAATAAACTTCCCTGTGACTGTTAAAAACAAAGAGATGTGTCAAAGACTACTTGGCAAACTTCAGGTTTTGAAAGCCCTGTTGTAAGAAGTAATAGTTTGTTCCCATTTTGTTCTATCCAATTTATCAGCCCTTACAACTGACAATCTTTTCAGTTAGCAGAAAAATAGAATTTTAATTTCATTCAAAGTAAACAAAGTTAATTGAAATAGTTAAGACATACAGTATGAAATTCCAAAATGGAATAAGCTACTGCACTTCAAACTTCTGTGTATATACATGTAGTTTACATATACACACAGATATATATTTAATTGTAATAAAATTACAGACAGACATATTATTTACATAATTATACACACAAGGAATACAACACATATATATGTATTTAAAAAAAACAAGTATGTGGCTTCCAGAAGCAAGTTCTTTATTCCTATTTTCTTACTTTTCATTGTTTCCTATGGATATAGGGAAAGGCAATAATAAAATACAGTCTCTGAATACATAATATACACAATACATATATATGTAAACTTTGTTATGGAAAGTATCACACACACAATCTCATATATCCAAATTATAGTTCTCCCCAAGTAAAACTAGGTAAACAGACTGAAAAATGATGTATTAAAGGTTAGAAATCACCAAAATAAAATGGAAATAAAAGAAACACAAGTGGTAAAATAACATCTATCTTAAAATAGTCTCAGAACACTATCAGATTTTACATGTATCCCTTCCTTTATTTATATTGTCAAGTAACTTTCAGTATTTTAACTTCAATAAAATAATTAGTTTTAAAACAATATGACAAAAATGGTAACTATTAGGTACAGATGGTAGCTACATGAGGTTCACTGTGGTTCTACTTTTAGGTTTATGCAACATTTTCATGAGTTCTTGCAAAAATAATAAATGCCTCTCCCAAATTTTCTCAACCCAATCTCTAGAGCCAATTTTCAATTCCAGTAATGTATGGAAACATGACTTTATTAAGACAGACAAAATAATTTTCATATGGGTATTTTTACTTTCTGAAAGGAGCATATCGATAATTCTACTAGTTCCCAGTAACAAGCAAACTGATGGTTTAACGATGTAAGAAAAGGGGAGCCTGGGTGGCTCAGTGGGTTAAGACTCTGCCTTCCACTCAGGTCATGATCCTGGGATTGAGTCTGGAGCCCTGCATGGGGCTCTCTCTGCTCAGCGGGGAGCCTGCTTCTCCCTCTACCTCTGCTGCTCAGCCTGTGATCTCTGTGTCAAATAAATAAATAAAAATCTTTTTTTTTTTTTAAGATTTTATTTATTTATCAGAGAGAGAGAGAGACAGAGAGGGCATATATGCAGAGGGAGAGGGAGAAGCAGACTCCCTGCCAAGCAGGGAGCCTGATATGGGGCTCGATCCCAGGACACTGGGATCATGACCTGGGCCGAAGGCAGATGCTTAACAACTGAGCCACCCAGGTGCCCCAATAAATAAAAATCTTAAAAGAAAAAAATGTAAGAAAAAAGTGGGGATGAAAGAGTATAATGTGATTTTTAAATGTGATAAAGAGCAATAGCCATATTACAAATTAAAAGACGTCTTTAGCAAATCCACTTTTACTCAAAAACTAAGATATGTTAATTTTGTTTTCTTCTGCAATGTATATTTAGGTAAGACCTAAGTGTCCTTTGGCTATTGAAAGGCACTGCATTTTATAACTGCCTTTCCCTGTATCTCTAGGAAACAATGAAAAGAAAATAGGAATAAAAAGAACTTACTTCTGGAAGCCAGGCCCCTGTTTAATTTTTTAAATCCTTGCAAATCCCAGTGTTACTTCTTCATCACAAAAAACCCTTCAGAAGTTAAGAAAAGTTTATGTACTTGATTTAGGGAGAAGAGACTACCTCCTAAAGTAGTAACATGAGATTAAGAGATGGAATCTTATTCATGAAGAAAAGGTGGTATTTCTTGGGTTCTAGTAGATATTAGTACAATGCTGTATTCAAAACATTACAGCTTAAAAAGAATTTTACAAGCTGGTTTAAGGTTTATCCAGCATGCACTGTATTGTTTCGTTATGAAAACAAACACTAAATTCCATCCCATTTGTAAACTAGTACCAACAACCTTTATGAAGAAAAAGACACTGCCTCTGGATTTTCCTTCTATAAATTTTGTTGATGTACCCACTTGTACATTTGACTTTGGATTTATTTCATCTAAGTAAAATATCTAATGTACACTCAAAACAAAAGCTCCTGATTATGAAGCAAAATACAATATACTCTTAATATTAAAGTTAAAAAAAAAAGTATGCCTCAGTCCTAAAATTAACCTATAGCTTTTCTACCTTTGAGAAGAAACCTTTGGGGGGGGTGGGGGGGGAAGAAGAAGAAGAAGAAATAAAAGAAATCTCTGAGGTGGGCAAGGGTTTTGTATGTTTAATTAACATTTCCAATTCTCTACAAAAATATGGCAGTGTATCCTAAAAAAATACTAACATAACTGGAAAATGCCTAAGAATAAATTAAGGAGAAGAACAGTATATTGTTATCCTTAACGTTATGACTGAACTCAAGGCACCTAATACCCACTGTGACTAGCTTTTGAAACATATGTGTAGAATTTGAACTGGAAAAGTTAAGAAAAATAAAAGCTCCTCTTAAGGAGGAAGTAAAAGACAAAGTTCTAGCCCAAAGACAGGCACTAAAGGCAGCACTGAAAGTAAAACGCAAGTTTTCCAAGGGCCAGTTCTGCCATTCTTTTCCCTAAACCATGTTCCTTTTCTAAAACTATCTACCAAATAAATGCATACAAATAATTAAATCTTTAACTAAAGTTTGCTATTTGACATTTCTGGGGAAGGGAGGTGAGGGCAGGCGATGTTGCTCTTTCATAACACTCGCATTAAAATGATGGTCTCCAATAAGTGCCTGCTATAATAATTCCTACCTTTTTCCTACAGATACAAGACTGATACAGTTTTAGGAAACACAGTGAAACTGTCAGAAATCTAGAAACCAGGATTATAAAATAGATTCAAACTACAAGTTACCAGTCTAAATACAGAGGCGATGAGAGACAAAGATGATCCACCTCCCAAAGTGTTCAGTCTACAAATCTAATTTTCTTAAGACAACACAAGTCTAGTTTAGCTCAGCCTTTACAAATAAAATCTAAGAAACAGAAGAACCAATCAGAAACAGAAAGGAGAGGAAAGCGGCTTTGATCAGTGACAGTGCTAAAGAACAACAAATCCAAGTAGCAAATGAGGGAGGTAAAGGAGGGAGACAGGGCAAAAGGAGAGTGAGGTGGTGGAGTACTGTACCAAGTATTATCACATCTCAGCACGGTCCCCTGAAGACAGAAGCCTCGAATCACCCTAGCGGTGATTTTTTTTTTTTTTTTTTAATTTGCTTGGAGATAAGAAACCAGATTAACTGAAGTTTCTATCAAAAATAAGGATACATGGACTCCCAAGTGAGGGCTCAGGGCTGTCCTCTACGGATAGATAACACATCTCAATTTGATACCATGTGTTTCAAAACCTCCCCCAAACTCCTGCCTAGAACAGCATGTGCCTCGAAAGGTGGCTACTCTACACTGGGCATTAGTATGGTTTTCATTTTTGAAAGATGAATTTTTCTTTTTCTTCCTTCCTTTCTTTCCTTCTTCTTCTTCTTTTTTTTTTTTTTTTTAAATTCTTGAGCAACAATATGCACCAGGTTTCTGCTAGGCACTAGGAATGGAGCACTAAAAAGGACAGGCAAAGTCACAGCTCTCCTGGAGTTTAAGTGCAACAAACACAAACCAGGTAATTATAGATTGAACAAGAGCTTTGGAAGAAACTACAGGGATGAAATAGAAGAGTAAAACAGGAAAAAGAGAAAGAGGAAGGAAGGAGTGGAGACTTTTTTAAGCAAGGTATAAGTGGAGTCATATAGTATTTGTGAGACTGTTAAGGATGGGAGTAACTGGCCATTTCAAAAGGGGAAAAAAGTAAAAAGAAACACACCCAAACACACGCACAAAGTCTAGATAAAGAAAAGAAAATCATAGCCAGAAAACGTTATTAAGTACTGTTTGGCTGATAATAACCATCATCATCTTATCACCATCATACACAATCTATAAAATGCTTTCACCAAACTCTTCAACAAATATCACTCTCACAAAGGAGATACAAAGCAAGTGGTCCCTATCTCTGCCTCAAATTTCCCTCCTTGGCACCTTTCTTATGCTTCATATGCGTGGCTGAATTGATTTAACCACTATGTGTCTCCAGATAACCATACTCTTCTCAGAATGCTGTAATTTTTCTTTAAAAAGATTTTATTATTTATTTGAGAAAGAAAGGGCGTGCAAACAAGCAGGGGGAAGAGCAAAGGTGGAGGGAGTGGGAGAGGTAAAGAATCTCAAACAAGTCCAGGATCATCACAGAGCCCAACTCAGGGCTTGATCCCAGGACCCCAAAACATGGCCTGAGCCAAAACCAAGGGTGAGATGCTTAACCGACTGAGCCACCTACGTGCCCTAGTATGCAATAATTTCTAATCTTTACTTCCTCCAAAATCTATTTCTCATCTTAAAAAGTTATATGTAAGCACGGGCACACATAATTTTCTAAAAGACTTGCAATCCCTTCTTCCTCTTCCACTATCAACACAGGCTCATTTTTCCCAATTCCTCCTCCCTTATAGACAAGCTTGTCACATAAACGTTAAACAACTACTCTGGGACAATGTCTACTGATAACATGAAAATAATGTCTGCATATGCAACGTATCAAAAACAAATGAGAAAGGACAGGAAAGTAATTTTTCTCACACAGTTTTCTCCTTTGTGGTTTTAAAACTGTTTACAAGATATAAAACAGAGAACTAAGAATTCCTATTTGACCTAA
Organism: Enhydra lutris kenyoni; assembly: GCF_002288905.1. NCBI lineage: Eukaryota > Metazoa > Chordata > Mammalia > Carnivora > Mustelidae > Enhydra > Enhydra lutris. The sequence continues at coordinate 16,653,317 of NW_019154150.1, forward strand.
ACAGGCTGTTTCACTTTTACAATACACATGGATCAAAAAGTTATTGGGTAGAAAGCGAAGTCTCAGTTCTCATGAGAAGAAAGAATGCAAGACAGACACACAGTAAGTTAGTTCTATTGTTTCTATTGCCCATTACTGCAACATCTCCCAAGAGGTAGACAGCTTCCATTATTATCATCATCCATCAATATTTTGAACTGAACAGACTACTTATGAGATTTAAAGTTTAAGAATTTGTTTTGAATTTCCTCCTCTTTCCCGTTATCAAGTATTTTCTAATTCCATAGGAATTTCAAGTATGGTTGTTTCTCATTCTTTATCGAATTTAAAAATCCCATTTTACTCTTTACACCATTTTTCATTAAATCTTTAAACAATCTTGTTACTAACAAGTCAGAAAATTATTCATATGCCCACTTCAGAAATGAAGTCTATAAAACAGCTTACCTATGATAAGTCATTCTCCCTCCTTCTGAAGGTAAAATAGCACCAAAATTTTGTAGAGGTGGCTAATTCGAAGCTCCTTTTGGCTTTCACTCTTACTGTAATATATTACTATAATAATCTATCTAAAAACACAATCTCCACCCTAAGTGAAGCAATAGAAATTCACATTCTCTATTACATATGTCCAATACTTAACTATTTCAATTTGGCTCTTTCCTTCCTAGCAGCAGTCTAGGTCTTCCCTAAGAGAAAAATACTTTTCCTATTTCTTCAGCTATTGCAGCAAAAACTGCAGTACAAAAACACAAAAAGAAAAAGCACTGTCTTTTATTTTATTTATTTATTTTTAAGGATGTTATTTATTTGACAGATCACAAGTAGGCAGAGAGGCAGGCAGAGAGAGAGGGGAAGCAGGCTCCCTGCTGAGCAGAGCGCCCGATGTGGGGCTCCATCCCAGGACCCCGGGATCATGACCTGAGCCGAAGGCAGAGGCTTTAACCCACTGAGCCACTCAGGTGCCCCACCAGCACTGTCTTTTTAAAGAAGGTACTGTTTTTACAGAAAAGGCCTATTTTACTAACTTTAGAATTCTACATTATTTCCTAAAGAATGTTATTTAACCACGATCAGCTTTATTAAAATGAGAAAATCTGTGCTGACTATATAAAAGGTTGGCTCTGTCCTAAGGAAGACTATCTGAATACCAAAATTTCAAATGAAACAAAATTCACCAAAGCACTGCAAGATGTATATTGTAATTTCCATCCCTGAAGCTGATCTCTGTTCTTTTTTCTCTTCTCATTTAATACTTACTTTTCTGCTCTATTTCATGCTTTAGAATAATTTTTTTACTTGCCCTCATAAATATCTTAAGATATATATTAGTCAGTACCAAAGATAAATTTGCTATGTTTGATCTTTATAGATTATGAGCCAGTAAACAAACTTCTGAAATTGTCAGAAAGAATAATGGAGTTTCCTCAGTAACATATTTTTCACTTGTTCTCTTTAGAGAAAACACAGTATTTCTACACTAACACTGAATTGTGCCTTCATTCGGAACCCTGGATTTTCACATACCAGGGCAATAACATATAGGACAGGTGAGTGATACGCTTTCCTCTTATAAATGGGTGATGGATGACTACAATGATATGGGGGGGAAAATCAGCATGATGCCTAAACTTCAGTTTTAAAGTACATAAAGAGCTAAGAGTCTGAAAATTCATTCTCTTACAAGTGTCACATGTCCTTAAATCCCTTGGATGAAAAAAACTGAGTGCCAGAGACAGATTTTCTTAGTCATGATGCTCCAAATTGCTCCAAATGCTCAATGTCAAAGCTTGGTCTTCACTGTTCTCTTTCCACTATTACCTCTCCTCTTTCCTTCATCCATTTCCTGAACTTTGACTACAATGTATGGTAAGTACACAATTCCTTTTTTCTAAGTTCTAAATCTATATATTGAATCGCCTACTTGAGTAACAACTATGTAGACGTCTCCACAGATAGGATATTCAACATACCTAAACTGAACTCATCATTTACTCTGCCCTCTACTATTAAAGTAGCTCTTGGGGTGCCTGAGTGGCTCAGTTGGTTGAATAGCGAACTCTTGATTTTGGCTGATGTCATGATCTCAGGGTAGTGAGACAGAGCCCTGCAGGGCTCTGAGCTGGGTGTGGAGCCTGCTTAAGATTTTCTCTCTCTCTCATTCTCTACCTCCCCTACTCTAAAAACATTAATTTTTTTAAAAGATGCTTTCTATCTTAGTTAAAATGTTACCATTATCACTGGTATCTATTTGGGAATCATAAAATCCTCACGCCCTATACCCAGCTCTTAAATTCCCCTCATTAAAGCTCTCTTCATATTTTATCTAGACTACTTCATTTTTCTTCTTACAGACTTCCTAGCTTCTGGTTTTCCTTCTGACCTTAGAATCCATCCCCCACACAATAGAAAAATTTCTAAAATGATTATACCGATCCTTCAACTGTTTCCCAAAATCTACAGGATAAAGTCCTAATGTTTTTAAGACTCCCTTCCCTATCCTTACCCTGAAATGGCTCCTCCCTACTTCTTTCTCACCTTATATAACTCAACTTCAGGTTTTTCACTAAATAAATACTATTGATGATTTTTCATGCTTCCATATCTGTGCACAAGCTGTTGTTACCTGAAGAGCAAATCCTCCTTTAGTATCCTCCCACACCTATTTTTCAAGACCTAACTCAAGACACCACTTTCTAAGCTTTAACTATCCTTTTCAGATTAAGAACTGGCACTTCCCCCTTTAAACCTTGATCTTGCACTTTTCATTTTACCTTTTTCAAAGCAACACACTAAATAGCGTTAATTTACTATTAGTAGGTCCCAACCTAAGTAAATAATAACAACAGTGAACATTTAATAAGTAATTATGAATTATACACTGCTCTAAATACCTTCATTTGTATTAATTTAATCTTCATGACAACTTATTGATATAGGTATTACTGTCATTCCCAATTCACAGATGAGAAGACAAATGAAGAGGTTAAGTAACTTGCTCAAGGTCATTCAACTAATGAATAGCAAAGCTATTCACTTGATTTGATCTCTAGGCAAAGATAAATGAATTACTCTTCTTACCCCTAGCACCAAGCACAGTACCTCACATGTAATAAGTTCAACAGATGTTGTTAAACTGCCTCTGAACATTTTACATATGATCCAATTTTAAAACATTTTCTGCAAATGTCCTGAGTTAAATGAGTTAGTGCTAATATGAGGTTATGAGTTGTATAAAATATTTTAACTCCCACTCTAAGGTAAATTATTCTTTCTATAAAAATATACTATTCAGGTAGAAGGTAATAAAAATAGTATAATTGATTAAATTTTCATGTGTGAACACTCCATATACTGGAGTCAATGCATTTGGGTTCCTTTTTAATGTTCCGGCCTCTAAAGCCTTTCATCACTCGTAAAACTATTCAGTATTGTATGCAGAAATGAAAAACATCTGCTGCAACGAAAAGAATTTCTGTTCCACTACTTTTTTTTTTTTTTTTTTTTTTAGTTCTGATGAAGAATTTGACTTCCATAATTACCAATCTCAGCACTTGATCTGGCCCTATCCTAACACTATCCATACCATGTTTCTCACTATATCCTAGCAATGGGGGCCTTATTTTGCCCCTTCAACGTGCCAAGGTGTTCCTGCTTGGAGGGATGCTCTTAATTCAGATCTTCACAGGGATAGCCAACTCCTTGTCATTTTGATCTTAGCTTAAATATCACCTCAAAAAGGCCTCTTCACTTCCATATCTACAGTGGTAGTCATAAAGCCACATTCCAGACACTAGCTACCATATTATTTTTTTCATAGCCTTTATCACAACTGAAATTATCTAGATCTTTGTTTCCATGATTACTTGCCAGAAAATAAGTTCCACTACAACAGAGACCCCTATATATATTCCTTTTTTTTTTTTTTTTAAAAGATTTTATTTATTTATTTGACAGAGAGATCACAAGTAGACAGAGAGGCAGGCAGAGAGAGAGAGAGAGAGAGAGAGAGAGAGGGAAGCAGGCTCCCTGCCAAGCAGAGAGCCCGACGCGGGACTCGATCCCAGGACCCTGAGATCATGACCTGAGCCGAAGGCAGCGGCCTAACCCACTGAGCCACCCAGGCGCCCGCCTATATATATTCCTAATCCTTGGTACTGTGCCTGGTAGTTATCACACAATAAATATTTATTAAAATGAGTTAAATGTTGAATGTACCACTAGTACTAAAAGCTTTTGCAATCAAAGCCTATAAATTTTTTTTAAATCCTAAGATCTGTAAGACATCTTAATTTATCCTCTTCTTATTCCACAAAAATAAGTAATAAATGTAACAAGAAAGATAAAGGACAAGAGAAGTGTAGATATAAAAATTCAAGACTACATAAAAACACAAAAATGTAGGTCATAAGGGCCTATGAGTTTAAAAACTAAATCTAACTTCATTTCCCAGGAATCAAAGCCAAATAGGAGGGAGCACCAGGCTGGCTCAGTTGGTAGATCATGTGACTCTTCATCTCAGGGTCATGAGTTCAAGCTCCACGTTGGATGTAGAGCTTACTTTAAAAAAAAAAAAAAATTCATGTTCTTTAGCTACAATACTAAAATCTATTTGTTAAACTAAAATAGAATACAGATATCAAAATGCAGCAACTCTAACATGAATTTTCTGAATTTTTGCAATTATGCTATTTTATCTTTTTACAGGTTTTTATAGCTAGGTACCACCTCAAGGATAAAAGCAACAAGCTTAGAAATAGGAGTCAGGACAGAATAAGTTATCAGGTGACAGATAAGATATGTATGCAGTCACACTGTCTCAGATTTTGATATTTCTAAAAATCTTGCCAAGTATACATTTCCCCCACAAAACTGGTATAATAAGTAAGAACGGGCATTTCTGACCAGAGATTCCATATTTAAAAAATAAAAAAATCAGGTTTACTAAAGGAAGTATTTCTTCTTCATCATTCTTATACTCCTATCTGGGATGGTTTGGAACACAGAAGCACAGAGGGCAGTTATTATGATTTAGTTCTACAACCAAAAAGGTCATAAAAACAGTCAAAACAACAATGAAGACACGAAGAGAACCAACAGAGACATCAAATATATTTTCACAGTGTTCAGTACAGGTAAACTCTCAACATGAAAGAATTAGTCGTCGACCTTAAGAGTTGGTTGTTTCTGAAAAGTTGGCAAAAGCAGGGACTGGCAATGAAAAAAGCCTCAAAAAACAAAACACAACAACAACAACAAAACCCTCAGAGATTGAGATAGGTTTTTAATTTTTCTGGGTGAGAGTCTGAGAATCTGATGAAAATATGGATTCTCTGACCAGAAGAATGTGCATAAAACTTGTGCAGAATTTAAACTTAATTTTAGAAGATCCCCAACACATTAAGTCATATTAGAAAGGCATTTCTTTCCAGCACTGAAAAACTGCTGTGAGTTACAGCAGTTCAATAGTTTGGAAAATGGTTCAATAGTTTGGAAAAGTGGTGATCCACTGAAGTAGTTTTGGGAAATCAAGACTATACTTATTTTTCAGCCATTAAATCATTTAAAACATATTATTTTAATAAGGGAAAAAAATAATACCACCACCAGAAAGGATAACACTAGTTAGACAAAGTGCTATGTAATTGTCTGGTTCTCTTTCAAACTACTCTGGTGCCTAAGGCTTTCTGTACCAGAAGTAAAATAATAGATTATCTTTTTTTGCCCAATCTCAAAAAATTAAGGAGAGATGACAAAAAGAGATTCAGGAAAAAACAGGATTAATATTTAGTTTTCATTTGTTTTAGAGGAATAAAAAAATGTCACATTTATAAAAAAAAGATTGGATTTTTAAATTTTGGTATATAAATACAGCACTGTGATATCTCAAACTGTGGTTGGCAAAGCTGTAATTGGAGCAAGATTACCAACACTTAAACAGATGTCTTTTGTGCATCCTAGAGCAGAAAAAGCTAGGAGCTACATAAAGAACACCGGATATAAGATTCTGTAATATGCAAATATTTTTCTTGAAAATGCAACCATAAAGTTTAGATACCAACTTATGAAGAAATTAGAGTTCACAAATAACTTTTTCCTCAGAGTCGATAAGCCTGGGCATTATGCATACAAGTTCACAATTCTAAGAACCAAGGCAAATTTGGTCTGTGACCTCATAAAGCTGACAATCTTTGATAATCTGACAGGAGGGACAGGTAATAAATGCAATCAAGCAGAGAAAGGAAAGAAGGGATACAAAAGGACATCTAAGACTTTTCCAAAGAATAATTTATATTAAGCATTAAAATATACTGATCTTGGGGCGCCTGGGTGGCTCAGTGGGTTAAAGCCTCTGCCTTTGGCTCAGGTCATGATCCCAGGGTCCTGGGACTGGGCCCCACATCGGGCTCTCTGCTCTGCAGGGAGCCTTGCTTTCCTTCCTCTCTCTCTGCCTCCCTCTCTGCCTACTTGTGATCTCTGTCAAATAAATAAAATACAATCTTAAAAAAAAAAAAAAAAAATATATATATACTGATCTTACATGTTTGATTCAGTGAGTTTTGACAATTTTATATATACCATCTATCATAACTATCACCCAAAACTATCACCCAGAAAGTTCCCATGTGAACTTTCCTGTCACTTCTCCCTCCCAAACACTTTGAATTCTTTCACCATAGATTCATTTTGTTCTTGGATTTCATATAAATATAGCATAGGGGTGCCTGCGTGGCTCAGTCAGTTGAGTGGCTCTTGGTTCTGCTCAGGTCATCATCTCAGGGTCATGAGATCCAACCCCACATCGAGCTCTGTGCTCTTTGCTCAGTGGGGAGATTGCCTGAGATTCTCTCCTTCTCCCTACCCCTACCCTGCACTGCTCACGTGCTCGCTCAAAAAACAAACAAACAAACAAACAAACCTTAAAATAAATTAATAAATACAGATCTTAGATTCTACTTTCAGTAAGTGTTTTTTTCCCATTCAACGTATTTTTGAGATTCATCATGTAGCAGCAGTTTGTTCTTTTTATTACTGAGTAGTATTCCATTTCATGAATACAATAAATTGTCTTAAGGACATATGTTTTTATTTCTTTGGATAAATATTTAGCAATTCCACTTTCTTTGAATAAATATTTAGCATTCCACTCAATAACTACTCTTAGGTTATAGAGTACACATATATTTAAAAATATTAAACAGTTCTCCAAAGTAGGTGTACCATTAATACTTAATACCTCAACCAGTAATGCATACTTCCTATCAAGGTTTTTTCTTGGTTTTTTTTTTTTTTTTTTTCTTCTTTTTTTTAATGGGCCTACATGCACTGTGCTAAGTATTGGAGAAACAGAACACACATGTCCTCACAAAGCTCCCTCATGGAACTTAACTGACATCTATCTTAAATCTGGATGGATTATTGAGCAAAAAGGCAGAAAAGAACAGAAGTGTTTTAGAAAGAAGAAAGAGCATGTCAAGGGCTGAAAAAATGCACATAAGTTATCTTCATAATACTAACAGGAAATAAAACTAGATCAAGTTTTGTGATGTCAAGATTATGCTAAAAAATGAGAAAACCACCTAGGAAGAGTAAGTTGTAAAAAGACAGTTAAGTCCTAAAGAGGTATTTATGTTTATCAGATGCTCTTATGGCATCATGGGTCTTCAGAATATTTGTTATTCTTAAGGGTTTCAAGTCTATCTCTCCCTCAGAGTAGAATCATGTCTATTTGGGCTCATACCATTGTACCTACAATGGTACATTGTACCTGGCAAATAGGTAACATTCAGGGATGTGAAAGGTTTATCAAAGGTATCTATATTAATTTTCTTTAAAAATTTTCTTTTTTTCATGTATCAAGGAGTTAACAGTGTCGGGTTCTCATCTGGAGACTCATTCATGGAATGAACTGACTTCCAAGCTCACTTAGGTTGCTGGCAGAACATCTTCTTGAGGCTATGGGACCAAGGGCCCTGGTTTCTTGCTGGCTGTTGGTTGGAGCCTCTTAAGAGGCTTCCTGCAATTCCTTGTACTTGGACTCCTCCAACAAGGCTGCTTACTTCATAGGCTAGCAAGGAGTCTCTGGTACAAGTCAACTAGCAACACAGTCTTACATAACAATCATGGAAGCTACATTCCCACCACCCTAGACATTGCCCATCACTCTACTTTTCAAAGGCTATCAGCAGGCTACTTCGAAAATAATACATTCTGTGAAAAGATTCATATAGTCAATTATGACTCTGAGTCTGTTTGCAAAGTGTAGTATTAACATTTTACAAAATTGGCCAAGTTAACATACATTCATCTAATAAGGGAGAAAGCAACTAGTTCCACCAACAGAAATGACCAACTATGGATGCCTATGTAAGTGTAAGAGAATCAAGAAAGGACAGAATTCCACGAAGAAAAAATAAAAATAGAAATAAAAAGCGAAGTATTAGAACACCAATGATTATATCTAGTATTAAAGGTTTTCTGTTCCTTCTCCTTTACCCTGTCACTAGGTATACTCTCAGGCTACAAAAGTACCAGATTTACCTAAATCCCACTAGTTGAGAGACTTCATATATACCCCAAATTCAGCACTATTGGGAATAGAGAACAACAAAGGTAAAGTACAAAGCAGCTAAGGCCGGGGCGTCTGGGTGGCTCAGTGGGTTAAAGCCTCTGCCTTCAGCTCAGGTCTTGATCTCAGGGTCCTGGGATCAAGCCCCACATCGGGCTCTCTGCTCAGCGGAGAGCCTGGTCCTCCTCTCTCTCTGCCTGCCTCTCTGCCTACCTGTGATCTCTGTCTATCAAATAAATAAATAAATCTTAAAAAAAAAAAAAAAAAAAGGCAGCTAAGGCCACCAGCTCAAGTTGGCATTTCAATCTACCATTTATTATTCCTGCCATCTAGTGGCAGGATCAAAAACAAAAGCATACCAGACTGACAGGCAGGTACACCTGGGAGGAAAAAAACACCAGTTTACTAGAACTACTATAACAAACAATCTGAACTCAGTCCTACCACATCTACATATAAATACCATCTAGGTAACACAGTAAACACATTGCTAATTTTATTACTTAAACAACGGAAACTCATGCAAGGATATATTCAAGCCTAGTAGGGTAAGAGATTCATCAGTGTTTAATTAACTAGAGCAAAACAAGAAAATTTAAAAGAACTACTAATGATACAGAATAAAGTCTTTTTTTTTTTTTTTTACTCTTTTACTTTTACTAGGTCAATTCTGAAGTTTGTAAAGACCTATGAATACACAGAATGACCACTACCACAACACCAGATCACCTACTCATTTATATACAAGCAGTTCCAACTGGGTCTTTTTTTTTTTTTTTTTTTTTTGACAGAGATCACAAGTAGGCAGAGATGCAGGCAGAGAGAGAGGGGGAAGCAGGCTCCCTGCTGAGCAGAGAGCCCCATGTGGGGCTCGATCCCAGGACCCCGAGGATCATGACCTGAGCTGAAGGCAGAGGCTTTAACCCACTGAGCCACCCGGGCGCCCCCAGTTCCAACTGGGTCTTAAGACTACTCACACTAACCTCTCTGTTCTTAAAACTGATGGATAAGTCATAATGATTCAAGATCTCTTCGAAGCAGAGTTCATGCTGTATTTATCAGATGGACAAACTACCTATTTTTCTATTTGAGCAATATATGGTAAAAACAAAACAAAACAAAACAAAACAAAACAAAACCAATGGCTGGGACACCTGGGTGGCTCAGTCCATTAAGCATCTGCTTTTGGCTCAGGTCATGATTCCAGGGTCCTGAGATCCAGTCCCACATCAGGCTCCTTGCTCAGCAGGGAGCCTGCCTCTTCCTCTGCCTGCTGCATCCCCTGCCTGTGCTCAGTCTCTCTCTGACAATAAATGAAATCTTAAAAAAAAAAAAAAAAAAGTTTGTTCCAAAGCGGATACTGTCCTGCAGACTTTTTTGAGCTTCTCTCTGTACCTTCCCACTTAAGATGAGATGCATTACAAATAAAGATAATCGAACTCCTAAGAACAGAGTAAAACTTCTCCCAAACACATTATTAATTGAAAACAAGATTGGGGGTGGTGCCTGGGTGGCTCCGTGGGTTAAGCCTCTGCCTTCGGCTCAGGACACGATATCAGCGTTCTGGGATTGAGCCCCGAATCAGGCTTCTTGCTCCACGGGAAGCCTTCTCCCTCTCTCACTCCCCGTGCTTGTGTTCCCTCTCTTGCTGTGTATCTGTCAAATAAATAAAATCTGAAAAACAAAAAACGAAAAACAAAAAACAAGATCCATGTTACAGTTCTATCTCTTACTGCCTTAACGGACTGTGACAGCTATCAATTTTCTTAAGTATTCATTCAAAAAATGAGAGTCTACTGTTTATAAAGGGCACTAAATAAACTAATTGGAAAAAAGGAAAGGACAAAGAAAAGTTAGCACCAAAAAATTACATAAAAGTAACAGACTGATAAAAGTATTTTAATGCCATTCAAAAAATCTGAAGAAATTCTAGGATCACATATAAAATAGCAGATTTGGGGTACCTAAGTGGCTCATCAGTTAAGCATCTGACTCTTGATTTTGGCTAAGGTCATGACCTCAGGATCCTGAGATTCAAGCCCCATGCTGGGCTCTGCACTCAGGTAAGAGTCTCCTTGGGATTCTCTCTTTCTTTCTCCCCTCACTGTGCCTCTCCCCACTAGTGCATTTGTTCTCTCAAATAAATAAATTTTAAAAAGAAATAAAATAATAAGATAGTGGTTTGATAAACTAAAACTATCCAATGTTATTTTTTGCTTAGTTAAATCCAGTATATACTGAACTCTAAAACACCTGGGCAAAAGGCAAGAGCTTCACACACCTGGCATGTATTCTCTTTCTCTCCACATAGCACACATACATGCATATGTAATACATATTTAGGTCAGACACACATTCACATATTATAGAAAAAAGATCTCCAACAAACATACATATATAAACCTATCATATTTATACTTATTATATATCTTATTGATATTATACAATTACATTATACTATACAAATAAAATTTCCAAATAAGCATTACAAATATAAATATGTAGTATGTTACATATATTTAAGTCAGGACATATATTCATATTCTACAGAAATAAGATTTCCAACTAACAACCATTAAGTATCCATTGTACGGAACACTAATTCTTTTTAAAAAGTCCTATAGTAATTCCTAAATTAAATATGGTAAACACCGGATTAAAGAAATTTAACAATGTATTCAAGAACATCTGAGCTTTTAACATGCTAATATGTATTATAAACAAATGGATGGGATTGCAGTTTTTCCAAATTTAAATTAGCAGAATTTGTTCTGAACTGCAATTCCTGGGATATGTATTCTGCAGAACATGTTTATGGCAACCACTTTAACAAATAATTTGTATGATTTCTATGTTCTCTTCTAGGTATAAGTTCATTCTGTGTTCCAGAGAAACCAGAAGTTATTCCATTTACTTAGTTTTTAATCGGTAACTTTTCAAACATAAAATACCAGCAAACATAACTCAAGAAGGGGCTAAGAAAGAATGAACAGTTTTCTCTTCTCATTTGAAAGGGGTTGAAGGAAAGAGAAAATACTGAACTATATGAAAACTTTGGTATCCTTCACATATCTAAAGTAACTTTAGCAATTTCTATAAAATAACATGTATTAAACTCCTCAGAGATTATCATGTTTGGGGTATACTCTATTTTAAAATGTGTTTATTGTGAGAATTACAAATGTTGCAAATGCATTTACTGAATTTTAAATGGACTTACCCTCTTCTATCCCCCTTTTCTTTTTTACAAATGGTGTTACATTATGTTCAACCTGGTGCAATCTGGTGTTAGCTTTTTGCCAAATTACTGCACTTGACACCTATATTTTGTCATGGTAATACTGTATTAATATTACTGCCAGTACATTATACTTTAGTTTACTTCTTGAGGAAGGTAACTAATTCTAATGCATGACACTGAAAGTGGAAGAATCTGGGGCAGGGAAGAATAAAAATGAGTAAAAGGCTTGATCATACAGTGGCTGGTATCTCTGGTAGAAAAGGTTTCTGAGACAAAGTCTAAAGATGCTCTGTATTCCTTTACTTGTCAAAGAACTCCTCCAAAAAATCAGAAGTATTATTATGACTTTCATTTCTGTCTTTGAATCTTAGATCCAAGAAATCTGAAGGGACTTGAAAATAAGTCATGCTCCCTGAAGCACTGCTTTTACACCAGAGAGCTGTACTGGAGTGTCAGTCTTCAACATACAGAACTGTAATGATGGGGAACTTTTACACAGAATAATCTTCCTAATTTGAGAGCTGGGAAGTGTCTACAAGTTTACTTCTGTGTATTTTGTATTTGTTCAGGCATAATAGAAAGTTGTCTCATTTTATTTAAAGCCTTGAATTACGGAATTCAGAATTATTCGTATTATTTTCAGTTTTAAAGCAACTCACTACACTCAAAGCCTGAAAGTGTGCTTTTTAAAGTACATAAAGCAAATATTTGAATATTGGTTGTGACTCTCTGGCTTCTATTATTTTGAAAAAATATTCTGACCACAACATTTAAGAAACTTAATTTCCACGATAAAGCTTGCAGGTGGGATCAGCCAAGAAAATCTCAAATATCTGCCAATTCCTTACCGCTGTCTTCCGAGATCTCCAGCAGACCCTCAAAAGAACTAGCCCGGCTATCAAAAACACAAGTTTTGAAATGTGTTGGCAGATAGTGACTGACTGATCCAACTGAATAATTTAGTGGGGAAAAAACTGTCAAGTGTGGGTATAGGCAAGATAGGGCTAGAAAAAACTTGGGAGATGAATGTACTAGTTCTGTCACTCTGGCCAAGTCACTTAGCACTTTACCAAAAATATTATAATAGGCCATAAGTGGATAAAAAATACTTCTAAGTTTTTCCAAGCCTCAGTCTTTTGGAAGTGGAAGGGTATAATAAGTAGATGGATGGAGCATCATGCCATTTCATAATTGTACACACTGTACCTGCTGTTTTTAAAACCAAAAATATCACCTGAGGCTTCTGACTTCACAAAGTATTCTCTCAACACACTAAGCAGTACTTCCTTTTCTCATCTGTAAAACAGGGGTAATAAAATATCTTACAGTGCTTAAGGACCATTAAGCCACACAAAGCATTAAAATTTTCAACAAATTTAACCTAGACTTAGTACCCCTCCCCCCAAATACAAAGTAACCGAGTTAAAAAAACAAAACTGACCAAGACACAAACATAAAAGCACAAAGTCTTCTGTGAACGACAGAAGAAATAAAAATGATAAACACAATACGGTAACCAGTCTCCAAAGATTGTCCGAAATAATTCTGTCCCTACCAGTATGTATGACTCTGATAGGCCTGTGTCCACTTTGAACGATAAAATATACTGGAAGTGACACTGATCATTCCATACCTACCCCTTAATTGGACAAGCAGTTTTCTTGCTCTTGGAATGCTCTTAGAATTCAGCTGCCATGCTGTGAGGTAGCCTAAGCAGCCACATGAAGGAGCTAAAAGCTGCAGCTGAGCTCGCAATCAAGACTCCAGAGGACTCTTAAGCCATATAGCATCCCAGCACTCATAGCCCCAGCTTACAGTAGCCTGTTGAGCCTCCAGATGACTGTAATCATCCCAGCATCACAGCTGAAATCACGAAGCAGAAAAAACTCCCATTCCACCCACAGAATTGTGAAACAATGAAATGCTTTTTGTCACCAAGTTTTGAGGTGGTTATATTATATTTTTATGAATTGAAACAAAAATTATCACAAAATTCCGAGGTATACACTCCAGCAACCATCCACACATATGCATGCATCCGAAAATAGTTTTTAGTGTTCATAGTAGGATTATTCATAAAACCAAAAAGTTGGAAACCTAAATATTCATCAACTAGGAAATGTATAAATACAAACCAAGGAAAATTATATACAGAATACTATTTTTAAAGCTCCAAACAAAGCAAAACTTAGCAATACATTATCTAGAGACACAAAGATATCTAAATATATGTACTTTAATAATGACAAAGGAGATGTTAAACAACACTCAGATAATGGTTTCTTAGTGCTAAGAGGAAAACCAGGAGGACAGGCTAGAGAAGAAATATGGATGGATGTGAAATTGTTAACACCCTAGTTCTATAGTTGGGAAGGGGTTTCACATGGGTGTTTATCATTATGTTCATAATTACAAATATGACATATATATTACTTTAATGTAATTAGCATTTTCAGTATAGTTTGATTTATATAAAAATTTTATAGCTTTATATTATGCTGTAATTCATATCCAACAATTATAACAAGAACTTATTATAAACTTTTTAAAAGTCTAGAATTATTTTTACTTCACAAGGAAAACCGTTTTACATGCTGTTTATATTACACTTTATTTAAATATGGTAAATTAAATAACCAAAATAAAGTATACTAAACAAGAGGAATGATCTCCCTTTCTAAATAAGTGACCCACTCATTTTAACAACCTTCAAAAAAAGATTTAAAAAGATTTTAGTTGCGGGGCACCTGGGTGACTCAGTCCCTTAATTGTTGAACTCTTGGTTTCAGGTGGGGTGGTGATCTCATGGACTGTGGGCAATGTCTACAATAGCCAACTATGGAAAGAACCTAGATGTCCATCAACAGATGAATGGATAAAGAAGATGTGGTATATATACACAATGGAATACTATGCAGCCATCAAAAGAAATGAAATCTTGCCATTTGCGACGACGTGGATGGAACTAGAGGGTATCATGCTTAGCGAAATAAGTCAGTCAGAGAAAGACAACTATCATATGATCTCCCTGATATGAGGGAGAGGAAATGCAACATGGGGGGTTAAGGGGGTAGGAGAAGAGTAAATGAAACAAGATGGCATTGGGAGGGAGACAAACCATAAGTGACTCTTAATCTCACAAAACAAACTGAGGGTTGATGGGGGGGGGGGGGGGTTGGGAGAGGGGGGATGGGGTTATGGACATTGGGGAGAGTATGTGCTATGGTGAGTGCTGTGAAGTGTGTAAACCTGGCGATTCACAGACCTGTACCCCTGGGGATAAAAATATATGTTTATAAAAAAAATGTTTATAAAAAAATAAAATTAAAATAAAGAATATAAAAAGCTGACCAGTCGTTTTGTTATTAGAGTTCAATCCATAGTTTAAAAAAAAAAAGGCAAGGCCTTGGGGCACCTTGGCTGGGTCAGTCTGAGGAGCATAGGACTCTTGATCTCAGGGTGGTGAGTTTGAGCCCCACATGGGCTATAGAGATTACTTAAATAATAATAATAATAACGAAAACAAAAGGTAATGACTTGATATTTTGGCTTATTCAACTCTCAGAATCTACAATATTCAAAGATCTTCCCGGTAATTAGACAAAGACAAAGCTATTTCTACTGCAGAGATATATTACTGGAGACAGGCGATTTAAACCTCAATGAGTATTTTTATTTATTATCCTTTAACCTTTTCTACCTTATCTAGGAAGGTTTAAGTGAAATCAGAGCTCTGATGGCTTTCTAAGGTGTCACTTAATTTCCAAATTAATTACCAATGCAGATTATCTTTCACCTGCTTTTTCAAAGTTCCCCTTCTGCCACTTTGCCTTTAACTTCACCACCAACCTACGTTACCTATTCTCAATAACCGAAAGAATCAAAGAGGATTTTCATTTTTATAGAAAATGGCAAAAGGAAAAACAGCGTTCACTATTTGTTTTGCAGCATGACATTAAGGAGGCAGCCTGCACCCTGAGCCGAGAGAATGGCACCATCAAGCTCTGTCCCTTGAGAACAACACTCAGCATCAAGCCACCACAGCTTTGAACTGCATCTGTAAGCGTTTTATTTTGTGTGTCCCTTAGGCCTAAGCCTCTTGTGCATCAGAAAAGTGTACGGTTATTTTTGGGGTCTGGGAACACCAAAAACAATTTTTTCCACATAAATTAATGGTTCTTTATTTTATGCATTTTGGCTTACTAAAGTTTTCGTTGGAATGCTCTACTTTTGGGTGAGGGATGCTGTAATCACAGTTAAATCAACAGCCAAGAAACCAAATGGATCATTAATCCAACCCACCCAAACTCATCATGTGCATGAATTAAATGCCTATATACCCAAATGCTCATATCTATCTTACTATTTCTCCACATCAAGATGTATTTCTCAAATTCAAACAAAATGCCACCTTGTAAACCTTACTTTTATTGCTGACATGTCCTTTTTTATTTACCAGCTCAAAAGTTAACAGCATTAACTGGTCTGTCTTTTCTTATTCAATATTCCTTAACAGTTGAGTTAAAACTTGAGACAGTTATCTGTACTTAGAAGAAATACTCATTGAACTAAAATACTCCCTCCCTTAAAGTTCTCATAGGCTATCCAGCTAACCATTTACCAAGTGCAGATGGCAATCACTCACTCACATAAATTATTTCTCCATTTAAGTATCACTTCCTTACTGCATCAATTCCTTCTTCTAGAAGTATCATCACTTCCTTTCTGCATCAATTCTTTCCTTCTTCTATAAGATTTCCTTCTTCTATAAGATTCTATGACACCTTTATTGAGGGTAAGATTATGATGTTCCATACTAAGAGGTCCACCAACAATTCCAGTGAGGGGGTGGTGAGTTTCCACACCAACAATCATTTCTCTGACATCTCTATCCTACAGATCACCTTAATTCTGAAACTAGGATAGTGTTAGATCCGACAAAGGTTCAGTCCTACAAGACTGACCTCCCCAGCAACCCAATCTCCCACTTCACAAACCAATCACAAGTCCAAGCTGTCACCAGTGCTTCTAGCCTACTAGCTACAGACCAGAAATTCTAGTGACCCTCTCCCTTGGGTTCAATTAATTTGGTAGAGCTGCTCACAGTACTGAGAGAAAATATTTAACTTACTAGATCACAGATTTATTATAAAAGGACAGAACTCAGGAACAGCCAGATAAAAGAGATTCATAAGGCAAGATTACGTGGAAGGGGCACGAGGCTTCCATGCTCTCTCCGAGTACACCAAACGCTCCCCAAAACTCCTCATATTCACAAATATGAAAGTTCCCCAAACTCTGTCCTCTGGGGTTTTTATGAAGACTCTATCACATTGGCATAATTAAATTATTGGGGCCACTGGTGATTAAACCTGCAGCCCCTTTGCCCTTCCCAGTGGTGAGAAGGTAGGACTTAAACTTCCAACCCTCTAATCACAGGGTAGGTTCCACCAGCAACCAACTCCCATCCTTAGGTGACCTAAGGGCTTTCCAAAGTCACTGCATTAACATAACAAAAGATGCCAATTTTTGCTCTCATTACTTAGAAAATTACAAAGGTTTTAGGAGCTCTGTGGCAGAAACAAGGATGAAGACCAAACATATGCTTCTTAGGGATCACACTATCACTACACATGTTTCTACTGACATCACAGTCAAATCCAAGGTTTATCAAACTATATACATCAGAGACTTCCTGTGCTATTACTATCATCACCGAAACATAAAATGTGGTTACCATTAAGGATAAGGATCCATGTTAATATAAATTGAATCCACTACGTTCCTAATACAGTGTAGGATATTCTAGCATGATTAGAAATGATGTTCTTACCCTAAACAATCTCACCTCTCTATAGTAACAGTAAGTTATTAATATTATTATTCATTAGGGAGGGAAATAAGAACCATATCACTGTAACAGTATTTTACCACTTTAGGCAAAGAACAAATAACTTAAATCTTCAATACAGCTCTAGCCTATTAAGCTAAATGAACAGTCCTGAACAAAATTTAACCAAAGTAAGTTTGTTCTATATTGGGATCAATAAAACCTGTATCTATACCTCTCGCACAAGGCAGATAAACCATATTAGATTGTTATTTCTTAAAGAAGTATGCCTGGCATGTTTCCTAACAGTTAATACATTTCAAAAAAAAAAAAAATCCCTACTTCCCTGGGGAATTCAAACAAGAACAATACTAGAGGTATTAAAGAAGCTTAAATCATTAGGTTGGAACATTATCCAAATACAGCCTAATTCAAAGTCATTTATATTTCTCTCTGGTATATATTACAAGAGATATAGGGGACACGGAATAATAAGTATGTATATACCTTCCTTATGATGCTTGGTTTATATTTTAAGTTTCAATTCTGTAGAAATACTAGCTGACTAAATTGGGAGTTTGAAGAAAGGCAGTCCTAGATTTAAATTCTTCAACAACGCACTATGACAAGGCTTTATTTGTTTATAAAAGAAATCAACTGTTATCCATTCACGTAGCATAGGTTACATACTAATGGGCAGCAGAAAAATACCATCAAATTTGATCAAATCATTCTGACCAATAAATAGACATGCATTAGAGAACATTCCTGTTCACTATTTCACTTAAGAACTGCTTTCTAATTAAAAGAAAAGCTTACTTGGAAGGAATACTCACTGAACTAAAATTTCCTTCCCTTAAAGTTCTCCTAGGATATCCAGCTAGCCAGTCATGGCCTAGAATCCCATTTCCAATATCCTTAATCATTCGCTAACATACAATGCCAAATTTCCACACCCCAACAGATTTCAAGCTCCTACATAAAGAATCATGTAGAATCCTACATAGAAAATCATTTGCTTTATTATTCTTTTAACTTAAGTATAGTTGACAATGTTGCATTTGCTTCAGGTGTACAACACAGTGATTAGACAATTGTATACATTACTCAATGCCTGACTGTTAACTCTTTGAAAAAAACTTTTTATCCCCTGAAGACAGTTTCTGAAAGGAACTTACTACTATCAAACCTCTCCTATTCTTCCTGAAGACCAAGACAGTTACTAAATCAATAAAGGAAATAAAAACAGGGGAAAGAAAAACAGTAGTAGTCATAGAAAACTGGAAGAATACAGAGCTATCCTTTATAAAGATACCAATACATTATTAAACACCCCATTCTTAGGGTTCTCCTAAATTCCTTCAGTTCAGATCTCTTTCCAACATTCGCTTTCCTCCTTTCTTTCAAGAACTAACCACTCCCTACCTTATATAAATTTTAATATGTTTTAAAGTAAACAATACTTGGCAAAAGCTATAGTTTAAAATCTAGTCCTCTGCAGTTATCTGATTATTTATCATTTGTCTCCTGAATGACAGTGATGTCTCCCCCAGCCCCTCCTTCCTTATAGTCTCTGTCTGCTGAAAGACTGAATCTCTTTGGCCAGTTAGTACTTTTTGAAAAGTTGTCAAGGTTATCTGGAGACAAGGCTGACTCTAGCTCAAAGTATCCATCTTGAGATAATTTCTGATCTCAAGGGAAGAGAAGAATCTCTCCCTTTCCTACAAGTACTTCCTGCTGTGAAAGAGCAGGCAACCTCCACAGTGCGGTAAGCCTGGTTAGTCAAATGATTGCTAAACTTTAT
The DNA here is from genome assembly GCF_002288905.1 of Enhydra lutris kenyoni. Lineage (NCBI taxonomy): Eukaryota > Metazoa > Chordata > Mammalia > Carnivora > Mustelidae > Enhydra > Enhydra lutris. The sequence goes on from NW_019154150.1 coordinate 16,672,761, forward strand.
TACCACATATTCTCCACAACCCTTTGATCAATGAAGATGGATCTTAAACACAAGGCTGAGGGAAAAAAAAATGACACAAAAGCTCTAAATGCATTTATCTCAATTTTTAAAATAGGCAAAACTAAATTATATTATTTCGGAATGCACACAGAATTGCACCACCTGTGAGGAAAAGCAATTACGTAATTACTATACAAGTGGTGAGCAGGGGAGGCAAGCATACATCAAGGCTTCTGAGGTGGTGGCAACGTTCTATTTCTTGATCTGGGTGATGATCACATGGGTGTTTATCTTATAATTAGTCATTACATTGTACATAAGGTTTATATACTTTACACTATGTGTTATATTTCACCATAAAAGAAAAACTTTTTTAAAAGACTGAAACCAAAAACTTTCTTACTAAAAGCTTTTGCAGAACATTTTTCTCTTGCTTATATAAACATTTAAGACATTTTCAAATATCATCCCAAAAACTTCAAGAGTGCTGCCTTCCAATAATTCTGTGCTCCATTACTCTTCTTGCGGATTATACAAGTAAGATGGTTTAATAATTTACCTTAATAATAAAACCTACTTAAATAGAATTTATTCTACTTTAAGGAAATTACTGGTTATTTTAAGAATAGGCATGATCTGCTAAGAGAGTAGATCTTAAAAGTTCTCATCACAAGAAAAAAAACTTTATATAAGGTGACAAATATTAACACCTTAATATCATTTCAAAATGTATACAAATACTAAATAATTATGCTGTACACCTGAAATTATTAAATGTCATCTATACTTCAATCTAAAAAAAAAAGAATAAGGATGAAATAAACATGGTGGTCACAAGTGAGTTTCCCAGTAGTGATTCTTTTCACAGACTCTACTCCACCCATTTGGCCAGCAACAAACAATAATTTAAGCTGTGAATACACAGGAACTTTGGAAATTATGAATTACTATATTTTAACTTAAAAATAGTATAGAAAACAGCATATGCTACAATATTACTTATTCATCTATCTATGGGAGAGAAAGACCCAACAATTTAAGTTTTAAAAACCAAATTCATCTGAAGTCATGTGTAGGTTGGAAAGATTGCTAGATATCACTAAAGAAAAGAACACTGCACGGTGAAGAAAAGTCTTTACCGGAGAACAGCTGACAAACCTGTAGGGCATAAAAAAGGAAATTAAAAGAAAACCTCAAAAGAAACATTACCAATTTAGTTATAAAGTAGTCATTTATACTTTATTAATATAAACATAAGTTTTCTTTATGATTTTATGAAGAGTCCTTCCCTTCAAATAGGAATGAATAAAAAAAGTAAAAAAAAAATTGAAAACCTAAAGCACGAAAACTATTAACTCAATGAAATTACAGATAAGCGAAGCAGACAAATTTTGTATCACTAATTCTAAATAAGTCAAACTTCACATAAAAACCATTTTATAGGGGCGCCTGGGTGGCTCAGTGGGTTGGGCCTCTGCCTTCAGCTCAGGTCATGATCTCAGGGTCCTGGAATCTAGCTGCCCCCCTCCCCTTCGACGGGCTCTCTGCTCAGTGGGATGCCTGCTTCCCCCTCGCCTGCCTATCTGCCTACTTGTGCTCTCTCGCTCTCTCTGTCAAATAAATAAAATCTTAAAAAAAAAAAAAAAAATTTCATAAACTTCAATTTCCAATACTGTCAATTTAAAGTGAACGGTAGAAACAAACTTCCCTTCATCTTCTCAAGTAACAATTTTCAAACTTCTCACAAAACGGCCTGTAATGCAAACAAAGGTGCAAAGAAAATAGAAGAGAATCTAGCCAAATTGCAACCTTAGAAAAAGTACTTCACCCCCTTTACTGGTCAGATTCTTTGCCCTGATTACAAGCCAAGCCAACATAAACTCTGGAAACTCTGTAGACTATTGAATTCTGGATCTACTAAACTCCCACCCTGTAAAATTCCCTTAACTGGAATGGCTTAATATTTCCAACCTTATTATAATGAACTTTTTACAGACAAAATAAATCTAAATAAAACAACATTCACTTGGATTCATTCATCTTTTCTTCTCACTCAGCTATTCCCCTTAAAAGTCCCATCCCTGAAAACTCCCTAGTCATTCAGGTTTAAAAACCTGAAGGCAGGGGGGCACCTGGCTTGCTCAGGTCATGATCCCAGCTTCCTGGGATCAAGCCCCAGGTCTGGCTCCCTGCTCAGGGAAAGCCTGCTTCTCCCTTTGCCCCACCCCTCCAGTTCCTGCTCTCTCTCTGTCTGTCGCTCTCTCTCAATCTCAAATAAATAAATAAAATCTTTAAATCATCATCAACTCTTCTCTCTTCCCTACATCAAAACAAGTAATTAGCCATTATCCAAAACAAGTAATTAGCCATTATCCAACTAGTGAGCTTAGTTAGCTGGGCATGGATTGTGCCCAGGCATTCTGCTAGGCCAATATGTTAAGACTTAAATCAGGGCAGCTGATTAAAAAACATAAATTAAATGGAGGACACTTTCATTTAAGCCTGCCTTGAAGGCAGAGGATGCAGTAAAAAGGACATAGATTTTGGAGACAAGCAGAACTGTATTACTTAATTCTTAGGGGAATACTAAATTGAAGTATTTTTTTTTTTTATCTACAGAAGAGATGTTACCTTATCTCAATTCTAAGATCTAAAATCAAGTTGTAAGACACTGTAAAAACTAAGCATCTACTATCATTTAGAACGCATATTAAAGTTATCCTGCAACACTAAGTTCCACAGAAAGAAAAAAATGGTCACTAATGATATGATCAATTTAATTAGTGTAGCAGTCACAATTCTTTAGAAATGTGTATTTCTGAAAATAGTATAAACTTGACCAACATAAAGGCATTCACCAACCTATGTGCAGGTTATATTCCAAAGTATGCTTAGATGCCTTTCATTTGAAACTCTGAAGGTGTTTTTACAAAGAAATAAAATTCTAAGTCAACAAATGCCAGTTTACCTCCATTTACTTAAAATAGGACAGCCTCTGCAGTTGCTCCTATCTCTTCCAACCCTTACCTCCACCTAAACTTTTTTTTAAAAATCCTAAGGTATTGACAGTTTCTATCAATTTCTAAATCCTTGGAAATTATTTGTGTCAGAATTAGGTCAAGTGAGGACACAGAAACTTACTCAGAAAAAAGTAAGTGATATAAAAACAAAAAATATCCACCAGAATCAGGTAAAGGAAGTAAAGAAGTTAAGATGGGGTAGCAAGTTAACCATTCACATTTTTCCCCCTTTCAACAGTATTACTTTGGCCCATACATTGTTTTCGGGGGTTCTGTATTATTTGAAAATGTTTTCATTTTTTCCTATTAATTGTAGGGACTGAAATAAGTAACTTTTGCAATTATACATAAATTAAGCTAGTATCTGGACAAAACACGGCAATAAAACAGCATAAATATGACTCAGAGTAAGCAACAGGCTGACCAATAAGAGGCTTCTAATAATCCAAAAAGAATTTAGGTGTTCCACATAAATTAAGTCCGGTAAAACCAACATCAATATCCTTCTAACAACTTCACAGTTCCATCTGAGACATCAGATTTGGCAAAGCTAAGTCATATAACAGACATGCATTGACTTAGGATGTACTCAGATAAGTTATTAACCAAAACCTAGAAAGATTAAATCTTGATTCTAACCTGCAGTCCAATTGAGGGTAATACAGAAACAGTATTTATAGTCATTAAGTTCAAGTATTATAGAAAAAAAATGTCCAGAAATAAGAGATCCTCTTAATTATGGAGTTGGAGAACAAAGATAACACTCTTGAGGTACTATCAATGTCTACAAGCAGGATTCAAAAGCAGTAATAGAAAGATATGATAAAGCAAATAAACTAAAACACTAACTATAGAATGTAGGTGTTGAAGAGGAGAGTTCACTATAAAATTCTTCCGATTTTTCAGTATATTTGGAAATTCTTATAATGTATAATTTAACGTAACACACATATGTTGAATTGTGGGATGCTTTTATAATTTGGGTTAATAGCAGTATGGTCTCTAAGAGCATTTAAGTTTTTAAAGTAAGCAAGTAACAAATATGATTCAGTCACTCAAGAATATTAATCTTTCCATTTTTTCTGAGAGCATGTATGCACTAATGAATACTAAGAAATTACAACGAAGAGAACTTTTTAACATTTTTCATATCCCAAAGTACTCATCACTTATAGAGAGCAAAAAAATCAATAGTAGATTAAGTACAGACAGGCCAATAAGTTTCCTCATATTCTTTAACAACTGAGTCAGAGCCCATAATGAGCTTCTAATGCTTCCTCTACAATCAATGCTGAATTTTTGCAAACTATTCTTGGCAGTAAGAGATCTGCAGGCTTACTCAAGTTAGCCCTCAAAATACGAAAATCCAGAACAAAAAGAAAAAAGTTCCAAAGTCTTTACTAACAGATCCTAACTACCCCAGGACCTATACTATTTGCCTCATAAAACCTCTGTTTACTACCTACAAGAACATCACACTTAAACCAGATGGGAGCAAGTCCGATTCAATTATCCAGTGCAGCAGGCCAAGACATTCCCTGCACCTCCTCCCTAAGTGTTCTTGTAACTTAGAATGATTTTAAGCTCAAGGCTAGAAAAACTGTAAATTACAATGAATCCAGTGACAGTATACCTGTTCTGAAGTGCAGCTGGACTGCTGTTGCTAATGATTCTACAAAGTAACTTTTTAAGATTTGGGATTTTTTTTTTTCTAAAACTGGTTTTGTTACCCATTTTGTCTTCTTCAGAACTGAGGTCAATAGCCTCTTTTTGTCATCTGCAAAATGAAGAAAAACGTGGAGACCGCAAAGTACAGGAACTAGTTCCCAGCTTACAAACAGCTTATGTTCCAAAGGTTTATCAATCCTTTGAAAGGTTTATCAATCCTTTGAAAACACGTTTGCACTAATTAATCTATTTATACCAATTTATACCATAGTTTCTTTAGAAAATTGTACTCCAAGTTTCAATTCTAAATTGCAGCTTTCTGCCCTGGAAAACGACATCTGCTGCCCTTTTACAGCTTTTACAGTTTTGCAGTCAAAACTCAGGCTCAGAGAATTCTCTCTTTAGAGCTCTAGGGAGAACCCACTGCAACCTTTGTAGGCAGGGAAAAGGGCAGCTCTCCTTACAAAGGGAGCTTTTACATCACATCCATGGGAAAAGCCACTGTAAGTCAATGAGATAACAGTGGTGGAAAAGGTACCTGTTTAATATAAAAGTATTAATAGTTACAACAAAAATAAGTAGAAACTACATTTTGCTCCAGATAAAAAGAAGATAAAATTAGGTGCTGTTAAAATAGTTGCTTAACCAAATGTTTGGCAAGTACAGACAATATATTCTAGAACTGCTTCCTCATATCTGATCTACTCAATTGATAAGGGAGGAAATTACTAAAGTGAAGTGGTGAGGAGATCATACCACAAATGTTGCTAAGTTCTAAAAATGTATAGTGTACTTTAAAATTCAATAAATATATAATATCCAACATTATATACCACCCCTTATAACAGCTGCAAGATTTTAAAAAATAAATTGAGTGACAAATTTAAAAAACAAGTATAACTTTGTGACAATGAGTCACCTCTGGCAACTAACTAGAGTCTTTCGCAATTTAAGAACTACTGTAAATCATAGAAATAACTCACAAACAGAAAAACTTTTCACTAAAGACTTCAGAAATGAAGCCAGTAACAAAGACATGAAAAAAGGGAACAGAGAAGGCCAGAATAAATCGGTTTGTTGATATAAAATCTGAAAGAAACATTTAAATATTATTAAAGATTCATGTCATTGCTGCATTATAAAATAGTAATCTGGGAGACTCCCAAGCTAGTATAACACTAGAGTATTAGATTAAAAGATCAAAACATTGGTGTTCTTATTAACTTGGAAGGAAAACTGCTTTAAAATTCCAGAGTAGTAATGATAGGCAATCTAATCTAACCCTTTTCAAAATTTTTCAACAAGAATGGATTATAAGAATGAGATACCTAACTACCTGAGGTCTTCAAGAGGTATGAAAAGAAAAACTAAAGTGAGCAAACAAAGGATTTTTTTGTTGTTGTTTAAAAATCTAGGTTTCTCATTAAGTCAACCCAAATTGTACTTAAGACATCAAATTTGTATTTGGCAAATCTCTGTTCACAGTAAGGAATAGGGACAATTCCTTTATTATAAAAGGACTGTTTAATACTAATGACAATTACCTAATATTATGAACAGAAGCATTTAATTAGGAATATAATAAAATATATAAAATATATTACATTATAGGATATACACAATATATAAAATATAATAAAATATAAATATTAAAACTATTAGTAAGCACCTAAAGTAGATTTTAAGAATGAAGAGATATATGTACCTTTAGATTAGCGTATACAAATTAAATTTAGTTCAAATTTCATACATTTAGCTAAAGGACAGTGTTTCTGAAATGTGTTTCTATGCATAAAAAAAAAGAAGTGAAACAAATTTTCACGTAGATAAAAAACGGTTATGCTCTCCAAGCATATTCCTGAAACCTAAAAAAAAGATCAACTTCTAATTCTTTGTCATACTTTAAAAAATATTATCTGTAAAGTAACTTGATAAAACTTCATGGTTACAATACTCAATTTCAATAGTAATTCTGGGCTGACTTGACGCAGATTTCTAATCTTCCTTCAAAATAAGGAAAAATAATAACATTGTCTCCCATTCAGTTGTGAATTTTTCTGAAATCCTTAATTGCAGCCTCAAAGTTACTATTAAACAATATTCAGCCTTTGTAAAAACGATACTCTCTTAGAAATACTATTCACAACCTTTGCTATCCCTCATGTTCAGTCACCATGCATTTCTGCTATTGTAATCTAAAAAGACAACTTTCTCTTTTTACGTTGTTGTTCTGTAAAATATTAGCAGTTTTCATTTCCCGGTTCCAATTTCATTTTTATCTAATTTCCTTAAGTGTTTCAAACCTAGACTAAGAACATTTTACCTAGTTCCCAAGGCTTCACAGTATGTTCTCCTGTAATTCCAAATAACATAAAGTTATTTTTTTTTTTAATGTTAGAAAAAAATCAAAACCTTTTCGTTTCACGAAGAATGTCCCAGTAATTAACTGTTTACCTAAAATGAATTCTCGGTGAGCAGGCCCCTGTCATGTTCAATAGATGCTGCACTACCAATTTTTCTATCTTAACAGAACTTCAATCCAGTGTTTTAATATATGGGTAATTCACTTCCCCAAATATTTATCATCCATATAGTAACAGCTCTCAAGAAGATTCTTTCTGTATTCAAATGACAAATATCTTAAAGTTTAGTTAGATCTAATTATTATAAGGCTGTAAGATTAACTCAAGGCTGACAAGTCGGTCAACATGAATTAAGTCAGTTTAAAAGGCATAGGCTCAGGTAGAAGGTAAAAAACAAACAAAAGCAAAAAGGCTGGGAAAGCTGGGGAAAAAATTAAAGCAATAATTCACAAACCAGCGTAATGCCTAAATTAGCTAGTGTTCTTAGCAGGGTAATTTCCTAAAACATTCAGGTCAGTCGCGAATACCATGTGTAACTTCTGGACTATAACCTAAGGCTCCCCATCACTGTGATAGTTTGTTCTCTTACCCACAAACGTTCCTGCAGAGACCAATAAAGGAACTAATGCCATGCTTTCGGATATTGTGCACAACATACTGAGGGTGACAGTTGGACTAACAGAGTAATGTTCTTGCTCTAAAAAGCAACCCAAGATAATTGTGGAACAGTGAGGTGCTGAGTGCACTCAGGGGCCTTGAAAAAAGCCACTCCTGAAAATATCTAGTGTTAAATAAATAAGAGTCCCCAGCTTTCAGATCACTTTCAGGGATATTATTTCCTTTCCTACAACACCTCACGCTCTTTTTCCCTTCTTGTATAAGGAGAGCAAAAACGAGAAACACGAAAAACGTAAAACTGCGAGGCTGAGTAGACACGGCTCCTGCACATCTGGCCTCACGTCCAACCGCAACAAGGCAACCCCTGGGCGATCCCAACCCAACCAGCAAAATCGCGCCCGCAAAAATGAGAGAACGCGAAAGCCACGGGCGCGGGGGGCGGGGAGGCGGGGAGTCCGCCACGAGTCGGCCGAGGAGCGCCCTGCCGGCTCCCGGCGTGGCCACTCAGACTGGGCTAGCCAAGAGGGCTGCGAGGGGCTTCGTTCGCCCTCCCGGGAGGCGTCACACTTATCCGGAAGGGGGCCAAAGTCCCACTTGGGGACCCCACCTCCAGCTGCCAGGGGGAAACTTCACCCACGGGCAGGGAGCGCGCCCGGAGCTCCTGGACCCGCGCTCGCCTCGGCGGGGGTGCGAGCCGGACTCCGCGGCGGCGCGGCGCCAAGTCCGGGACGAGCCGCGGCGGGCAGAGGCGCCGGTCCCGGTTCTCCGCGGGCCGCGGGCGGGGGAGGGGCGGCGGGGCACTTACCACGGGTCGAACTCGTGAATGATGCTTTCGAAGCGAATGACCGCGAAGAGGCGCGAGCTGAAGCCGGCAAGCCAGGCCAGGAAGAGGATGGTGAAGGAGAGCAGCGACTGCCAGCCGGCCGGCTGCGACAGCCCCCCGGATAGCCCCGCGGGGGCCGGCTTCGGCGGCGCCACGCCGCCCGCCACCTTGTGCGCGCACTGGGCCCCGGGCCCGTGGTGACCGTGCCTGCTGTTCCCCAGGGCCATGAGGCCGCTCCACGGGGACGAGTTGAGGGACGACTTGTGCTTGCTCTCCGGGGCCGAGGGCTCCGCCATGTTGTGCCCCGGCGGCGGGTCTCGCTCCTCGCCGCCGCCGCCGCCGCCTGGTGCGAGGGGTGCTGGGCGGGGACCCGGAGGAGGAGGAGGAGGAGGAGGAAGAAAAAGGAGGAGGAGGGAAGAGCGCCGCGCGCTCCCGCCCTCAGCGCAGCGAGGCCGGGGGACAGGGGGTGGAGGCAGCGGCGGGGAGTCTCTGCCTCAGCAGCGGCCGCGACCGCCGCGCTCTCAACTCGGATGGCCCTTGCGCCCCACTAGCCATCCGTATCCTCCGTGCAGCTGCGGCAGCGGCGAAAGCCGACGGGACGAGGGCGCCAGAGAAGAAGCAGCAGACGGAGGCGGCACCACAGCTCCGAACAGCAATGACATTCCCCCCTCACACCCGTCGCCCGCCCCGCGGTGAAGAGCAGGAGGAGGAGCCCCCTGGAGTCCGGGCGGAGCTCAGGCTACCTCTGACTCCGCCCCCGACCCGACAGGAACTGGCCCTTCCACCTGTCACAATGCGACAGGTCCGTTAGGGGGCGGGCCCAGAACCGCGGTGCCCACCAATTGGGGCGCGAGCTGGGGCGGGGCTTAGCCCAACCGCTCTCCCCCACTCCTTCCCCCTCCCGCCTCGCGCCGGTTTGCCCGGGGCGGCCGTGCTGCGCTGCTACGGCTTCATTGTCAGTTGAAAGACGCGGTTTAGCGCGCCTGTGTTGTCGGCAAGGAAGGGTGCTAGGCGGCTCTGCTCGTTGCATGAAGCTGGGCCGGGAGGAGGGGTCGGGAGATGATCGAGAACGGCGGAGCAGCCTCCGTCAGAATCGTCCTAAAGAAGGCGAACAGCGCCGAGCCGACCAACAGGGCGCTCGCGGGTTCGCGGCGGTCGTGACTTTTAACCCGCTCCGCGCTGAGCGCCCCGTCACGTGACTGAGCGCGCAGGCGCGTTACTCCAGTCTTGTGCGCTTGGGGCTGGCTGGCGGGGTTTTGCCGCCCAGGGCGCCCGGCACGGTAAGTGCAGCCTGTTTAGTGTCGGTGGCTGCCGCTAGGTCCACCCTGCTGGCTGCGCCGGATGTGCTGCTCCCGATGTTGTGAGTTAAAACAACTTTGCCGGCGCTGAAAACTCTTCGGAGCAGAAAACCGGCTCCTAGCTCCGAAGAGACCTACCTAGGGGGCAGGCAAAGTGCGACTTTCTCGCTTTTTTTCACTTCTGGTCTCTTTTTAATTGGAAATTAGAAATCGTTTGTTTACTGGAAATACGAGCCGATGCATGGCTTCATTGTTAGTTGGGCTGCATACAGTCCACCTAACGAGTGAAACTTTATGTCAGCTGTTACTGAAGTCTCTTTATTAAATAATAACGGACTGAAGATCCTTGTCCACCAAGTTCTGCCCGTCTAGGTTGTATTTTTATATCTTCCTCCACTTTTTCCTTGCCCCCCCGCCCCCCCCCCCCGCCGAAAGTGCCACTAGGGAGACCAAATTCAAGTCAGAATGAGTTTAAACATAAATGGGGTAATAAGGAGACTAGAGTTACTCTAATATACGCCCTGTGAAGGACATGGACCTTTGATTCTATACATATTCGATTCATTTTTCATGTAATTGTCCATTTTATTTAGGTGAATAACGTGAACTCTAAAGCCTGTGTTCGCATATTATGAAAAAACTCAATTATTAAGCCATTAAGAAATTTAACACATCTAGCAGATTTAAGCATTTAGAAATTGTGTTTAAATAGTAGGTCTCTTCAGAATGTTAGATAAATGAATGAGTATACTTAGTCTGAGACTGGTCTTTGCAACTAATGGATACAGCTACTCTTTTAACCTGAGTAACTTTTCTTTGGTCTCCTTACAAAAATAACTAAATAGTCTCATTAAGGAAAAGATGAAAGGTTTCCAGAAGTAGACTTTCCCACCAACAATTTAAAGCTGACGCTTATTGGACATCTGAATTTTAGTTAGAATTATCATAGAATATTAACTGAGCCCTGCTGTAGGAGAAAGGTGACCTCCTCTTCTCAGAGCCAAACTGTACACGCTAAAATGCCAGCATTTAGAGTATTGGGCCCATGTTCCATGAACCAAAGTTCTATCAACCTAAAATAAAATTTATATTTTCATTTTAATTCATTTGGATATTTATTTTACTCTCTTTTGTATAGATGCTTTCTATTAAGTTATACATTATTTTGCTTCCTTTTTGGTGTTTTAATTGCCAAGGTCCTGGTCTGAAAAGTAACAAGACTCAGTTCTAGTTGCCCATTGTTGCTTACTAAGCTGTGTAGCATTGGCTGAATCACCTGCATGTGTTACCCTTCTACTTAGAAAGTCAGTTGTCGATACCGCCTGAGATAGATTATCTGAAAATACTTTGAAAAATTGTTAAGGATCATAAGCAAACATGGCTTAGCCGTGAGTGTAAATCAGTAGAAAAAACCCTGTTATTCTTGGTCTTTATTCACTTACTCACTAATGCATTCAACAAGTATTTATTGAACTCCTTTATGCAAAGTACTATGTGGGCACGGATGTAGTAGGGAATATGAGAAAGGCGGTTCCTCCCTCACAGAGGTCACGAGCCATTCCTAGGGAGATGGACACTGAGTAAGCAGTCACATTTCTAAGTACCAAAATGCAATGCTACAAACGCTATCAAAGAGAGACATCTGGGGGATTTGATCTGCACAAGATGAGAATGTTACCCAGGGAAGCAGCAGCGGGGATAAGGCTAAAATGATTCAGAGGAAGAAGAAAGGAAAGGAAAGAGTTATCCAGACAGAGAAGCACATACAAAGGTCCTGCTTTAGGTGTGGGGAGGCGGGTACAAAGAACCCCAAAAATGGCCAGTATGGCTGCGGCACAGTGGAACAATGTGACACAGGAGTTCAGTAAATGGCTAGAGATTGTAAGGTTATATTAAGAGGTGTTTTTGTTTTGTTTCGATGGAAGACTAAGAAGAAACCCTAAAGGGATTTAAGCAGAATTTGGTGTGTATGAGATGGAGTGTCATCAGCTGTGTGTTTTGGAAAGATTACCGAAAGAGTGCAATGTGAAAAGCACGTTGCAGAAGGAACTCAGGCCACCTGTGCCAACATCTGAGCTTACAGAGGTTACTTTTGTGAGGAATGCATTACGGAGGAACCACTAGGGAATCCATAAAAATAAATTGCAATACGGTGACTTCTCAATTTCTAGCCCAAATATAGAAAAGTGACTCTGCTTGCGCATGAACTCGAATATATTGTTTTGCCTCACTGCACTTGAGCTTCTTGATCCTGCTTGGTGTTTTGGATGCTGAAACGGGGATAGTAGGGCCCAGAGAGGAAAGGATAGGTGGGGGAGGTAACAGAAGAGTGCAATCCAGAAAGAGGCATAAAGTACGACCGTCAGTGACACAGAGTGCAGAGAAGTGATGTATGACACCACTGAAAAGTGTGCCTTTTATTGGCAATCACAATTCCCCAGTTACTTTAGCAAGGTCAATTTTAGTGAAGTTGTAGGGAGCAGAAACCAGATGGCAGCAGGTGAGGAGGGGTTGGAAGCAAAGGATGTGGAGGCAGGGAGTGTAAACCACTCTTTTTAGAAGGAAACAACATGTGTTGGAGGGGATGTGGAGAAAGGGGAACCCTCTTACACTGCTGGTGGGAATGCAAGTTGGTGCAGCCACTTTGGAGAACAGTGTGGAGATTCCTCAAGAAATTAAAAATAGAGCTTCCCTATGACCCTGCAATTGCACTACTGGGTATTTACCCCAAAGATACAGACTAGTGAAAAGAAGGGCCATCTGTACCCCAATGTTTATAGCAGCAATGGCCACGGTCGCCAAACTGTGGAAAGAACCAAGATGCCCTTCAACGGACGAATGGATAAGGAAGATGTGGTCCATATACACTATGGAGTATTATGCCTCCATCAGAAAGGATGAATACCCAACTTTTGTAGCAACATGGACGGGACTGGAAGAGATTATGCTGAGTGAAATAAGTCAAGCAGAGAGAGTCAATTATCATTTGGTTTCACTTATTTGTAGAGCCTAACAAATAGCATGGAGGACAAGGGGAGTTAGAGAGGAGAAGGGAGTTGAGGGAAATTGGAAGGGGAGGTGAACCATGAGAGACTATGGACTCTGAAAAACACTCTGAGGGTTTTGAAGGGGCGGGGCGTGGGAGGTTGGGGGAACCAGGTGGTGGGTATTAGAGAGGGCACGGATTGCATGGAGCACTGGGTGTGGTGCAAAAACAATGAATACTGTTACGCTTAAAATAAATTTAAAAAATTAAAAAAATAAATAATTAATTAAAAAAAAAAAGTCTGGCTTCGAAAGCGCATAGAGAACCAAGTCAGACAAAGGAAAGATAAAATGATCCTCAGCTCCTGGCTTTTCCCAATGTGGTCAAGAAAAGATTTAAGCGCAGATAATGTGCCTCAGAAATGGCACAGGTCTAAGAGAAGGTTTATTCTTCCTAAAGGAACTGAAACAGTGTGACACATACCCTTGCCCTGAACACTGGGCATAGCAGGGAAAGCCAGAGTCTGGCATGTAATTGGCATTCATAAATATGTGGTGACTGAAGGACTTCTCTACCATGAAGTCCAGAGAAAGGTAGTTGCTGATATTGATTCCACTGCTCAAAAATGTCTTCAGCACTTTCTGTCTTTCCATTCTATGCTGCATTGTCTGTTAACACATTTTCATCCACTTCCGTGGTCTCCTCTGCATTGCTTGGGAGAAGCTGAGAACTGTGTTTCCCAGATCCTCTTCCATCTATGGTTCCATGTTAGAGTTTGAGAGGAACCCAGTCAAGATTTAGAAGACAGAAAAGAGGGGGAGTTGGCTTCAGACAAAAGGAGAAGCATGAGCAAACATAAGATTCACAACATCCTTTCAGGGGCTGTGAGAACTGCTTGTCATCAAGTAAGACAGAGTAAGGAAGGTTTTTTTTGGAGATGAATGGAAAGCTTTTGAGAACTACCTCCTTCAATCCTTCAGGTTGAAGTTTTCGATGTTCACTTCCCTGACCGTGACTTTTTGTCAGCAACTTCCCTGATCTTAGTTCCCCTTGGTTTTCCAACATTCATACAAGTAATCAGTATTAAACCCTTTATTCCTGAAATACCTAGAGTAGCTCTGTTTAACCAATTGAACCTGGTAATAAACATTCAATTCTCTTAGTGTGTTGGATTTCATTCCTTTGACTATTGCCTGAAATTTTTCATTCCTTTTTATCGCTTCATGATATTCCAAAGGATGGATGTACCATACTCATTTAATCATTTAGTCAATAATCAATTGATGGTGGTGGATGTTTGGGCTGTTTCCAATCTTGTGCAACTACAAACATGGATACAAGGAATAGACTTGTAAAGAAGTAATTGTTCCCAAGTGTAAGAGTGTTGGTTGGAGAAATTACTGTAAGTGAAATTTGGTATAAGCATGTTTGGGATTTCAGTAGATAAATCGTTCTCCATATAGTCTTGTATCATTTGCATTCCCACAATGTGTGAAAGGCCTTCCTAGGAACTCACCAGCAGAGTGTGGTAAGAAACTCTTGGCTTTTTGCCAACAAGTGAGGTGTAAATTGGTAGTTTTCATCTGCATTTCCCTTATGAGTAAGGCCGAGGATATTTGGTTTTATATTTAAGGCAATCTTTTCACATCCTCATGAGGCAGAATTGACATCACTGATTGTATATCTTTAAGTGTAATTATTGGAGTAGTATGCTCCAATGTTATGGAAACCATTAACATGTGTAGTTTTATTTGCCAGTTGCTGAGAAAACGAGGCCATCTATACTGAATTCATGCAAATCTGTTCTTAAAAAAAACACACACACACAAAACTCTTCTGCTGTTCAATTTAGCATATCTCCTAGATTATCTATTCTATATCAGGTACCTTGTGAAAGTACTTTCAAAGTAATAAAGGGATTTTTTTTTAATGCTGCATTAAGAAATTCAGGTGGAAATTTTCTAAAGATAAAGTCGCTGTTAGCAAAAGTCTCCTCTGATAGAAAGGTGGTTTTTCATTTCATTTTATGTCATGAAATTCTATGCCTTCCTGATATGTAGCTAAACTGTCCATCTCTCCCCAACAGCCTTATAAGAATAGGTGAGTAAATAGGTTACTTTAGCAAATAATATTTTCTTTCAATGTATTTCAATTACAATTATAGTGTTTCTGATGCTGTATTATCATCTATCTCATACATTTGGGATATTTTTTATATTAATCCAAGTAGTCACAGTAACTGCATTATATTTATAAGAGAATTTATTAAATTATGTTCTCATGAAGTAAGTCAGAGTAATGCTCAAAGAAGAAGTTTATAAAATATGAAGATACTATTATTTCACCCTAGAGGTGTCAGAAAAATAGGGAACTTGAACTAGGGGCTCTCTGTTGCTTAACAAGAGAATTTGATATATACTGAGCTTCAGAATTTGTGTATACATTTTTTTAAAACTCTCACTTCCTTCTGTTGTAAATTGTTGATATCCCAAATGTTTAACTTAAATGGAGGTACAATAAATATTATGCTGAGGCAGTGTATTCTATTTAATAATTACAGAAAACAAACTCATTTACTAAGGAATTAGAAGAGATTTTACTGGTTATTAAATTAGTGACACAACGGAGAATGGAAGGTACATTAGCTGGAAGTTATAAAATTGAAAACTACATTATAATTTTGATAATAAAATAAAATTAAAAGGAGCTGAAGGGATATACTCATTAAAAATATTCTAAACATCTAAAGCATTGTAAATGCATTTATGACTGGGGTGTTAATTTTATTTCTGAAAGTTTGGGCTTCTTAGGCTCTTTTAGTTTTCAACAAACAGAGATATATTGGAGGTCCCAGCTAATGGAATTTATTGAAAGGATGCACAGAGAGGTAAGAGACACAGGAAGACATCTCCATAGCTGCACAGCCAGACCTCTCAGAAAACAAGAAGTTATTTTGGGACACACAGCAATTGTGGTGGCTCAACAAAACTCTGTTAGGCCAATAGAATGACCTGTCACCTTCCTTGCATTCAGCAACTCCTACACCAGGCCCTGTGTGTATGCTGACTCCACTCTTCTGTGTTGTTTCCCATTGTGACTACCTCTGCTGTCTTTACCCTCTAACTCACTCACTATTCTTGTTCTCAAAAGCTCACTGCTCATGATTCCTTATGACTCCTACAGCTTTGGGGCTGCTACTTAAAACCCTCTATTGAACAAGTCTGTGTTTCTCGTGAAATCTTTGCTCATCTGCCTTGGATCCATTTCCCCAGAAGGACCCTGAGGTGAACTTTTGTATAATTTATTATGGTAGTGCCCTCTGGAGAAAGAAATTGGTAAGGGAGTGAGAGAGTCAAGGAAAGGGAAGAAGTCCATCAAGGATATAGCCTTAGCAAAGTCTGAGAAGGGTCGCCCGGCATAACTCCAGTGGGGGAATTTGGGAGTGTAAGTTATGCCTTTGACATCTAAACAAGAGGCAAACACCCAAGGCATTGCTACTCCTATACCTGCCAGTCACAGGCTAAAGGTCAAGAAGCATGAGCTTCTAGGCACTTCAGGCTCTCTGGTTATTTGAAGGGAAAGCCTGGGGCAGAAGCATAGGCACGCGGTAGAGAGGGACTGGAAGGTCCTGGATGTAGAGGGAGCATTGCTTCAGCATCTCTCTCATGTTCAGATACAGCTTAGATTGGAGCTCCCTGAGACAATCTGCTGAGTCAAGAAGTTATCCTCCTGATGGGGCACGTGCACCCCAATGTTTATAGCAGCAATGTCCATAATAACCAAACTATGGAAAGAACGCAGATGTGTCCATTGACAGATGAATGGATAAAGAAGACATGATATATACAATTTATTATTAATAATAATCTAATATCTATTATATATATAATATATATATTAGAATATCACACAGCCATCAAAAAGAATGAAATCTTGCCATTTGCAATGACATGGATGGAACTAGAAGGTATTATGCTAAGTGAAATAAGTTAATCAGAGAAAGACAATTATCACATGATCTCACTGATACGTGGAATTTAAGAAATGAGATAGAGGATCATAGGGGAGGAGAAGAAAAAATGAAAGAAGACGAAATCAGAGAGAGAGACAAACCATAAGAGACTCTTAATCATAGGAAACAAACAATTGCCGGAGGGAAGGGGGTGAGGGGATGGAGTAATTGGGTGATGGATATTAAAGAGGGCATGTATTGTAATGAGTACTAGGTATTATATAAGACTGATGGAGGCGCCTGGGTGGCTCAGTGGGTTGGGCCTCTGCCTTTGGCTCGGGTCGTGATCTCAGGGTCATGGAATCGAGCCCCGTGTCAGGCTCTCTGCTCAGCAGGGAGCCTGCTTTCCCCTGCTCCCTCTGCCTGCCTCTCTGCCTACTTGTGATCTCTCCTCCCCGTCAAATAAATAAATAAAATCTTAAAAAAAAAAGACTGACGAATCACAGGCCTGTACCCCTGAAACCAATAATAAATTACATGTTGATAAAAAAAAGAAGTTATCCTCCCATGTAAGGTGCTCCTATTGGGCTGTTGTACTGGCTCACTCACTCCATAGGCTGTTGGTTACATCTAGACCAGTCACATTTCTCTGCTCTTGTCCGTTGCAGCTCAGGTAGTAGGGTCACATGGCTACAGTGCATGGTCACCTCTGTACATGGTCACCTCCAATAGGAGGCTATAACCCTGACAGTTATGCCAAGGCTCTTAAAAGAAAGCAGAGAAACTGGCCTGAATCTTGTACCTTGCACAGTCTGTTCTAATACAGACTAGTTCATCTTGTTTGAGTTTACTTGCACCTAGATGCATACTTGTTACTGTTACTTGTGGGGGTTTTGTTTGTTTGTTTTTTGTTTTGTTTGTTTGTTTGTTTGTTTGTTTTTTGGATCTAGTGGATCTTAAAAGCAAGTCGTCATCTCTTAATTTCAGATTTGAGTTTTTGGATGAGTACGAGTTCTAAATAGTAATTACTTTTCCCATACAGGAAAGGGAACAGGTGGTTGGTAATTGCTGATGTAATTTACTTCTGACAATAATATTTCTTAGAACAAGACCCCACAATACATATATTATAATCACCAGGGGTAATTTTATAAATGCAGATTTTTGTACCCCATACTCAGTATACGTGGGTCATGACCCATGCATCTGCATTTTCAATAAGCATCCCAGGTGATTTGATGCACAGCAAAGTTTGAAAACCATTGCTTTGTAGTATAGATACTATCAGCGTCATTTTACTTTTAAGGAAATTGAGGTTTTAAAAGGCTAAGAAATTCACCTGTGGTTATAGACAACTAACACAGAAAGTGTCTCAAATCTTCTTTGCCATAACAAGGCGTTTTCACTAATGCTATGTTTACAATGTGAAAGTTTACTTGCTTGCAAAAATGTTTACTACCAAATTAAAGCACATTTCAAGGTGTCTGTGACTAGATACTGTCTGAATACTTTTATATTCCTGCCAGGAAAACAAACAAACACCTGAGTGTAAAGGCAATAGTCTACGCAAGCAAATCTATGAAGCTAAAAGTGAAGGAGTTGGTAAGAGAGCATCATCAAGAGATCAAAGTAGGGTTCAGCAATTTTGTTCCAGACAGAGTGGTAGTGTGTGTTTGGTGAGATGGTGGGAAGGTTCAGCACCTCATACGTGAGCCAGAACACCGTCCGTTATGTAGGATAACCTGAGCATGCATATGGAATTTCAAAATGTTGCTTTTAACTCAGGTTTAGAATGCAGGAATTGGGAGGGTCTGGAGTTCACTCCTATCCAAAACATAGCTGTAGACCTTGCATGTCAGGTCTTGGCTATGTACAGAAATGGCCATGCTTTTCCATGAAGGGTGGTTTGAAACATTTGGTAGGGTAATAGCAACTTTTCACCTTCAAATCCAAGGATTGGCTTGCTTGTAGAAAGATGGAAGCTAGTAAATATCTGATTTCCTTGTTTTGTTTTGTTTTGTTTTAATTGTCCATAAGACATTCTCCTATGAGGGACACCTGGGTGGCTCAGTCGGTTGAACTGCTGCCTTCGGCTTGGGTCATGATCCCAACTGGTTCCCGCATCGGGCTCCTTGCTCAGCGGGGAGGCTGCTTCTCCTTCTGCCTCTGCCTGCCACCCTGCCTGCTTGTGCTCTCTCTGTCTCTTTCTCTGACAAATAAATGAATAAAATCTTAAGACATTCTTCTATGGTAATCAACTTAGAGATACCCTAGGAAGTAGCAAGGTCTGATCCTAAACCTTGTATATTTGAAGCCAGAATCCCTGCTCTTTCTACAAAATTCTTCTGTCACTGTATGTGTTGTTATGGACTGAACGTGTCAGCCCCACATTCACATGTTGAAGCCTTAACTCCCAATGGGATTATATTTGCCTTTTGGGGGGTGAATAAGGTTATATGAGATCATGAGGTAGGTTTGGTGTACTTACACCAAAAGGAGGAGATGTTAGAGATCTCTCTCTCACATCTCAGAAGACATGGTGAGAAAGCAGCCTTCTGTAATCGAAGGAGAGAGATCTCATCAGAAACCACCCCTTCCAGCACCATGATCTTAGACATTCAGTCTCCAGAACTATGTTGAAAATGAATTGTTACTGTTTTAGTAACCCGGTTTTTGGTATTCTGCAAGCTGACTAAGATGTGTACTGAGTACAACTTAGGTGATCTATCTATATATCTATATCTATATCTATAAAATTATTTTTTTAGGTGACTTTCGCTACTCTAGAATAGTCAAAACATTTTTGAAATTACAGAATCTTAAACTGGTAATATTCAGCCAGATTATATCCAAGAAATTTACCAACACATACACAGTAATTTCTCATTAGCTGCAGGGAATATGTTCCAAGACCACCACCCCCCCGCCAGGGGTTGTCTGAAAACTGAGGGTAGTACCAAACCCCCAAATATATACTATGTATTTTCCTATGCATACATACCTATGATAAAGTTCAACTTATAAATTAGGCACATGAAGAGATTAACCACAAGTAGTAATAAAATAGAACAATTATAACCATATACTGTAATGAAAGTTACTTGAATGTGGTCTTACTTTCTCTCAAAATATCTTATTGTCCAGAGCTCACTCTCCTTCTTAGGAAGATGATGTGAGATGACAAACAGCCTATGTGATGAGATGCAGTGAGGTGAATGATGTAGGCATGTAATATAGCGTTAGGCTACTGTTGACTTTCTGACCAAATGTCAGAAGGAGTATCATCTGCTTTTGGACCCCAGGTGACAGTGAGCAACTGAAATAATAGAAAAGAAAAACTGCAGGTAAAGGAAGGAAGACTATTATGTCTCATTTATATAGGAAACTCAGGAACATTAAAAGTACCCAGAATTCTTATGATTGAATTCTCACTTTCTTATATTCTAAAATCTACTAGCATGTAAAAGAAACATTATATATAATTTTTATGTAAATGAATGAATTTGAAGACCATGACCCTAACATTTTTGCCTGTAAAGAATCTAGTTCAACCCTCATTTTATAGATAACTGAGAGGAGCAGAAAGGCCAAGTGACTTGTGAAAGACACAGACTTTGTTAGTGGCCAAGCCAGGATCACCACTCACTATTAGTGACTGCTAGTATAACATGAATGCCTTCCAACTCAGTACACTAAGTGCCACATGACAGAAGTAGTAAG
Organism: Enhydra lutris kenyoni; assembly: GCF_002288905.1. Lineage (NCBI taxonomy): Eukaryota > Metazoa > Chordata > Mammalia > Carnivora > Mustelidae > Enhydra > Enhydra lutris. The sequence goes on from NW_019154150.1 coordinate 16,693,209, forward strand.
TTTTGATCACAAAATATGTTTCAGGTTTGTAAGATAATACAGATCATCAGAGACAGAATACTTAGCACCTTAATATTTGAAAGGGAAGTGTTATTTTGAACATTACTTTTTAATAATAATTTGGGATGATAGTGATTAGTCTGCTACTGATACAATAATGCTACATAACAAACAGCATCGACATTTAGTGGCTTATGACAAGTATTTAGTTTCACTCAGGGCCTGTGACTAGTCTGTGATTCTCTTGGGCTTATCTGATGCCATCTGAGCTTAGCATCAGGTATGAGGAAGGACGAGGTCTCTTCCATGTGTCTCTTCAGCTTCCTTGGACTCAGTCACTCTTCAGATCTGTTTTGAGAGCAGATGTCAGAAGCTCACGAACCAAAACAAATCATGCAAACACAGTTAATCCACTGTGTGATGTCTGCTGATATTTCATTAACCAAAATCAGTCCTACAGCCAAGTCCAACATCCATGAGCTGGGTCTGCATGTATGACCAGCTCTCCTGAGATCATTGCAAACCCTCAAAAGCAAAGAGAATGGATGTATAATATTATAGGAGAAAGATGAATTGAAAATAATAATCTAATCTATGAAAAATAACATTGTGGTTTGGGTATTAACATATAGTTCATAAAATGTACTTTATATAACTCTATGCAGCAAATTTATGAGCCAAACATGAAAATAAATTTCAATATGCTGTATGTATTCTCTTCTTTAAGATAAAGAAATGTAATATTAAAGTTCTATGTTTCTTGAACAAAATGTATGTCTCCTCTAAAGAGTGTCTGCTTTACTTATATGCAAGGCTTTGTTTAAATGAGAAAAAAGGAAATATATTCTGGTTGTAAACTTGTCATTTTCAAAAATTTTAATTATATGAGGAGTTTTAACGTTTAGGGTGTGTAAGCCTAAACTTTATTTACTCTTAATCTTAGTTTAAACTTAATTTAATCATAGACACAACTATTAGGTAAAGAAGAGTTTGGAATCCAAGAGTATGGAAATTAGAGGCCATAAAGGCAGTACAGAATCCAGAAAGAATGACAGAGAAAAAGCTCTATAGAACTCTAAGAATGGGAAGGAACACCATATAAAGTTGTACAATCCAAATTTTAACACCAACTAGCCAGAATTAGACACTTTCCTTTTGGGCAACCCAAGTAACACTTCTGAAAAAAGAAAATCTATTTTCAAACTGGATAGAAATAAAGATAACTTATGAACTCACTAAAGTTGAAAATCCCAGAACTTGTTTTGGTTTCAGGTGCAGCTCAATCAGGGGGCGTTGAACAATGTCACTAGACTCCCATTTCTCCATCACTAATATCCATTTGGTACCATTCACCTCCATGTAGTTTCCTATAAAGCAGACAGGCTCTTCCCTTGTAGTTTAAAATAGCCGCCACTTCTCCAAATATTTCCACATCTCACATTCAGAGGAGAAAGGAATGTGATAATCTTTTTTGCAGGATTCCCAGCATTCTCACTGCATCTCAGTGGCTCTGAGCAGACAGCGTTCCTATCCTTGAACCAATCACTATGACCAGGAAACTGTGATAATTGCCTTGACCTCGAGTCACATGTTCCATTCTTAATTCTGGAACTTGATTCTGGAGCCCCACCTGAAGCATACTTGGCTGAAAAGGGGAAAGAGAAGGTTTCCCCTGGGAAATTGGGTTATAGTTGATAAACAGTGGTGTGGATTATGGGTGTGAAAACAAGAGGTATTTAGAGATGGGTGCACATTACAACACTGTTATGTGTTGTACCAATAATATTCTTCAGTTGTTTTATACTTATAAGCAATTTATAGGAATCCAATGATAAGCGCTGCTAAGAAAATGTCCTTCATGTTCCTTACACACTGTGTCAGTTGAGCTTTTCTGTTACTTTTATGTAACATAATACTGAATAATGACAATAGCAACCATTTATTGAACAAGTCCTATTTACCAAGCACACCAAGACACCCTCATTTAATCTTCATGTCAATTCTTCCAAAAAAAGCATTAGTGTTTATATTTAAAAAATAAAGAAGCAAGGCTCAGAGAGGTCTGCCACCTTTCCATGAATACATAGAAAACCTGGTAAAACTTGTAGACTGTATTCATTAGATAATATCAGAAACAGATTAGTCTGAACTCTCAGTGGCTTCCTAGAATGGTTTATGTCTGCCTCATGATTCACGTCCAAGTGGGCTTAGGAAGGACGCTGCTCCATGCGATTGCTAGCAGACCTAGGCTGGCTGAGGCTTTACTCTCATAGAACTACAGCATCTGGATCAACTGACTTTCTCCACCACCATGACAGGTGAACAGAGAGAGACCTGCTGAGTCACACATGGGACTGAAGAATTAAATTTCTCAGTGTGGCAGTGGCCCGCATGACTCTCACAGCCAACAGTCAGAACTTGTCCCATGGCCTTCCCAATTACTGGAGGCCTAGAAAATGTAGGGGGCACGTGGGTATTCAGTGAGCAGCGAGTATCACTTCTATGGAGACAATCCCAGATCTTTCTGGCCATAAAACAGGAATTCTGTCCATTAGACCATAATTTCTTTTGCGTCTAGCTATAGACTTTTTTGCCTAGTTACGTTTTATTTCACTGTTTCAAAGAACTGATTGTTCAAGATTTTCCTTATAGAAAACATGAAAAACAACACAGTGGTGACAGTGTGGTAGTGATTAGGAGAGGGGGGCTCAGATCCAGACTTCCTGAGATTGTATCCTGGCTCTCTTTACTTGCTGCTTGTCTTTGGATGAGTTATACAAACTCTCTGTGTCTCAGTTTTGTCCATTTGTTAAAGGAAATAATAACGATATTAACAACAGGGTCTGCATAACAGGGTTATGAAGATTAAATGAGTTCATTGCTTTATAGCATGAGGATAGCACTTAAGAGCAGGAGTGCTCAGTTAAATTGTGCTTCACTGAGTAAAGCTTTCTCAGCTGCGAGATTTAACTTCAGCCAGAAGATGTGGAAACATGGGCCCTAGGGTCACAAAGGCAGCCACAAGAGAAGGAATAACAGAGCAAACCTCAAACCGCTCCTGAAAAAAACAACTCAAAGGTCAAGCTCAGTTGAAAGAGGGTAAGCAGTGTAGTCTTGATTGGCGAAAGTGAGTGCATGTGTGCACATTTGTGTGCAAAGTACAAAATGTAAAGCAGCAAGTCTGACAAGCCACATATGAAATTCCATCTTGATAATCCCTCCTCACGCATCCTGTAGACAATGGAATGTATTTGTACATGGTTTCGAACGTTCGTGAATCAAGAAATAAAGCCAAGATTAAAGATACACACTCTATTTAACTTCCTCCCATGTCACACACATGCACAAGAATATACTCAGTCTCTCCTTGGCTACTGAGCCCTGAAAACAGTCCAGAGAAGCCTGATACTTCTTGAACTCATTCCTGCTTTCCTAGAGCATCTCTCCAGGGAAGGTGATTTCTCAGTGACTCTGCACAGGATTCTCAAGCACCAGGAACTCATCACTCTCTCCCTGAGGAGTCTGGGACGGAAAACCAACCAGCGATGGTTTGTCCAACCCGTCAGAGCAGCTTTGTCCCACCTCTCAGCCTTCACGGAACGAACGGTGACTCCCTTTCATTTCATTGTTGAGAACACGACCCAATATTTGTGAGAATAAAATCTTTCCCAGGCCTGCTAACAAATCTGAAGCATTAATTGTGAATTAAATTTATTTCTGCTTGAATTCGGTTTTTGCAGAGCACTCGATGACATCCATGTGTCCCCAAGCTTCCTAGGTCGCATAGACCAGAAAATCCTTAAGACTCTGAATGCACTTTAAAATTTCCTTGAAAAAAGCAAGTACTTTCAAAAGCAGAAATTCAATTCTCTTTCTATGTACATTATTTAGCAAAAATAATGAACAGCAAATAGTAACTTCTCGGAGTATAAACAGGACCTTCATTTAATTCTTCTCTGTTTTTCCTTATTCATCTTTGTGCCCTTTAAAGAAAAGAGATTTATTTTGTACTTTACACATAATTATGGTTTTGTGGCTCAGCTTTAATACTAGAAGATGCCTTCTTCCATCTCCATTTCAAAAGAAGGATCTTTGATTTTGGAGGAATAGTTAAGCATCTCGAAGGCAGAGCATGTACGTACAGATCATAGAGTAGACCCTGACCAAACATGGTTGACATTAAGATCTATCCAGGAATTCATAATACCCAGAGTCAGTAGAAACAAATAGCCCTGAGAGTTCCCAATACGTTTAAGAGGTTTTTAATTAACTCTACAGACCAGGATAAAAGTAAGGAATTTATTCAATTAATATTCAAGTCCGTCTCAACCAGATACGGGACATTTTCACCAAGTCAATGGCACATTATTATTCTAGTTTTGTTTGGGATCCAGGTTGAGCTATTTATTTTCCAAACAATAGCCTGTAAAAATGAACTCTGTTTTTTAATAACTGTTTCTGGCTCTCCACATTCATCTCCTTTGCCAAGCTGTATACCTGATCTACATTTTAAAAAGTGGATTACAAAATTCCTTTGAGGTTATAAAACCCACTTGGGGTCAAGAAGGTACAGCTCCAGCACATTTCACCCCGGGGCTGAGCTGCCGTTGTAAAGATGCAAGTAGACAAAAGTGATGAATTCTAGATGGAGTCTAAGCACCACACAGTTAAAATTTTGAGGTGTGGGAGGGGGTTCTGTGTATGGTCCCAAGTATTAAAAAACAGTAATATGCCAGCACCTTTTGTCTCTCTTATATTGGTGGTTCCTGTTAGCTTCCCTTAGAAATTCTAAGCCACTCAAGGAAGAGATTGTGAAGGGAGAGGAAAGACATAGGGAAGGGAAAGAAAGAAAATGATAGAATTATGCAAGAAAATATCAGGAAGACAAAAGCAAGAGAATTCTAGGGAGTAGGAACAGTTGGGGGGGTAGAATTTTATATAAATATTGTTTCCAAATAATCACAGCAACTAAGAATAAAACTTCAACTAACTGTAGCTGTGAGATATCAAATGATCAAAAATAAGAGATTTGTGTGCCAAGGGGAGAAATGCTGCCCGGGCCTACATATTAGCAGATGAAATCTGGGCATCAGACAGGGATACATAGTGTCAAGTTGTTATTTTCTTTTCATCTTGATGAACATTTTGGTATTCTTACACCATTGCTAACAGAATCCAGGCTTATTTTTCACAAGTTTTAGAGCCAATTTGTGTACTTTTACATTTGTTTGTATTTGGTTTTTAACTTTTTATCTGGAGATTCTGAATGTGTAGTCAAGAGTTCCCATGTATTCATTCCTCAGCTTCCCCTGATGTTAGCATCGTATATAATCATAATACAAAGTGTAACACTAAGGAATTGACGTTGGTGCTTGACTAAGAACTATGAACTTTATTTGAATTTCACTAGTTTTTCAATGAACATCCTTTTCTCTGTTCCAGGATCCCACATTGCATTTAGTTGTTGTAGCCATTGTTGTTATGAACTGAATATTTGTGGGCGCCCTCCCCCCCAACCCCTGACTAAACCCCAGTGTGATAATATTTGGAGGTGGGGCCTTGGGAGAAGAAATTAGATCATGAGGGTGGAGACCTCATGAATGGGATTATAAACAAAGGCCAGGGAACTAGCTTGCTCTTTTCTCCCTGCTAGGACACAGTGAAAAGTTAGCCATCTACAACCAGGAAGAGGGCTCTCATCAGAACTCAACCTTGCTGGCACCATGATCTGGGACTTGCAGCTCCCCAAACTGTGAAAAATACATTTCTGCTGTTGATAGTTGCCCAGTTTATAGTATTTTGTTATAGTAGCTGGAGTTAAGACAGTTAGGTATTGCTACACAACAAATTGCTGCAAATTTAGTGACTTTAAACAATACATTCATTATTTTCTAGTTTAGGAAAATAGGTTAGGAGCTTAGGCACACCTTCATTAGATCCTTTGCTTAGGGTCTCACAAGACTGCAAGTAGGTTGTCAGCTGGGCTGCAGTCTCATTTGGAGGCTAGATCGGGATGAGTCTGAGTTCAAGCTCACTCAAGTGTTGGCAGAATTCGTTCCCTTGAGACTGTAGGACTGAAGACCCTGGCTTTTTGCTGGATATTGGCTGGACGCTGCCCTCTGCTCTTGCAGGTAGGCCTCCTGAGAGGGCCATTTGTTTCTCCAAGGGCAGATGGGAAGAGAGATCTCTTGAGCGAGCAATGTGGAGTCATATAATATAACATAGTCACAGCAATGACATCCTGTCACCTTTGCCATATTCTACTGGTTAGAAACAAGTCAAGGGGATGGGATTGACCACCAGGGATGGGGGATCATGACTAGTCTCCACAGACCCGTGCACAGCTGTCACATCTTAATTGCTTCTAATCTGTGACAGTTACTCAGTCTTCTTGTCCTTCATACCCTTGACATTTTTGAAGAATACTGATCTGTTATTTTTTTAGCTTTGTGAACATTTAACCATTGCATTTGTAATAGTTATTAAAATATTTTTCTCAGTAGAGCATGTAACTCTTGATCTCAGGGTTGTGAGTTTGAGCCCCACATTGGACATAGAGTTTACTAAAAAAAAAAAATAAAAATAAAAAAAATCTTTTTCTCAGAAAATCATGAGCACACATTTATTATTTACCCTACCCCCTAAAGATTACACCACCAAACAATAATGTGTCTCTTTGTTTTTGTTTCCTGGGAGATGTTATGGAATAGATTATACCAAGAAGTAATGGCTTATGTATAAAATGTTGTGAGCCTAGAAGAATGATTGTATTTTTGATAGAAATCAGAAAATTAGGGGGGAAATCTGGCTTCGGAAACAGAGTGAACATTTGTTGTTTCCCCCCGGGAAACCGTCCTGAATCTCAGTCTGTGCAGTTCAGATGGAGAGAATTCCACTCAGCTCCAGCAGTGGGCACATCTGTTACACCTGTCAGAGCCCCAGGCTGCTCTGATTGGTTCCGGGATTGGCCCATGACCCAATCAGAGCTGCAGAAATGTTCAAATGAAACTCTTTCTAAGGCTATTGACAAAGAGGCAGGCATAGTATGCTACAGGGCTTCATATCATATACCCAAGTAGCTGTGGTAAGCATTCTGCTATGTGTATTAATTAATATTAGGTTTTGCTGTGAGACAGAAAACCCAAGTATACTGTAATTTAAACAAGAGAGAAATGTATTTTTCTCACATAAAATTAAGTCTGGATGTAAGCAGTTCAGGGCTACTTGGTAGCTCCAAGGTCGTCAGAGAGTTCTTTCTTGTTCTAATCTTTGATATCTTGGCTCTACCTGCTGGTCCCAGTTGGCTGCTTGAGCTTCCAGGCTGTGAGGAGAAGGAAGGGGTAAAAAGGGATCTTTCAAAGACACTTTCTAAAAATTGTTCATGACACTTCTACTTATATCCCATTGGTCAGAACTTAGTCACACTGCTATGTTTAACTGCATTCGAGGCATGGAAATGTAGTCTTTATCTCAGGAGGCTGTGTGTTCAGCCACAGATTAGAGGTTTTGTTATAAAAGAGTAAGGGGGAAACAGCTATGGGAGGACAATGAACTTTTTCCTCTGCCCTATCTCCACAAAAGGAGAGCCTGACTGAGAATAGAGCCTGTCCTGAGGAGCAGAGCTGAAAGATCGAAATAGGTATCAATGATACCTTGCAAACTCTTGATCAAGCTATACCTGAAGCCATCACCCCTTCCACTTAAGCTAATAACTTTCCTTCTTCCTTCGCTTCCTTCCTTCTTCCCTCCCTCCCTTCCCTTTTCTTCCTTCCTCCCTCCCTCCCTCCCTTCCTTCCTTTCTCTCTTCTTCTTCTTCTTCTTTTTTTTTTTTCAACTGAAAATAATCTTGATTGGTACAGAAAGGAGGATTCTCCCAAAGAACTATAAAGTCACCTTTATTCCTTTGTCCTCTCAAGTTCTTCATTGCCCTCCCAGTTGCTCAGAATGGCAACTGAGTTTTCCCTTAGATCTCCTATGGGGCCAAATTATGCATCTCCATGCTCCATTTCCTTTCAGCCTAAAGGAAAGGGAACTCCTTGTGTTTCTTAGAACTTGCCTTCTTGGATTTGATTATAGTTTTTAAAGTATGTTGACTTGTAACTTCCACTAAGAATTATAAGCTAGAATTCTTTTTTTTTTTTTTTTTTTTTTTGTTTATTTGACAGAGAGCTAGAGAGAGAGCACAAGTAAGCAGAGCGGCAGGGAGAGGGGGAGATAGAGAAGCAGGTTCTCCGCTGAGCAGGGAGCCCAATGCGGGGCTAGATCCCAGGACCCTGGAATCATGACCCGAGCCGAAGGCAGCCGCTTAACCAACTGAGCCACCCGGGCGCCCCTATAAGCTAGAATTCTTAACACTACCTATTCTAGGTTATTTGCTTAATCTTTAGTAAGTGCTTCTTGGAATTCTTTCGCTGTTCAGTAAAAACTCCTCTATCAAATAGCTTGGCTGCATACCCTTCTCCTTTTTCTCAATTATGATTTTTATTAATATTAACAATATCTGCAGGAATTAGAGCTTAATCGATTTTTTTTTTCTATTCATCTGAGTACCCTGCCATAATAGGTCTTGTTTTAAAGGGTTCTATACACTTGGTCAGCAAAGCATCTTTTTTTTTTTATTAAAAATAATTTTTTTAAGTCACCTTACTAATAGTATCAATTTGTCTAGCTTGTTCCCTTTGCATCTTTTTTTACTGGATCTTCTCTTTGAAGCAGAAGATACAAAACATTAGCTTTGGAGGTTTGCCTATCAGATTCTGAAAGCATGGTTTTCACTTAAATTATCATGTTTCTCTATACCTACTTATATCAGTAAAGTGATTAGAAGTGTCTACCAACTGCAATTCCCAGGCTATGAAATTCTGCTTTTTGAATTTAAATTATATGGCAGCACCATACGGCAGAGGAGAAAGGAGTGCTAGATGTCTTATCTAACAGAGAGTGCCTCTCAAGCAAGGGAATTGCCGTCACAGCCCAAGCTTCACGGGTTCTCTGAGGCTTAGTATTACCTGCCGCCTCCCAAAGTACACACATACAGGATTTTCTTAAGCCACGGTGAGAAAAGTTGCTACAACCCAGCAGAGGTGAGGAGAATCCATCTGAGTCAGCTACTGCCCATCTTCCTACAACAAGATGCTGAGGTAGCCATGAGTAGAAAGTTCTGGAAATGGGAGAACTCTAGGCGTCTTTCACTTACGTGTATTAAAAAAAAAAAAATCTTAATTAACTTGATGCAGAGCTGTGTTACAGAACATCATTCATTCCCCCCAGGGCCTTATAGGCAGTTGCTACCAGCCTAATGCAATTATGCTTGGGAGCACCACGGAGACTCTTAAAGCTTCTAAAGCACAAGGTCAAATTCTACAAATGTCCAGGTATTCAGGGTGGATGCTGTTAATTTATGATTATGGGGACTCTTCTTTTTGAGTGTCACAAATTAATGGAACTCAGGGAGCTACACATCCTCTTCAGGATAATAAATGGGATCCTGACATTTTAGACTCTCTGCCATTGCCTTGACTGAGTATCCTTTCTCTCACATGATGTTAGGGGACGTCTTACTGCCTGATGGGATGGTGACCTCCTACTTGCTGCCTCTGAAGTTGGTGTCAGGACAATTCAGAAAGAACAAGGTATTTAAGGGTGGTGAGCTCTCTTATCTAGCTTGCATATGAATTGAACAAACCCTTTTCATATAATGGTGGTCCTGGCTATGACCTTTTGCCCTCCAGATCCACTCCCCACCATGCCTTCTGTTCCTGGTGGCTGACCCACATGGGTGACATCCACATGGTTCCTGGCCCCTGGCTTCTGATTGGGGTTGCCCCATGGCGAGTCCTGGCGGGTGAGGTTGGGTTCTTTATTCCCCTGGCATCCTCTCTGTGGGGTCCACAGTGCTGACACACTGAAAAAGCTCCTTTCTGGTAGCTCACACATCATCTCTTTCTCTCTCACTGATTTCTAGTAATTTCTCTCTCCCTGCCCCTTCAGGCTCTGCCCCTTCTCTCTGTTGTTATTAGCCCCAAGCCATTGTGGTTTCCGTTGTCCTGCCCACACTTTTATAAATAATGCACTCTTTAAACTCTCCTCAAATGACTCATTTTTACCTTGTATTTTTTGTTGGGACTAAGTGATAAAACAGTGTTGTCCTGATTTGCCCATTATCCCTTCTGCTTCCTTCACATGACCAGGCTCCAATAGTCTTTCCTTTTAAGTGCTTAGAAAAGACCATTATATTTGTTTGCTTGTATTTACTTACTTTATACACTGCTGCCCTGCCTCATTTCCAGAAGAGTGTGATGATGCTGTGTATTTGCTAGTTTTGCCCTAGCCTGGACGTGCCTTTGCCCATTTAAAATGTACTGAATCTTTAGGTCATCCACATGGAAAATTGGGGGAAACCTCCAAACTGGCTATTCCTTGTCATGAAGACAATCTCTAAAAACAGATTTTATTGAATTTAATCTTCTTAAATTGAATTTGACCGAACCTGTTTGGCACGGATATAACCTCAGAAATGTAATATGCATTTGCTTGGTGACATTGAAGTATCTACTGTTTTGTTTAGCACGGATTAAACTTTGATTCTTTAGAGATTATTGTCTTCTTTTTTTAATGCTTCCTTTGAAGATTTTATTTATTTATTTATTTGAGAGAGAGAAAGCCCGAGCAAGGGAGGAAGAGAGGGAGGGAGACAGAGTGGGGAAAGAATCCAAGAAGACTCTGTGTACTGAGCTCGGAGCCCAACTTGGGACTCGATCCCACAACCTGGAGATAATGACCCGAGCTGAAACCAAGACTCAGAAGCTTAACTGACTGAACCACCCAGGCACCCTGAGATAATTGTCTTCTTACACAAGAAGGATAATTTCTTCTCTTAGGTACCCATTGCCCTAGAAGGAAAAAAAAAATGACAACAGCAGCAGAATAGCAGTGTACCACACTTGTGATAAAAAATGATCCAGGGCGTCTGAATGTCCCAGTCGGTTAAGTGACTGACTCTTGATTTCAGCTCAGGTCGTGATCTCAAGGTTACCTGATGGACCCCCGCATCGGGTTCTGCATTTAGCGTGGAGTCTGCTTGAGATGCTCTCTCTTCCTCTGCCACTGCCCTTCCCTCCCACTTGTGCATACTCTCTGTCTCAAAATAAATAAATCAAGACCTTAAAAAAAGTGATCCAGATATGGGTGTTCATTTCCAGGTTTTCAATATCAGGATAAGTTTTTCAAGACTGAATTAGACACTACATAATTTTTAGTACAACTGAAGTACATGGTACTTTAAAATAGTGGTAAAAATGTTTTCAATCCTAGGTATTGTGATTTTGGCTCTGGACCAGTATTCACTTTCACCCAAATGGAACAAGGAGATGCCATCCACACTATTCTTGCCTCACTTACCTTCTCTTGGCTACCCGCAGAGGTCCCCCGCAGTTTCAGTGGAGAATTCCTATGTTTGCGAAACAGTTTCTTCCCTCCGGCATCTCTCTGTCAATGAGTTTGCTTTGGACACACGTGAGGAGGAGACACCCCCCAGTGCCTCGGATTTAACGCCCTTTAGCAACCCTCACCCCTGTAGAGACAAATATCCGCATTTCCTCACCCTTTTGGGAGAAGAGACAATTCTAAGCCATTTTCAATGCAGGTGTTTGGCGGGTCACCAGCAGGATTGAGGCCCCATTGCCCACAGAAGTCACATGCTTGTTAACACACCCATTATTGGTTTCCTCCCTTCCTGCCTCACTTCCACACTCAGTGCTCCTGTGATCACCTCCCAAATAAACTACTTTCACCCAAATTCCTGTCTCAAGAGCTTTCGGGAAAACCCATTCAGGACAGGAGATTCTAGAAGGACAATGGGAGAGGAGAAATACCGAATGATAGATTGTGCCATTCTAAGCTTCAAGAGAATAGTGTCTTTTATATTCTTCTGAATCAATTGTAAACTATTAAGAACACTGGCTGTTTCTTTCCTTTTTTCTTTTTTTTTTCCTGAAGATTTTATCTATTTATTTGACAGAGACACAGCGAGAGAGGGAACACAAGCAGAGGGAGTGGGAGAGGGACAAACAGGCTTCCAGCCGAATAGAGAGCCCGAAGTGGGGCTCGATCCCAGGACCCTGGCTCGATCCCAGGACCCTGGGGATCATGACCAGAGCAGAAGGCAGATGCTTAACGACTGAGCCAACAAGGCGTCCCACACTGGCTGTTTCTAATCAACTCTATAAATCTTTGTGATCTATGCATGCAGTGAAGGACTTGATAAATATTTGATAATAACAATTCTAAGATTATGCTATTTATGGTAAGCATTGCTATAGCGGAGGGGTATAACTATTGCAAAACAGCAAATACAAATAGAGTTCTGCCTTTTTTTTTTTTTTTAAGGTAAGTGCCATTTCAATTCTCTCTAAAGGCTCATACTGAATAAAAGGTCTTATTTAGATGAGCACTATTAGGGAAAGATAAGTATATACAATTGTATTCAATACAAACTGAAGTTCATTTGTCAATTTTTCACATTCCTGATTCATATGAAGGGCCTAAGCAAGGAGAAAGCAACATGTCTGCATGGTTCCATCAGACCGCAACATAGTTTCACCAAATGCCCATCTGGGGTGTGTATTTGCATGCACAGCTCAGTCTTACCCTTTAGAACTGACTGAGGACCTTTAAAAACCTCACTGAAAAGAGGCCAATCCAAAAATAAGTAGCAGAGAATTCATGGCGGAAACAACAATGAAATAGAAATTAAATGCATTGTTTAACTCTAAGCCACTCTCCAAAGCTCGTTTTCTTTGACTTATCATCCATCCACTATCCAGGGAGAAGAGGAACATTTTTAGCGTATTGTTTTAGGAGTTTCTCCCCTCAAATAACTCACTAGCATTTACCCTATAGTAGAATGGTGAAAAGTCACACCCAGGATAATACCAGACAATTTCTTCATCTAGCTGATGTTCATGAAATTGAATAGGCTTGCTCCAAAATTCATTGGGAGTCATTATTCATCGTCCTAGGATGCATTTAATCATACTCAGTTGTCCAGGGGTGGCATTACACATCTCTGACGAAGGAAAGGTATGGTACAAAAAGAATATACTTCAACGCTGTACACAGTAGGACGATAAATATGACAATCCCTCCTGGAAACCAAAGCAAGACAGCTTTAATTTAAAAACTTCAAGCTTAATTTAAAAACATCCAGCTAAAATGTAGCCTGTCTTAGTAAGACAAGGTAAAGTGCTCTTTCAAATTATCGCACATTTCATCCTTCAAAATGTATTCTTTATTCATTTTCGAAATCGTCATCCTAACCACATTTAGGCATCACTGGCAAATAAGCTAATGGTATAGCAACACAAAATGCCGAGACAGCTACAATTATCTCTTAATTACACACAGCAGGCTTCCAGTGTGTGTCCCCCTTCTGAGGATACTGAACAAGAAACAAAGAAAGTCAGGCAAACCAGTTAGAGATCCCACGCAGGCTCCTTGATGGCGGGTTTACTCTGAAAGCTCTGGAGCAAGATACCGTAGCGGCAGCAACTGTCACCAGGAAGAGCTTGCCCAGCGCAGGAAAATAATCAGACTGAACCTGATTATTCTGTCCACAGCCAGGGATCTGAAGAACTGGGAAACAAAAACAATGGAGACAATCTGATCCGCAAATCAATGGTTTACCAGGAGTTCCAGCCTCGTACATATGAAATGAGGAAATTTCAAGCAATTCACCCCAGGGCGGTTTTATATCTTCTTTGAGAAGGAATCAATATCTCCTTGTTCCTGTGAGTTCATATATTTAGTAGGGGAAATGGTCTAAGACCAGAAATATGTCAAACAACTCCAAACAACTCATCTCCAGGGGAGATTAATGTGATTGGGAAAAGCCTATCAATTAATTAGTCAATACAAGTTTATAGCTTGACTATTAGTTGCCAGCTATGTCTGAAATGAGGTTAATAAAAACTTTGCATGTACTCTGTGCTTTTTTCACACATTCTGTGACAAATCTGCCGGGAGAAGGAGCACTCAGACACATGGAGGGTGTGAATGCAAAAAAAAAAAAAAAAAAAAAAAAGGATCCACTGACTGAGGGTGATAATAATTATTCTGTGTGTATAAATCACTTGCTAGACAACAAAGGATGTTTGTAAGCTTTCTTTTCTTTGATTCATACTGCCAGCCTGGAAAAGAAATAGGGACACGCATTAACCTCTTTCTACAAATGAGAAAGTCTCTTGATCAGTAATCTAGAAATTCCCAAGAGCTACGGGAATTGAAGGGCATAATACACACCATTATTACACTTGCTAGAGGAGGTACCAGAGCGGATATGGAGGTTTCTAGAACCAGATCTGAGAACAGCTGTTTTACTTTCATCCAGTTCCACTAGAGAAATTTCAATTAGCCCCACCTGAAGTTTCCCAGCCTCATTCTTCACAGAACATTTTCATATCTTGAATTTGGCATATTGTTCCTCTTTCTTTGTTTTCTCTTTCTTCTGCTGGTGCAGTAGCCTCAAACCTGGCTTTTTTATAGTTGCCTACTGAGTTTATTATTATGTTCTGTTTCCTGAGCCCTACCACAGATTATCTGAATCAGAGGTCTAGGATATAGTCTGGTACCAGACCTGGAACTTGCCCAGCTTCTCTGGGGTTCACTTTGTCTTTTTCATTTTTATGACCCCAGTCTAATCCCCTGTAAGTAATAGTCCAATCAACAAAAGTTAATCGGTGAGCCCAAGTGAAGGGCATGTAGGTGCTCATTGGGTTATTCTTGCAACTTCTCTGTGAGCTTGGCATTTTTCAATATGAAAAAGTGGAGAGAAAAAAAGATGTGATTGGTGAACTATTAATCAAATTGGAAATAGTTTAAAAACCAAAGTAATTGTGTTTCAATACTTAATTAATGTTTGCTGAATAAATGAATGAACAAATGATCTCATCTCCAGCCCTCTGTTTGGAAGAGGATATTAGAAATGAGAACGATCAGACTATGAATTCAGTTAAATCAGAGCGAGGTAAATGGTACCAGGAAATGGGAGAGTTGAAGGCTAAAAAGAAGTTTCCCAGTGGCTTTGTTGGAGCTCAAAATCAGTTATTTTCCAGAAAAGTTTCCCATACCATACTATCCTCTAAATAGATGCCTGTTTCTATTTTCATTTCCAGCTAACCCTCCCTGTCTGTATAATAGATAGCAAAAGTGTGGATCAACCAGAGCAGTAGCAAGGGGACAGGTCAAGAAAGGTGGTTGTATTATTCCTCTCTGAGAAGCCCCAGAGTGCCTGCCACACCCATAATCCCTTTCTGCAGAGGCCTTTTCATACGAGAGGCCATGCTTTATATCATGCACCCCTCCGCCCACCATCCAGATCATACGGGACTGGGGTAGTGATGGGGTCCAGGGTCAAAGACGGTCAAATACCAGCAGTCTTAGAGGTAGACTGGATCTATCCTCGTTCATGGCTGGCTTCTCTGAGGATGTTGGAGTATGAGACATACGCAGACATACAGCAAGAGGTGGGCAGCGCGGAAACAGAGAGACAACAAAGAGAAGGCTCTAGTGTGGAAATTGTGATGGGAAGTTGAAGATAGTCAGTTGACCATGGCCACAGCTGTGGAAGCAAAAGCAGAAAAGTGTTTGTCAGGATTCTTGGTCTCAAGGGACAAAAAACCCAACTTGAACTTGCTTAGGCAAAAGGGAGAATTTATTGGCTAATACTGTAGGGATGATTGGGTGTGTAATGAGGTAGGATGAGAAGCAAGATTTGAATCCGTTCAGAGATTACTATCTTTCAGGTGCCTGGGTGGCTCAGTTGAGCATCTGACTCTTGATTTCAGCTCAGGTCATGATCCCAGGGTCATGGGATTGAGCCCCACTTTGGGCTCTGTGCTCAGTGCAGACTCTGCTTGTCTCTATCCCTTCCCCTTTCCCTCCCCCTCTCTCCCTCCCCACTGCCCTTCTGCCTCTCATCCTACTTGCTCATGTGCACTCATTCTCGTTCTCTCTCAAATAAACAAAAAAATATTTTTAAAAAATAAATTCATCTTGTACTTTTGTTTCCCTTAGAGTGGTTTGCTTCATCCTCTCTTATTGTCAGTGGAAGGAGAAGGGCCAAGGCCACCTACAGCTCTGACACTAAAGAACACTGGGGAAAGTCTCTGATTGTTCCTGCTAGGGTCACATAACCATCATTGCACTAATCAGTGGGGCCAGGAGGGCTGGGTCCTCTAGGTTGTCAATCTTCAGTAGAGCTTCACAATTTGCGTAGGAGAGAGAGAACAAACTTCCAAGAGAAAGAGGATAAATTTCCCTGAAGAAGAGGGAGAAACTCTGGGTAGAGTAAACCATTGATGTTTACTCTAGTTGCCATAAAATCAGAATGTGAGAGACAGTAGACATCTACTTCTGAGCACATACACACCTGTGGTTTGGTGGCATCACCAGAGCAGCGGCTGATCTCCTAGGGCTACACTTTTTCATGTGTAGGAGCTGGGATACTCCTTGGGACATGGGTGGGATTCTGGTCTGCTCCAAAAATCTCCTCATTCTGGGACAAGTGTCCTCTGAGACTTGGTCTTCATGATAAACATTTAAAACACAAGGATCAGGCCAAACAGTGAAAGGATGTTTTTAAGTGCCTGTGCCTCTACTTGCATCGTGTCTACTAACATTCCATTCTCCATATCCACCATCACTAGGCCAGAGGAATTCCACAGGGGTGAGGGAGAGAAAGTGAATACCTGCCGGAAAATAAGAAAATCTACTATGAGCCTCAGTGACATTAAGGGACCTTCTAAAAGTTTTGCTGAAATTCCTTCTTATGTTTTCTTGTTTTCCTATATATTTATTTAGTGGAGGTATATCCCAGTTCAGAAATTCAAGTGTGCATGATATAGAACTTTGTCTCCTACAATGCAACTTAATTCTATTTTGAGCCCCCATTCAGCTGAGCGGCTGAAACTTAACCTCATTTAATTCAGAATTATCTCTCTTCATCTTTCCCAAGATTGCATCTAAATCCTGGGGGCTTATGTATTATCAAAACACATCTGGAGAGCATCTGGTCTTTGAGTCATCTTTCTGCACAGACATCCACTGAAATGTTCATCATTCTGTCTCAGAAGTCAGTCCTTGCAAATGACCACTGAGATGTCACTTCTTTCTATGGCTGCTTTACTCCTTTGGCACTACGTTTTGGAGCATGAAAATCACGCAGCTGCTTCTGTGCTAGGGTGGGGTCTCTAAGATCAGGTAGGATCAAAGTTCCTAGGACTCTGTCTAAGACAGGTTCGCCACAGATCATTGTGTAGGCCATGCCATGTCCCTAGGCAGTTTCATTCACGTGGGCAGCAGAGAGCAGGTCTGTTCTCTGGTCCCTGATCCATCCCCTGGTCCTACAAATCTACCTTAAGTCTTGCTGCCTATAGGGACTCTGACTGGGAAAAAGGGTACAAGTCCACAATCTCAAGGACTTGCTCTTTGCCAAATGTTCGATCTGTCCCCTAGATTTCTCCCTTGGACCTACCAAGAAGAATTTTCTAAGTCTGAGGGTCAACTAAACAATCTCCCCTTACCTCTTGCCTTTTCCTAACCGTGGAATTTCTCGGTCTATGCTGAAGATAGTCTCCATCTATCCTCTCATCCCACAAAACAGGGCCTGAGATTTTGGAAACCCAAACCTAGAAAGCTTTATTGTTTCAGTTTGCCACCAGAGCTCATCCCTTCCTTGAGGCAATGGACTTAAACCCACCTAACTGCTTGGAAAGAAAAGGACATAGCAAAGAAATGGACTACTGGGGGAGGGAGGGGTCTCAAAATGTTATCTTTATTACATTTATGGGCTGAGACACACTGATCATGCTTCAGTTCTTTGAAATTTGAAGGAAATAAAAATCCAACAACACACTTTTGTAAGTCATATTTGTTAGGCTTTACATGCTATTAAAATATGTTTTGTTTGACACCGTGGGAAAACAGAATCTTTCAAATGAAATAGCAAATCCATTTACATTATGAAAATAAGGTTCAAGAGGAACTAGATAGCTGTCCAAAATTCTCATTATTTTCCTAGGACAAGCTGGAAAAGGTCCTTTTGGTATGATGGGAAACACTGGGCTACAACATTCCTCATTTTCTACTCCAGTTGCCAAACTTTCTACTGTACACCTTCTACAGGATCACAGTGTGTTGAAATGAATTAGTGTGTTTTTTTGTTTTCATTTTTTTTTTTTAAAGATTTTATTTTTTTATTTGTCAGAGAGAGAGAGGGAGAGAGAGCAAGCACAGGCAGACAGAATGGCAGGCAGAGGCAGAGGGAGAAGCAGGCTCCCTGATGAGCAAGGAGCCCGATGTGGGACTCGATCCCAGGATGCTGGGATCATGACCTGAGCCGAAGGCAGCTGCTTAACCAACTAAGCCACCCAGGCGTCCCTGTTTTCATTTTTAAACAAGAGGATATTCCTTTTTGTTTTAAGATTTTATTTATTTATTTATTTATTTATTTATTTATTTATCAGAGAGAGAGAGAGAGAGAGAACACAAGTAGGCAGAGTGACAGGCAGAGGCAGAGAGAGAAGCAGGTTCTCCGCTGAGGAAGGAGCCCGATATGGAACTCGATCCCAGGACCCTGGGATCATGACCTGAGCTGAAGGCAGTGGCTTCATTGACTGAGCCACCCAGGCATCCCACAAAATGATATTCTTTGGTGGACTCTTTTGGGAATGTCGGAGCAGCCAATGAGATGGTGATTCACCATTTTCCCCACTACCGACTCCAATCTTAAAACCTGGTCCTCCAGCCCCCACGGTTCTTCTGTGTGAGCCCATCTCTGGCGATGGCCACTAGACCTGGCTGGATGTCTGATCCCAGCCTGCCAGTCCCGCTGGCACTTGGGATTAAGGCTGAAGACAGTCTGTCTCTCGGCTAACCTGCAGACAAGCCTGGTTTGTGGAGAGAGAATGTGGAAGACACCTTTGCTCAATCTGTCCTCTTGGCTTTCTGATTCCCAGATTCTTCTCTCCTGAGGCCGTGTATTTTGCTACTTTGACATACTCCATGATTCCGAGATGGTACCAGCTTATAATAAAGCCCTCTCCTTGGTGAGCTTGAGCTCATCTAATTGTATTTCTCTTGTTTTCAACTAAAGAACTTTCCCAAACGCGCTTTTCCTTTTGCTGAGCTCAGTGAAACCCAAACCTTATTTATATCAACAAAGGACTTAATTAAGCTGAGTGGGGAACAGCGTCAAGAAAAACCTGGATAACCCCGAGTAGCTGATGATCGTTACTTTAAAGGAAAAGGAAACATAGTGGAGGCTACCCATTGAGGGAAAAGCCTCCATTCTAATCTGCGCGCATCAAACTGCCAGGGCAAAGTGCTGGTTTTTTATACGAAAGCAGACTTGGTAACAGTGCCGCCCTCAGCTTAATGAACAGCGTGAACAAAGGAAGGCAAACTTTTACAGGCTGAAGCAGCTGAGCGTTTAGAGGTGGAGGGAAGGCACAAGAGCAGTTTCCACTTCAAACGTCGGAAGTTTTTGTAGTGCTTATTATTTTAGGCTACCAGACTGCCTGCTTTCATGTATTGATATATTGACTCTGTAAAAAAAGAAATCATTAAAAATATAAGTTTGATCACATGTTCATAGCCATCTGCTTCTGGTGACTAAGTTGGGGGTGCAGAATGCCAAGAGAGGATGTACCATCTTTTGTCAACCAAGGCAAAAATAAAAATCACAGATCAAAAATCGGAACTTGGGGGAAGCATCCGGATTTCTTGAATAAGTCAAGAAATATGCAAACTGCAGACCTCTTTTAAACTCTGGAATAATCTAACTTTTTTGGTGAGTTTTGTCTGCTCGGTACATGAATTCAGATTGATGGATGAGGGCGCTTATAGGAAGTGAGGTCTGAGGGCCCAGATCCAAGCTCTCCTACGTCACTTGAAGAAAATTTCCCCTTCCTGTGCATCCCCTATGCTAGAGGATTAAAATGAAAAAAAAAAAAAAAAAAAAAGAGTCTTTTGAGTACCCTTGAAATTTTGCCTGATTTAATTTGTTAAGCACCCCATGTGAGGTCCCCAGTTTCCTGGTAAAAGCCCCAAGAGAACATTTGCTCTGAAAAGAACATTATACCATGATCTCACCTCACGTTATTGGTCAATAAGAGTGTCCAGCAATTAGCTTTTTATAGAGTAGGGAGATAATCTTTCTTTTGAACCGTATTTCTTGTTCTTTAAATTAATGGGGCTTATTTTTCTTGAGGATGTTCTTAGAGCATAGCAGTAGAGCATTTATTCTTTATTCTTCAGCTTCAGAGTTTAATTTCTAATTCCACTAAGTCTGCCCTTGGCCCTTGACCTCGCTTCCAGCTGTTAAATTTAGCTCTCTGTGATTGCTGTGGACATGATGAGCTCTAGACAAAATTGGATGAAGGTAACATTTGTCGTTTTTCATCTTCTCCATTAACACGGTATTTCCTTTCCTCCCCGAGTCCCCCTCTCCAAGCCACTCATGTTGCCTGGGTGATCCATCTTAAATAGACTCAACGTTCTCTGTAGTGTCCAGAAACCCCACTTCTGCACTTATCTATGAACGAAACCATATTAATTTTTGTTAATTTAAAATACGTGATTATTGAACAAATGTTATGCGCCAGCCTATGCGTTTGACATATGGATACAAAAGCAAATAGCATAGGCCCCTGTTTTCGTTGTCTAAACAAGGAGACAGATACATACCAATGTACACGTAGACTAAAGCAAAAGTGAGCAACTATCGTAATAGTGATTACATAAATAATAGAAATGGGATGTGGTAGAAGTTGGTGAAAGCCCTTGGGAATGAAAAGAAAAGACAGAACTGGAAGTCCAGGGAGATTCAAGAAGGTTTCACGTCATCCGAATCAAATTCATTCCAGAAAAGGTGTGAGATCACACATTTTCATATTGGGAGGTATCGCTATTTTGTTATTTTAAATGGGAAAAAAAAAGAATGCATTTTCAGGTGCAGAAGTGAACCACAGACCAGGACCCAAGGATGACAATTGAAAAACATTTGAAATCGGTTTGACTCTGGAAGATCTGGGCTATATGGTCACTGTATCCATATTTCGTATAAGATTAGGAGGCTGGGTCATAGCCTCAAATATAAAATGTTGATCATTTCTTCTTATAAAAATAGTGTGCAATGGGATGGATATCTATTTTGAAGTTAGAGCCGGAGAAAACTGGAATTGAGATGAACCACACTGGTGTATTTATCGACCTGCTTTGGCTTAGTAGTTCATCCTTTGCAATACAGCTCTCATAAAGAAGGATAGTAATATGATAGGTTTCCTCAAAAGTCGATTATGAAAATAGAAAATGACATTTTCTTCCTGGGTAGATTTAGCCTGGTCCTGCCAAATCTGTCAGAACATTGCTTTGTATACTGTATTTATTGAAGAACTTGATAGATGCCATTATTGGTGTTAGCTGCTAATGGTGATGTGGGGGTGAGCTTAGAGAAGGATCAAAGGTCACAGCAGTGAATAATTCACCTTTTTAATTCATGCGCAAAAAGGCTATGAAGGCAAACACTCAGAAAAATGATAAGAAATCTTCTGAATTATTGGCATTTAAATGCTATATTTATATATATCCTAGTAACTTGGGGTGCAGAATCTGGTCATATTAGTTAGTTAATACATTTCAGCTACCATCACAGAAAGACCCCCAAGTGACAGTGGCTTAAACGAGATAGAAGTTTCTGCGGATGCTGCACAGACAGGGCTGACAGGGCAGCTCCTGTGGGCCAGGAATATAGTTTCCTTTTCTTTTACACTGAAATTCTTTGAACTTCATGTCTTCATACATAAAATGGGAGTGATGGGATCTCATTTTCCTCGTAAGGGTGATAAGAGGTAATGCATGCAGGATGGCTGGTACGTAGTAGGCTCTCACTATTTGTTCTTAACATTCACTCCCAGTCCTGCTGACTTCTACTGTCAATCCTGGGGGCCCCTGGTAGATAAGTGTATCAAAGGGGCACCTGGGTGACTCTGTTGGTTAAGCGTCCAGCTCTTGAATTTGGCTCAGGTCATGATCTCTGGGTCCTGGGACTGAGCCGTGTGTCTGTCTCCCCACTCAGCGGGGAGTCTACTTGTCTCTCTCTCTCTCTCCCCCTGCACACACTCTCTCTGTTTCTCTCTCTCAAATAAGTAAATAAATCTTAACAAAAATATAAGTGTTATTATAAAACTGTACTACTTGCTCTCTCTCTTAAACCCTAGGGCCTCTCTCTTTCTCTCTCCTTTGCTGGAATTATTCTGTTTTTCACTTGATGTTGCCAGCCTGTTTTGAGGGGAAAGTTTTTTGGGGTAAAGGGTACCAAGAGGGAATTCTGTTGATGAACACCAGAGAAGGAAGCCTCTGTGGATTTTAACCTAGGGAGGTTCTTCCAAACCTTCTTCCTTGCCATAAATACTCAAAAGACATATTTGACCTTGAAAGTCTAAGACACCAGAAGAGGTTCCAGGCAATGGACATCTCTAACCTTCTGTGTCAGATGGAACTGCTTATTTAAAAGGCCCCGAGGTGTGGGCTCAACATTCACGAGGCCCAGGATTTTCCAACTCTACGTTTCTAGATGGCTGGATAATGTGCAGACATTCTGTATGGGTTGGTAATTGTGTCTCTCATTTAAAAGGCTCTCATTGTGTCCTAACACAGAAGGAGATCCAATCCTTCCCTCTTCCCAGGCTGCTGGAGACCCAGCAGGCATGCGATCTAGGTAGCTGCTGGCGGCTTGGACTTACCTGGGTGTATCGGATGACCTATGCCGGCCACGGACAGCTATTTGCACAAGGGGATTTGCCTGTGGGGAGAGAGTTTACAGCCAGGAGGAGGACCTTCATGTGGAACTAGTTCCACAGCTTCGTGGATAGACCTACCCCCTGGGAAGGTATTTCTCAGTCTTCTAAGATAAGGGCGACAGCAATGAGGCCTTTCTCAAAGTATGGAGTCTGAACTGCCTAGGGAAGGTTGTTGACAGCATGGATGCCTGGGTTCCACTTAGACCCTCTGAATCAGACTCTCTGGGTGGCAGGGCATAGGAATCTGCACCCCAGATGATTCTTACACTTACTAAAAACTCAATGCAGGGCCATTCCCACCTGGGAGCTTGCAAGCAATACAAGGCCTTCGGCCCCACCCCTGATCTCCTGGAATCAGGGTCTTCCTTTTAAGGAAATCTCTCAGGTGAATTTTTTTAAAAAATATTTTATTTCTTTATTTGAGCGGGAGCAATCAGGAGAAGAAGCAGAGGGGCTCGCGCGCAGGGTGTGATCCAACGACCTGAGATCGTGACCTGAGCCCAGATCAAAAGCCCATTGCTTACCCAACTGAGCCACCCAGGCACCCCCTCAGCTGATTTTTTTTTTTAAAGATTTTATTTATTTATTTGACAGAGAGAGACACAGTGAGAGGGGGAACACAAGCATGGGGAGTGGTAGAGGGAGAAGCAGGCTTTCCGCCAAGCAGGGAGCCCGATTTGGGCCTCGATCCCAGGACCCTGGGATCATGACCTGAGCTGAAGGCAGACACTTAACCAACTGAGGCACCCAGGCGCCCTTGTCAGGTGATTCTTAATACACACTAACTTTGAAACTCACAGGCCTAATGGCTTGAGA
Source organism: Enhydra lutris kenyoni (assembly GCF_002288905.1). Lineage (NCBI taxonomy): Eukaryota > Metazoa > Chordata > Mammalia > Carnivora > Mustelidae > Enhydra > Enhydra lutris. The sequence continues at coordinate 16,716,881 of NW_019154150.1, forward strand.
ACCACCGAGCCCAAAGGACTCTTTTCCTGACAGAGTCTGTGAGATGGGAGGAGGAAGGCAAGGCACAAATAGTATTCTTTTGGTGTCCAGGTGATGCAGCATGGTCCACAGAGTCTGTCTTCCAGGAAGCCCAGAATGATTGTGGGGCAGTGAGCACTCCAGGGAAGGTGTGATCAGTCTGCCATCTGCAGGGCTGGTGTCTCTGAATGTTCCCAGAGACAGCACTGATATCCCAACAAGCGCTGACAGCACTAACCCAGGAAGGTGTCCTCAGATGGCTTCCTGGGGTAGGGAGAGCCAGATGCCCAGGGCAGGGGTTGGAGGTAGGGAGGCTGGGGCAGAGAAGGAAAGAGTGGCAAGCACCCTGTGTTAGCAGAGCCTGAAGCCCTCTTCAAGAATGCCTGTGGGACAGCCCCTGCTGATTTCTCAGAGGGAACAGGTTGAGACTCTGGGGCTTTGAGCAGGGCGGACTATCTGTGTAACATCAGTGTGGGCAAGGCCTGCGAAGCACATACTCAGAGGCTAGTCAGGCTGAAAGAAAGAAGATCCCATTATAGTGTGTTACACCACATTTATGTAAGTAGAGGGAGTGCCTGAGAGGTTCTCAATAAGGGGCAAGTTTTAGACTCCCAGGGGGCATTTGGCAACACGTAGAGACATTGACCTTTAACAGGAAGAGGCCAGGTATACTGCTAAACATCTATAAAGCACAGGGCAGTCCCCAAAGTGTCAACAGTGCCCAGGCAGAGAAACACTACATTATATCCCAAAGATAGATTTACAAACAACCGCAGTATTTTCTGTAGACTTTTGCAACCCCCTGGGATGATAGTTAAAGATCAACCACAGAGGGTTAAGCTAGCAAAGTGAATACCCTTCTGGCTGGCAATTGAGTTGACTACAGCATGGTTGCAAACTATCTTTTTCTAATACCTTTTCAGATATTGAAGAGAAGTGATCAATTTCAAAGAGCCAGGGGAGTCTTCAGGCCTCTTAAAAACCATGGGCCCTGTATTTGTCCTATTCCTTCATTTTTCAGGTGTTTCTCCACGCACTATCAGTTCTGAAAAATAATGGCATGTGACTCAGCATTAACACAACCAATTCCCGCCGCGAGAGAGCTGAGGACTGTGTTATCAGAGCCCACCACTCTGAATACTCCCAATTTATCATCCACTCGCCTCGAGGCTAGAAGAGGGAGGAAATGATTATCCATCACTTATGTACTTGCTCTTCATATCTGATCAATTCTGAGCTTAAAAACAAATTACATGCATATAAAAATTACATTTTTGGAATCACCAGTTATTAGGTTTTTATTCCTGTTATCAGAGGGCTGCACTGAGAACTCACAGAATAAAAGAGAACTATGATTCTGGGAAGTCGAATTTCTGGGCAGGAGAATGAAGACACTTTCTGGGGGCGGGGTTATTGAGCTCAGTAAAAATCCTCCAAGAGACCCTGGCAAGGCAGAAATCAAATTTATTTTGATTTATGGAAAGAGGAATATAAAGTTTGAAGAAGAAGCATATGCTGTAGGTAAAGGAACACCAAATTCAAGATCAGATAGACTTTGGTGTGAATCCTGGCTCAGCAGCATACTAGCTGTGTGACTATGGGCTTGTTTCTCACTCTGTTTCCATTTTGGTTAAAAAGGGATACTACTGGGATGCCTGGGTGGCTCAGTCAGTTAAGCTCTGCCTTTGGCTCAGGTCATGATCTTAGGGTCCTGGGATTGAGTCTCTCATTGGGCTCACTGCTCAGCAGGGAACCTTCTTCTCCTACTGCCTGCTCTGCTTGCCACTCCCTCTCTCTCTCTCTGTCTCTGACAAATAAATAAATAAAATCTTCTTTTAAGAAAGGGGGATACTATTACTCACCTCATAGAACGGTGTATTGGTTAGCTATTGCTGGGTAACAAAAGTTCCAGAATCTGAGTGGGACAATACAATAAACTTTTATTGAGGTCCCGCATCTGTAGAGCCCTGGGGTCAGCTGGGAGTCTGCTAATATAAGTTGGAGTGGTTTTGTTCTCTGAGAGCCTCATCCTCCTGGGACTAGAGGTCTTCCCAAGAATATATTTTTTTTGTATATCAAGTCTCTGCTTGTATCACATCTACTAACACCCTACTGGCCAACACTTGTGACATAACTGAGATGAAAGCCAAGAGTAGAGGAAGTACACCTGCCCAACAGAAGCCAAAGTAAGTCATATACACAAACCCACCATCCCTGGAGCAGGAAATATATACTTCCCATGAGAGGGAGGGGGAGGGAGTGAATATTTCTGAACAATAATCTGATCTACCACAGGCTGTTAAAATGATTAAATGAATTTATGCCTTTAAAGCACCTTGCATAATGTCTGGCACCAAAGTCTGTCTGTCTTTCTTTCTTTCTTTTTTTTTTTTTTTAAGATTTTGTTTATTCATTTGACAGACAGAGATCACAAGTAGGCAGAGAAGCAAGCAGAGAGAGAAGGAAGCAGGCTCTCCGCCGAGCAGAGAGCCCGATATGAGGCTCGATCCCAGGACCCTGGGATCACGACCTGAGCCGAAGGCAGAGGCTTTGACCCACTGAGCCACCCAGGCGCCCAGGCACCAAAGTCTTTCATAAATGTTAGTTCATTTCTCCTCCTCCAAACTCTGATCTTACAACGAAGAATGAGGAACAGGAACTTAATTTCAGAGATAACAGTAATTATTTTAAAATAAACTTGAATTCTGTATTAAGATCAGTTGTGAGAGAAGGAATAAAAGGAAAAAACAGAAATACTGAAGAAAGTAATAAAACAGAAGGAGAATAAGAGAAGAAAGAAACAATACCTTTTCAAAATTTGAGATGGTAAAGTAGGGGATAAAGAAGCAATACTTCTTGGGGGCACCTGGGAGATTCAGTTGGTTGAGCATCTGACTCTTGATTTTGGCTCAGGCCATGATCTCAGGGTGGCGAGATGGAGCCCCACCTGGAGCTCTAGCTGAGTGTGGAGCCTGAAATTTTCTCTCTCTCTCCCTCTGCCTCTCCACTCCCCTCACCTCTCCCCTCCCACCATTTATGCCTTCCCTCCCTCAAAAAAAAAGGAAGTAATACTTTGATAAGTAAATAATAAATTGATAAATGTAAATATAGCTGTAAAACAGAGGAACAATAGAAGAAGGAAGGGAAAATGTTGTAAGAGACTCATCATGCTATCAGGGGAGCTTTTTCAAAATTCAGGCACCTTCTCTTCTGCATCCCAAATTCTGAGCTACACATTTTTCACAGGACTAGGCTAGCAAAGGGAGAGGTGTGTTATCACTTCCTGTCCAGCTTTTATGAAAGACTAATTAGTGTTTCAACCACTATTTGCAAGGTCACTGAGTACACTTTATCCTCGATACTTTGGAAGCTCTAATCTGAATGTGGTTCCTATTTCAACCAACCGAATAAGCAATCATTTTCTGGGAATGGGGTGTGAGAAAGAGAGAAATACTTTCACAGTGATCAAATGAAATTGACTGGGTTTTTTCCAGTGTTATGACTTGGTCCACACTAAGAAAAGAATATTCTCAGCATAACCCATCTGATTATCAAGGATTTCATGTAACCAGACTGCTCAGTCTTTTATGGTAGAAAAAAACTGTGTAGAGATTCTCTTCTAGAGTACAATAGCACCTTCAATATATTACTCTGCCTGCCTTCTAGAATAAGAGAAGAAATGCTTCGGTCAGATTTGACTTGGTTAATAAGGAACACAAGGAATGCCCTGTTAAGATGAAAAGTGTAATATTTAATGAAGTTCTCTTTGTAAGGAGCAATGGCAAATTGTCTTTTTATATTATATGCTTTGAGAAGCAAAGACCTAGAAATTCATCCCTCTTTATTTTTCATATTGAAACTCTTGTTCCTTCTTGCCTCTGCCATCTTGCTTTTTGGTCAAACTGCCAGTAACCAGCACACAGGAGATGCTCACAAATTGGGGCAAGGTCAGGAAAAGGCCATTTTTGAAATGATAATTAGCAAAAATATGATGGCTTATTCGGGATAGGAGTGAGCACATGGAGAAGCAGTCGCCTCCACACTCACATTCCTTAAGGGGAAAAAAAGAGTTTGTACTGCTTGGAGAAATGAAAATCTGTCTTTCTGTCTTCTTCCCTCCCTCTCTTCCCCCCTTCCTTCTTTCCTTCCTTCCCTCCTTCCTTTCTTCCCTCCTTCCTTCCTTCCTTCCTTCATTCCTTCCCTCCTTCCTTCCTTTTAAATATCTAGGATTTAATATTAAAAAACATAGGTCTGGAATGTATAGTTGTTTAAAAAAAAATCTTTGAATGGTTGATATAAACCACTAGCCTGAGGTAAGGAGTGATTTTTAAAAGAGAACAACTGATTTTTAACTGAAAGGTTTTCATGATCTCCATGGAACCTAGTAAGGGGAGAGCAGAATGCGAGAATTTTCTGGAATTTTTCTTCTCTCACTCTTCTCACTCCTGCGGGCCTCTTTGCCCTTCCTCAAGCACACCAGGCTTCCTCATTCCCACACTGAGGTCTTTCCACTTGCTCTGTCCTCAGCCTTGTAAGCATTTCTCTACCTGGATATCTGTATGACTTTCTTCTTCACTTTCTTTATTATTATTTATTTATTATTAATATTATTATTAATTATTATTATATTATTTCTTTTTTTTAAAGATGTGAATCTTCTTTTAAAAAAAATTTTATTTATATATTTGACACACAGAGAGAGATCACAAGGAGGCAGAGAGGCAGGCAGGGGAAAGAGTAAGCAGGCTCCCCGCTGAGCAGAGAGCCCGATGCGGGGCTTGACCCCAGGACCCTGAGATCATGACCTGAGCCGAAGGCAGACGCTTAACCCATTGAGCCACCCAGGAGCCCCTATTGTATTATTTCTTTAGGGATGCTTGAATAGCACTCCCTCACAGAGTTCTGCTCTTACCAACTTATCTCAAATTGTTCCCAGTTTCCTTCTGTCCCCTAACTTGTCATTAATCATATCTTGTTATTTCTTCATATCAGTCCCTACTAGCTGACATCATATTAGACATTTCTTTTGCTAATACGTTTATTGTCGTTCTTCACTCAAGTGTAAGCTCCACGAGGGCAGAGACTTTGTTTTGCTCACTGCTGTATCCTCAGTGTCCAGGGCAGTACTTGTATACATAGTAGATATTTCAGGAAACTCTGTTCAATGAATGAATTCCTGTAGGGAGAAAAAGACATTATTTTTGAATGTTCACCATAGATCTAAAGATGAAAACAGCTTTAACACAGAGAAGGGTGTTTCTTTGACTACCACAGCTTTATGAAAAATTTCATTTGAGGAGCTCCTGGGTGGCTCCATTGATTGAGAATCTGACTCTTGATTTTGGTTCCAGTCATGATCTCAGGGCTGTGGGACTGAGCTCCATGTCAGGCTCTGTGCTCAGCATGGATGGAGTCTGCTTCAGATTCTTTCTTCCTCTCCCTCTGCCCCTTCCCCTGCTCACGCACTCTCTCACTCTCTCAATAGATATACAAATAAAATCTTCAAAATAATTCATTTGAATATGCACATCCCTTCTCCTAAAAGCCAGTTGAATCTATTGGACATGGAGCACTGTGCTAGATGTTGCTTGCAGAATTGAAGTGAATAAAGCAGTCTCTGCCTCAAGGAATGATAATTTCGGGGTGGTACCCATGTGGTTCCTGGGGGTGCCATTTACTGACAAATTCACATGACATAAATCATGCCTTCCTAAAGCTCTGAAGTGCACCACCTCTCAAACCATACACAGCAACCCTAGGAGACAGCATTTCTCTTCCTTTAAGCTAACTGGTACTTCCTCAGCAATCCAGATGCACAGGACTTTCCTTCTTTGATTCATTCGGCAAACATATACTGAGCCTGTCCTCCATGTAAGAAAAGTGCCAGAAGTGGGGATACCAAAGTGATTCCAATATAGGGCGGAGACAGACAAGTCAATGGGCAAAGATAGCACACTTGTTAAGTATACAGGTGGGCTTCCAAGAGAGGACACAGAAAGGGCTTCCAGTCCCATCTTGGGAAATGAGGGAGATCTGAGCAAGTTTTCCTGAAGAGGAGGGTCTCTAAGTAGATCCTCTACGGGGAAGCCTGCCTACTTTATGCCTCTGTAACTGTAGCAGACTACATATGTTTCCTGATGACTGTGCAGCCTCTGCAGGGAAATGGAACGTGTTCAGGAGCTTACAGCAGGGGCAGGAGGAGGGTGAGCTTGTGAAGAACGTGAGGGGTCAGGAAACAGCTGCTCAGGCCGCTGACAGGAGAGTCAACAAAAGCTGGGGTTGTGCAGGGAGGTGAGGAGACGTGTATGGAGCGAACAGGAGAGAACCGGAAGGGGAGAAACAGTCGCAGAGTCAGGTGAGTATGAGGACGTCTGTCCTCCACTTTGTGCCTTGGGGCGCAGAGGAACAAAGCAAAGTCTTTATATGCTGTACGTAAATAAATCCTCTCATTATTGATATAGTTATGCAAACAGCACTGTCATAGCAGCATTGATAGAATTCAAATTCAAAACACAGGACAAAAGGGCTCCTGCATTTTTACCACCCAACAAATGAGTACTTTCATTCTTGTGTCTTTCCAGGCCTGGCAGGAAGGGCTTTGGAATGTTTCTATCTCTGTAATCGGAGTGTTGATATGATTTTACGGTCAAGTCTTTGTTACCTCCAAGCTCGGTGGATGTTATGCAATGAACACCTGTACTTCTCTTTGCCATGCCTTCAGCAAATACACGCAGGCTTTTACAACAGGACCCCAGAGAGGCAGCTTAGGGGGAAATGCGGAAGTGAGCGCAGCTAGCTGTGTTAAAGCAAGCACAGTTGCGTGTAAGCACCTTGTCAGCTCTAAAGCACGAGGCCAAAAATACGCATGCGGCAGAAATAAAGGAAAAGAAAGCAGACTATATTGAAGTGGTTGCAATCCTTTCTAAATAGGAAAGGTTCTTGCTTATTTGGCCAGTCCAGAGTCCTCCTTTCTTATTTTCTGAGATTGGGAAAAATGGACAGATAAAAGAAAAAAGAAAAACAAACGGAAACAACAAAATGCCCTCAATCTACCTAAGAAAGAAAGCTGTATCATAAAGCTTCGTCGTAGAGAACCAAGGTGAAAACAGAGCAGGGGAAACCGGAATATGGAATCCTTATCTTGCAAACATCGTGATGACAGTAAGATGACATAGTGCTGGTAAATGTTGAAAAAAATATTGAAAAAAAAAACAAAACACCATGTGTGCATCACTTACATACATAAGTTTATCATAGATTTTATTGTGTAGCACACAGTTTACAAATAATGATAAAATATGTATACCCTCTATTATAAATTCTATATAAACAATTGATTTTCGCAGAATGCTTCTATTGATTTTCACTGAACTCTGGTACTCACTGCAATTGACAAATGAACATACTTCTGACATAAACGTTGGTTAATATGTTCATTGATGTTAACAAGTTAGACCTAAGAAGGGGAAACAAAAAAGAATACATTTAACTTTACTCATTCCTCAGCGATGCGAGTGAAGGATCGGTGGGTCAGATAATAGTTTTTGAATACTGAAAGAACATTTTCTTAATTTTATGCCTATTCATAATGTAATGGCTATAGGCACAGTGCACTTTAGAGTTACTCTGTATTATTAGCATTTTCCCATGACTTTCTTAAATCTAACTATTCAATAAAACAAACAAACAAAAGTCAAGCCCTGATTTGTAATGCTTGTTGATTTCCGTGGTGTAAATGCTCTTACCATGGCTAATTTTCAAGCTCCTGACAGGATGTCGCTGAACACAGAATAGGAAGGGACGCCAAGAAGCACTGTTATATAGTATTTCCACAATACAGACGCGAAGATGTCAAGAAACCTCAAGAGTGTGCATAGAGGTGAAATGTAGTAAAATAATTAGAAAGTGATGGATTTTGAATGTTTATTTAACAGCTTACTGAATTGCACGTGCTTGAAGTAGACAATGTGAAAAGTTTTGACACCCGTATACACCTATGAAACTGGCATCACCGTCAAGAGGATAAACATATCCATCACTCCCCCGAATTTCCGTATTCTCCTTTGCAATCTCTCTGTCTCCACTTTTCCTTACCTCCACCCTCAGGCAACCTCTGATCTGCATTTTAGTCTCCACAGAGTAGTTTTCTCTAAAAGGAATCATAGACTGTGTGCTCTTCTTTTGCCTGGCTTCAGCATAATTATTTTCAGATTCACTCACGCTTTGGCATGTCCTTTTTTCCTAGGTCTATTGCATGTTTACCACCTTTGTTTATAATCTATTTTGTTGCAAGTTTATACAACTTAATTTTTAATAATGGATATGTTTAACAACCAGCTGGCAAAATTCCTGAAAATTTAACAATCGGCTCTTTCAAGCTAGTGCAAGCTGGCTCTGGCGTACTTCTTCGGGACTGTGTGCGTGCGTGTGTGCACACCATGTGTGTGTGTGTTTGTATGTGTGTGCATGTGCCTAGTTCTAGAGAGAAGGCTGAGAGACTTTGGGACAGCTGCAGGGTTTGGGAATAATTGAAAATGAATGAAAGGGAAGGGAGAATATCTAACAAGTTCTTCTGTGTTCCCTCTTTGGTGTTCTTGGAGAGAAACTGCAGTAAAATGTTAATTAAAAATTACTTTTTGATTCCTGGCTTGTTGTTTTAATTAATGCATGACTAGACAATGCAGCTGGGCTTTGGGTATTTTACACAAGGGACTTTTCTCCTGGAGGGTTCTAAGAGAGACCTCCAAAAGCCAGAGTCAATAGGGGCAAAGGGGTAGAAAGGGATTTGCAACAGATGACTGGGCGCAAGGAGGCTGAGACTCAGCTGCTCATGAATCAGGGTGTTACTTTCACTTCTTAAGCTCTCCTAGAATGCACTGAATAGACAGATGCATGGGAAAAGGCTTGGGTTTCATTCCGGATCACCGGCAGACTGTGCTTAGGGAGATATAATTTGGGATGTGACGCTCAATGCATCCTGTCCATAACATATCCTCAGGCAGAGACCGGGGCCTTGGGGTGGGGTTGTTCCATGCTTCTTCTATACTGTAACAAATTAATAAAGCTAGTAAGGAGAGCTGCAATAACGAAGATAACTATTTACTGAGTGTTCGCTGCATACAAGACACTCGGCTGAGTGCCTTTACATTATCTGAGTTAACAACTGGAACAACTGTGCAGTGACTAATAGTATTATACCCATTTTACAGGGAAGTTAAATCCTTTGACGGAGGTCATATCAGGAAGTGGTAGACAGTGTTTGAACCAAGTCTGTCTGATGCTTCTCGTCTTAACCTCTACACCGTACAGACTCCTGGTTTGCTAAGCTGTAGGAAACTCAGAGCGCAAGGTTTTAAAACAAGAATTACAGGCCTGGCTGACGAAGGGCCTTTTCCCAACTCAGTGACAGCATCCCTGGCTGCTTGGAGAGTGTGCCAGAAGAGGACACTGGGGCCTGATCACCCAGGGCCTTTCATACTTGTTTTGGAAGTTTGGATTCTCTCCTAAGGGCAATGGGGTTGCTCTTGAAAGATTTTAATGTGGAGTAATGAGCTCAAGTATGCATTAGAGAAAAATGGGTTGGAGAGTGGTTTGGCTAAAATATAGGCTAAAGATGCCCCAAAGTACAAGGTAGAGGTACCTGTCCTCTCTCCTTTTAACAAATCTTTCCAACTATTCTTTTGCAGATCAGGTTCAGAAATAAGTAACTTACTAAGGTCACACTGCTCCCAGGAACCTGTGTCAGGAACTCAGGCTATACTTCATGTGGTGCAGGAAAGATATACTATTCTCTCAAATCTGAGGAAGAACAAAGCTTACTGAAAATGGGAAGATTGGGAGTGGATAAGGGGAGAAAGGCTGCTGTAACAAAGACATATAAAACTAGAGTGGCTTAAGTAAGTAAAAGTCTATTTATCTCCCAAGAAACAGTCTAGAATGAGCTATCTTGAGCTGGTAGGCTGTCTCTGCTATACAGAAACATTCAGAGATCCCGCTACCTTTCATCTCATTACCCTATAATCTCCCTGAATATCTACAGGGTTGATGCTGATTCATTTGCATGTTGGTGGCATGGGGGGGGGGGAGTGTCTAGGTCAATCTTTTAGAAGAGCCAGAAGTTGCTTGCATCATGTGTGCCCACATCCCATTGGCCTGAAATAAGTCACATGGCTTAACTGCAAGGCAGACTGGGGATTGTAGTTTCTTCTTGGGTGGTTATATGCCTAGCTAAAGCTCAGGAACCTATTACTAAAAGGAAGGGGAAAATGAATACTGGATTATCTTTCTAAGTCTTTCATTACAATTGCTCCTACGGAAGTCATGTGGCAAAACAACAAGGGATGTCCACATAATAGACATTTATACAAAAGAATTAATGCAAGCAATATTCTGCAACAATTTTTAGGATAGTGTCCTGTGGCAAATAGTGTTTCTAATAGATGGAGAGAATACATTTAGTGTCCTTGTGTCTATGTCATTCCTCTGTAGCTCTTCTGACATTTTAGCCTCTTTCGAAGATGGTGGCAATGTCAGAGTGGGGATTTCCCATGGCCAAGGCCTTTTGTAGATGAGTTAACAATTGGTCATAATATTCTACCTGTCCTCATGAGAAGTGGAAACCAATAAAGACTCATGATTGATGAGCATTGGACAATAAAATGATTGATGCTGGCTGATGGGGCCAGTGATGCTGGAGAGAGTGGACCACGGGCAACTACTCTTCAGGTTTAATCATTAATCACCATGAGGGAATTTGGGTAGTGTCTCCAGGAATTTGAAATTCTCAATAGAATGCAGAAATATGGGTTTTTAGCATGTAATCTAATATTTAAATGTTGACTTAAATATTTTAATACCATTCTGTAGGTCAAAAAGAACATCCCTGTAGGCTGAGATTGGGCTCTGGTCTCTGTTTTAATCTCTCAGAACCTATTTTCTCATTGGTAAAGTGGCAGCAATTCCCACCTCAAATAACTGTGTCCAGGGCAGATCATCATTATTGCATCTGCTTCCCTTCCCCCCATAATGAATCTGCCTTAAAATTAGGAAATTCTCAGACCCCATCTTAGTGGATAGGAAGTTCAGGGTAGATAGTCCAAAGAAGATTAAGGGGGTAGAGTCTACAAGATTTATTAGAAGTGGGTGTTCTGATTCAGGTCTTCAAAGCTATCCTAATTTACACTTCCCAACATTTACTTTTGGAGGTATTAGAGAGTGGTTTGGTTCTTGACCAAGAATTTAGGTCTAGCTAATCTGAGTAACCAGTTTGGACTAGAGATGAGGATAATTAAATTCATCCTCTACTCATTCCTTGTTAGCTGTGTGACTTTGGCTCTGTTACTTAATAGCCCTATGCCATACTTTTCTTATTTTAAAAATGAGAATAATCATAACTTACCATATAAAATAATTGTCAGGACTCGATGAGATCACATGTATAAAACCCTTAGTGCATATTGCTGAATATACCATAAGTATTCAATAAACATTAATCATAATTAACTATTTTATCTCACCCAGGTGGAAGATATGTAAAAGAGATTTTTTTATTGTTTTGATTTTTGATAAAACTTATATTTTCAGGCAAACCACCTTACTTAGTCAATATCCTGAATTGTATTTTTCTCTGGGAGAACTGTGATAATGTAGTAGATAAAATCTTAAGAGTTTTGCTTAAATTGTCCTTTGTGCAACTCCCTACAGTAAAAGGATAGAGTCAGGTGTAAAGTGTTCTAAAACAACAAAGTGACCTTTAAAGAAAAGCAATTTATTCATAAAGTAAATCACCAAAGAAAAAGGGGAAAAGGTCTTCTTGTATATTGCAAGTATCAGATCTCTAGGCTGATGCACTGTTTTGCATCGTTTGTGTTGGTTACATGCTATGTATGAAAACTTTCATATTTCAGAGCTGATGGAATCTGTGAAAAAGGAATATGGAAATTTACGACAGTAAATGATACATGATCTGTTCCCCCAAAAAACCCCACAGGCAGAATAGTGGATGCAAAATGGAAATGGATACTTCCAAAAAATGTCAACTGGCAATTCAACTCCTTTTCAAAAATAGACAAATTCCTGTAGGATTAGTTAAACCTATTGCTCACCCTTATCTTTATTACTATTATTATTAGTCATAGCATTAATAATTACCAATTTTTATTAGGCTTTTCCTATGAACCATCCATTGTGTAAACCTTGTGACTTGCTTTATCTCATTAAATTCTCTCAACTCTATGAGTTGGGGGCTATTATTATTCCCATTTTTCAGAGGAAGAAATTGATGCTTAGGAATGTTAACAAACTTGCCCAGTTTCATAAGTTTGTAAGCGGCACCACTTGGCTTGTAACCTAGCCCTTCATAGCTCCAATGCTCTTGATTCTGTGAGGGAATAGAAATTTTGATAAGTGAATTGGGAAGAAGGAAAGAAAGAAAGAAAGAAATTTTGTAGCTTTAAGCTCTTTCCCAGAAAGTATGTTTGAACTGAGTGCCTCGTTGTAGGGTTTTCCACAGACAAAGCAATCAGGTTGCTGGAGACTGAGGGGAGAGAAAGAAGGGAAGCCGGAGGTTCAGGAAGGGAAGCTAACAAGCAGTGGGAGATTTTGAAGACCAACTCTCAATGCTTTGCAATTTTCGCAGCAGTGTTGACATCTTTTTTTTTTTTTAAGATTTTATTTATTTATTTGACAGACAGAGATCACAAGTAGACGGAGAGGCAGGCAGAGAGAGAGAGAGGAGGAAGCAGGCTTCCTGCTGAGCAGAGAGCCCGATGCGGGACTCGATCCCAGGACCCTGAGATCATGACCTGAGCCGAAGGCAGCGGCTTAACCCACTGAGCCACCCAGGCACCCCAGCAGTGTTGACATCTTATGCTCATTCTTTGATATCCTGACCTACTTGTTCTGACTGAGGATGGCTTTTATTGTCTATGTTGATGATCACTATACTGGGATTCCTGGGAAGTCCTGCTTTCAAATATCCTGTTCTGTTGTCCTCATAAACACATTCATACTTGTCAGACTAAGTTTGGGAATTGTGGTCTTGCAGTTACGGGCAGGGTTTTCAGAGCCCCTCAGTTCCAGTTCATTGACTCCAGCTGGCAAGGTGGATCCTCTCTCTGAGTGCAGTCAGCCTCTGTCAGAAGACAAGAACATCCTGGTGACAGCTCTGACAGTCTCCCACTCTCCTGTGTGAAGAGGCAGTATTGTTTAGGACTCTGTATTGTTGGTTAATTTCACCTACAGCCTCACCATACCTCATTTGTGTTGTTTAATTAAATAATCTAAATCCCTTTTGTGATAATAATTTAACATATATCCTTGCTTTGATCACTTTTAAACACAATTGGTGGTTTGGATGAATTCTCTATAATTACAGAATGTGTCCTTGACTATGCTAAGGGGAATTTTTGACAAAGAAACTACTTCAATCGTGAAGCTGTTGACCTTGAATTGGATAAAACACAAACTAACTATAAATATCATAAAAGTATAAAGGCAGAAATCTTTTTCTTTATAGTAGGCTGGGGGAGAAAATCCAACTCAATTTTTGTCATAGAAAAGACAAAACACTGCTTATACTTTTTAATGTTGGTTTTGGAGTCCACCAGCCACATCTTTTTTTTTTTTTTTTAAGATTTTATTTATTCATTTGAAAGAGAGAGACACAGCAAGAGAGGGAACACAAGAGGGGGGAGTGGGAGAAGCAGGCTTCCCACCAAGCAGGGAGCCTGATGCGGGACTCGATCCCAGGACCCTGGGATCATGACCTGAGCCAAAGGCAGACGCCTAACAACTAAGCCATCCAGGCACCCCCCACCCCGCCAGCCACACCTTGTTAGGTAGTGCTATGGAAAGAACAGTGGACCTTGGGATGCCTGGGCTCTAGTTCTGGCTTTGCAATTGTATCATCCAGAATTCTTTGGGTTGTAAGTTGTAGAAAAGGCAACTTAAAATTGCTTAAACATTAAGGGAGTTTATTGCTTATGTAACCTAGATGTCCAGAGTAAATCTGCCTTTAAGCACCTCCAAAGTATTAATTACGTCATCAAGATTTGATTTCTTTCCATCTCTTGGTTCAACCTTGTGCTTGTCTGCTTCATTCTCAGACTACAAGTGACAGCTTATGGCAGCTCTGTTGTCATCTCCTCCCAGGGGCAGACCAGAATGGAAAGGCAAGAATCTTTCTCAGAAGTCCTGTTTCTTTCTGATTGGACAAGTCTAGATCCCATGTTATTCCTAAACCAATCACTGTGGTGTTTTGATCAATCATATCTGGATGGAGCCTCATCTAGACCCCATAAGAGAGGGAAGGGTAGATACCCAGACAAAAGTGGGGGCTGTTGTCAGGAAAAAGGGGAATTTCTACTGGGGGACTGCCAATGCCCCTCACCAACTGTGTGACCTTAGGAGGATAATTAAACCTCTGAAAAGTAGCTAATAATACCTACTAAAATGGATTAAAAGTTATTTGTGGACAACATATACCAATTTTACCTTTCACAAACTACACAGTATGACACAATTTTATGTTATTATTTTTAGAAGTTTCTCTAGCATTTATACCTAGCAGTGCAATTGATGACTTATACATAGGCTATGTACATCTTCATTAAGCCATACCAGGAAATGCCAAACTGTTTTCTACCATTTGCAGTGAATAAGAGTTCCTGTTCTTTTACATTAAATGCCCAGTATTACATTCTTTGGTTGCTTTCCAAAGCAACCAATGATTATGAAGTGGTATCTCACTGTTGCAATTAGCCATTTCCTATTAGCTAACAAAGAGCATCTTTTTTTCATATATTTTAACTATGTCATCATATTTCTTGGGTATATTCAGGCAATGTACTTGTTCATATATTTTGCCCATTTTAAGTACTGTGCTTTTTATTTCCTTTTTCAACTATTCATAAGATTTCTTGTATTTTTAGGATACTAGTACTTTGTTGGTTTCCTTATTGCAGATACTTATTTCCAGTTTGTGGCTTGCCTTTTTACTTTTTTATGGTGTCATTAGATGAATATAAACTCATAACCTTGACAGTCTAATTTACCAAACAATCTCCTCCTATAAGGTTTGTAGTTTTTCTGCTGTGAATAAGAAACTTTTCTGCCCCCTAGCTTGTAAGGTCATAAAGATATTCTCTTCTGAAAGTTTTGGTGTTTAACCTTTCACATATGAATTCTTAATCCATTGGGAATTTATTATGTATGCTGTAAGGTAGGTGTTCAATTTCAAATTTTCCACATGGACAACCAAACTGTCCCAGCACCATTTATTTATTTTTTCTTTTTTAAAAGATTTTATTTATTTATTTGAGAGAGAGAGAGACAGAGAGAGAGCAAGAGTGCAGGGAACCTAAAGTGGGGCTCAATCCCAGGACCCTGGGATCACGACCTGAGCCAAAGGCAGACACTTAACTGACTGAGCCACCCAGTCTTCCCTCTCACCACCATTTATTTAATGACTTTCTCTATGGCTGTGAAGTGCCACCTCTATTATACATGAAGTGGCCTTGTAGGTATATGTCTGTTTTAGGTTACCTGTTCTATTTCTTTGGCCTATTTGTCTATCCTTGCATCAATAAATGTATTTTTTAAAAAAACTTAGGACTTAAACAAAATCCCATTGCTTGTGATGGGACGTGGCTAGAGTGTGGCATAGACAATCAGCACTACACTCAGTGAAGGCTCTTCCCATGTTTCATCTTGTATCTCGACAGTGCCTTGCTGATCTGGTTTCAAGAAGTTTTATTAAGTCCTACCTCATAGATATCACTGCTCATCTCTGTTCTTGTCCACCAATGTGTCACAATGATATTTTTGTGTGTTTTTTATCCCTAGTGGTATTCAATTAAATAAAATTGAGTTTGAAAATCTGAGAGATTTGGGAAAGTTTATGTATGTGTTTTTATCTGTAGAAAACCTGGAAAGTGAGAAATACTTTTGGAGAGAGGGCTTGAAAGATTCATGGTTTCAAAGTGGAGGGTTCAGTAATCAGTAGATATGGGTAAGAGAGGGGTTTCTCACAAGCTGAGTTTCATGTAAACAGAACTTCCAAAAAGTTCCAGAAGGACAACGATTCTTAGGGCTCTTTTAGCCTATGGCATACTATTAATACTTGATGAAATATAATGAGACTAAAATAAAGGCAGATAGCAGTTAGCCAGACAGGATGTAGATAAAAAAATATGTCTATATGATTTTTTTAAATATGGCTTTCTAGACTACAAATATCTTTTTTCTCCCTGTGAATAGGTTTAACTATCATTGTATGTACTACCTCAATGTGATTTTATATTGACAATACAAAATAACATGATTCTTATCTTCATACTTTAATTTTCTGTCCCTTCTCCAGCGGCGTTGACCACCTTTGTTGTTCCTCAAAGAAATTTCTTTGCCTGCAGCACTCCCAAAGAACAGGATTGAGCAAAATTTCATGGAGAGGCAAATTCAAAAGGCTACCTGCTTGAAATAAACTCTCCCCGTTAGAAAAAATAGGGGAGTAAGATCCTAGGACTGCATGATTAAAATAGAAACTAAGCTGTTTAGCTCAGAGATCACGTCTTTTTAGACTGTAGTGTCTGGCACACTGTGTATGTATGTGGCGGTTATTGATAATAATTATAAGTATGAATTGAAGGATGTGTAGGAAAGCAGCTGCCCTAAGATGAATTGGACCAGAGCCACAGCGGACTGTGTCTGATTAATTAAAAACCCTGGTCCTTGTTAAAATCACCATTCTATTCAACAGAAGGCAGCCAAGGAAATATACAGCAAGGTTAAAGCCTGCATGTGCAATTCAGATATCAGCTGTGCTCTTGGCCTTTGACTTCTATATCTGAACATGTTGATTCTCAGCCAGCTGTGATGCAGAAGTCAATCCTCCTCCATTTCCACAGTCAGAAGCCCCCCACCCAGGTGATACTTGGCATCACCAGGCAAGGAATTGGTATAAACATTTTGTGGGGAAGGTGGAGGATTGGAATTTATGTTGCATATCCCACAGCAAAGTAGTTGAGAAGTTCCCTTAAATATTTCTAATTTCCCTAATCTTTTGTTCTCACCCCAAGGGAAGAACTTTCTCTCTGGCTCCTCTCAGGTACCCCCAACCATGCTAAATTCTTTTTTCTATATGCTGCCTTTATTTTCTTTTTCCTCCCTCCTCAGAATATCTTGGGTTCTCATTATCTTATACATAGCAGCTTAGCCACCATATCTCATCATTTGGTCAGATCCTGGAGGGTCTTAAAGCACTCGAATGGTCTTATTCATACATTTAACAAGTGTTTAATGTGACTTATCATGTGCCAAGCATTGTTCTAAGATCTGGAGATAAAACAGTGAGCAAAACAGACAAAATATATATTTTTTAAATTATGTATTTATTTATATAAGAGAGTGAGAGAGAGAGAGAGAGCACACAAGCAGGTGGAAAAACAGAGGGAGAGGGAGAAGCGGATACCCTGCTAAGCAGTGGGACTGATGTAGGGCTTGATACCAGGACCCTGAGATCATGACCTGAGTTGAAGGCAGAGCCTTAACCAACTGAGCCACCCAGGTGTCCAAAACAGACCAAAATCCTTACCATCAAAGAACTTATAGTGGAAGGAGATGGACAGAAATAAATAAATAAGACAAATAATTAGAATGTATAACATGTCAGGAGAATCAGAGAGGAGGTGGTTCAAGATGATGGTATAGGAAGATCCTGATCTCACCTCCTTCCATGGACATAACAAATATATAGCTCAAGAAGGAATAATTCCTTCCAAAAAGAACTTCCAAAGAGAATTCCTTCCAAAGAGAATTAGTTGAACACTTTCTCTATAACAAAGGATGAAAAGGACCACTTCGAGATGGGTGGGAGAGACAGTGACAGCTCCCACTAAAATCCTTCTTCATGCACAGGGACCCACGATTTGGAGGCATCCCAAACAAACAAACAAATAAAAAACAAACAAAAAACAAACAAAAACAAAACAAAACAAAACAAGAAACACCAAAAATATATATTAACAGAGCTTCCTCCTAAGAAGCAAGGAATTTGTACTTCATACCAGGCACCCTATCCCTCAAGTTCTGCATCCCTCAAGAGAGGCAAGCCCCCAAATGTCTGGCTTTGAAAACCAATGGGAATTCGGATGTATCCAGGGGGAATGTAGGGCTATCGGGAATGATGATTCCACTCTTAAAAAGCTTGTGCAGAGGTTCACTCAGCCAGTGCAAAAAAAGCAGCAGTTTGAAAAGGGCCTAGACCATAGATCAAAGATTCATTTGTTGAACTTAAAGCCTCTGCCAGAGGGGCAGAAGTCTGTCGAGACTCTCTGGGGATGGAATGCTAGCAGACATGATTTTTATAGTCTCCCTCTGCTTGCATCAGTGCTGGCAGGCACCATTTTTGTATCTTCAATCTAACCATTTTTCAGTGGGTGAACAGCCCTGCCCCAGCCCACTTGCACAGCACTGCCAGAATGGCCAGTGAACAGTCCTGCCCTCCTGTGCTGCTCATGTGACACAGCTAGACACAGACCTGCCCTCCTGAGCCACTCACACAACCCCACAGAGCCAGTGGGTGTGTGCAGCCCGCACAGGGGATGTTCCTTGAACACAAAGTTCAGGCTCCTAGGAGGGACTGCATTTCTGGACACTGTGCATCTGAAACAATTGGAGAGATCGCTCAAGAGACAACCAAGAACTAGGTCAAGGTTAAACAACAAGGTTCATCTGCATAAGACAGGCAGAAATAGCTATTTCACATAATACACAGAAATAAGCAGAGAGAGTCAAGCAAAATGAGGAAACAGAGAAATATATTCCAAATGAAGGAATAAGGTAAAATTTGAGGGAAAAACTTTAATGGATTGGAGATAGGCAATTTATCTGATAGAGTCAAAGTAATGGTCATAAAAATGTTCACCAAACTTGAGAGGAGAGTGGGTGAATACGTAGAAAACTTGAATAAAGAGACAGAAAATAAAAGAAAGTACTAAACAGAAGTGACAGAGCTGAAGAACACAATAACAGCTGAAAAATACACTAGAGGGAATCAACAGCAGAACTAGATGATACAAAAGTATGAATCCTATAAGATTCATTTACTACCCCTGTAAGATGGGGTAGTGGAAATCATCCAAACAGAAAAGTGAAAAGAAAAAAGAATTTTGAAAATGAGGTTAGTTTAAGGGATATGTAGGCAATTTCACATGTACCAAATTTGTAGTATGGGGTCCCAGAAGAAGAAGGAAAAGGAGAAGGAAAAGAAGGAGAAGGAGAGGAGAAGGAGGAGAAGGAGAAGGAGAAGGAGAAGGAGAAGAAGAAGAAGAAGAAGAAGAAGAAGAAGAAGAAGAAGAAAGAAGAAGAAGAAGAAGAAATGGGAGGAGAAGGAGGAAGAGAAGGGGGAAAAGGAGGAGGAGGGATAAGAGGAGGAGGAGGAGGAGGGCAGAGGAAGGAGGGGGAGGAGAATGAGGAGAGAGAGGAGCAGACATTTATTTGTATAAATAATGGCTGAAAAGCTCCCTTAACCTGAAGAAAAAAACCAGAAATCTAGATTCAGGAAACAAAGATAGTCCTAAACAAGATGAACCCAAGGTGGTCCATACCAAGGCACATCATAATTGAAAGGTCAAAATTTAAAGATAAAGAGAGAACCTTAAAAACAGCAAGAGAGAATCTTAGAAACAGCAAGGGAAGCCCCATAAGAATATCAGCTGAGTTTCCTGCAGAAATTTTGCAGGCCAGAAAGGTGTCACACAGTATTTTCAAAGTGCTGAAAGGAAATACAACAGTAACAACAGAAAAACTTCCAACCAAGAATACTCTGTCTGGCCAGAGTATCATTTCGAATTGAAAAAGAAAGAATTTCTCAGATAAGCCAAAGCTAAGAGAGTCTATCACCACTAAACTGGCCTTACAAAAAAAAAATCATTAAAGGGCATTTAAGCTATAAAGAAAAAGCCATAAGTAAAAGTAAGAAAATACATGAAAAAAAATTTCACTGCGAAAGGCAAATATATAGTGAAAGTAGTGGATCGATCACTTATAAGGATAGGATGAAGGTTAAAAGTCAAAAGTGGTAAAATCAACTATACATTAATTAGGCAAGGGAATAAAATAAACAAAATAAAAAAATAGAAAATGTGTGTTTAAAACATAAAAAGATAAAACATGAAGGGGAAATAAAAATGTAGTGTTTTTAGAATGTGGTCAAACTTAAGTGACTATCAACCTAAAGTATATATTAGTTAATATATAGGTTATTATACACGAACCTTATGGTAACCACAAACCAAAAACCTATAATAGATACACAAAAAATAATGAGAAAGGAATCTAAACATGACACTAATGAGTGTCATTAAACCACAATGGAAGAGAGCAAGAGAAGAAGAAAGGAACAGAAAAGAACTACAAAACAACCAGAAAACAATCAACAAAATGGCAAAACCTATCAATAATTATTTTAAATGTAAAAGGATTAAATTCTTTAATCAAAGACATAGTGTGCCTGAATGGATAAAAGACAAGACCCATTATACAAGACACTCACTTCAGATCTAAAAAACTTATAGACAGAAAGTGAAGGGATGGAAAAAGATATTCCATGCAAATGGAAATGAAAAGAAAGCTGGCATAGTAATACTTACGTCAGACAAAATAAACTTTAAAACAAAGACTAACAAGACACAAAGAAGAGCTATCTAATAATAAGGGGGTCAATACAACAAAAGGATATAATATTTGTAAATATTTATGCACTCAACAAAAGAGCACTTAAACATATAAAACAAATATTAACAGACAGAAAGGGAGAAATTGATTGTAATATAACAATAGTAAGATGAATTTAATACCCACTTACATCAATAGGTAGATCATCTGGACAGAAAATCAATAAGGAAACATTAGCCTTAAATGACACATTAGACCAGAAGGACTTAGTTTACAGAACATTCTATCAAAAGCAGGGGAATAAACATCTTTACAAGTGTACACAGAACATTGTCTAAAATAAATCACGTTAGGCCATAAACAAGTCTCAATAAATTTAAGAAGATTGAAACATTATTATTTTTTTTTTTATTTGTCAGAGAGAGAGAGAGAGTGTGAGCACAGGCAGATAGAGTGGCAGGCAGAGGCAGAGGGAGAAGCAGGCTCCCTGCTGAGCAAGGAGCCCGATGTGGGACTCGATCCCAGGACTCTGGGATCATGACCTGAGCCGAAGGCAGCTGCTTAACCAACTGAGCCACCCAGGTGTCCCTTGAAACATTATTAAGCATCTTTTCTGACTACAGTGGTTCAATGAAACTAGAAATCAATTACAAGGCAAAAATTGAGAAAAATGCAAACATGTGGAGATTAAACAACATGCTACTAAACAACCAATGGGTCAATGAAAAAAAAATCACAAGGGAAATTAAAAAATAAAATCCCAGACAAATGGAAATGGAAACAACATTCCAAAATCTGTGAAATGCAGTGAGGACAGTTCTAAGAGGGAAGTTCACAGTGATACAAGCTTACTGCAAGAAACAAGACAAATCTCAAATAAACAATCTAACTTTATACCTAAAGGAACTAGAAAAAGAAGAACAAATGAAGCCCAAAGTTAGTAGAAGGAAAGAAAGGGTTAAAACCAGAGCAGAAAGAAATAAAGACTTAAAAAAAAAAAATCAGTGAAACTGAGAGCTGATTCTTTGAAGAGAAGAGAAAAACAAAACTGACAAAACCTTAGCCATAACTCATCAAAAAAAGAGGGCCCAAATAAATAAAATCAGAAATGAAAAAGGAAAAGTTACAACCAATTTGGTAGAAATACATAGGATTGTAAGAGACAACTATGAACAATTATACACACCCAAATTTGACAAACTGCAAGGAATACATAAATTCCCAGAAACACATGATCTTCCAAGGTGAACCATAAAGAAGCAGAAAATCTGAGTAGACTGATTACTAGTAATGAGATTGAATCAGTAATAAAAAAATTTCCAAAAAAGAAAAAAAAAAGCCTAATAGGATGGCTTTACTGGTGAATTCTACTAAATACTCAAGGACTATTTAGTATTAGTACTTATCCTTCTCAAACTATTCTGAAAAACTGAAGAGGAGGGAACACTTCCAAACTATTATGACACCGACATTACCCTTATACTAAAACCAGATGAAGACATCACAGAACAATAAATTACAGACCATTATTCCTGATGAACATAGATGCAAAAATTCTCAGTAAGATATAGCAAATAGAATTCAACATTACATTAAAAGGGTCAAACACCATGATTAACTAGGATTTATTCCAGGGATACAAGGATGGTTCAACATCAGCAAATCATTCAGTGTGATATGCCACTTTAATAAAATAAAGGATAAATATCATATGATCATCTCAATAGAAGGAGAAAAAGTATCTGACAAAAGTGAACACATATGTATGACAAAAACTCTCAATACAGTAGTCATAGAGGGACTGTATCTCAACATAATGAAGACTGTATGTGACACACCCACAGTTAACATCATACTCAATGGTCAACACTAAAAAATCTTTCCCTCTAAGATTAGGAATAAGACAGGGATATAGACTCTTATTGCTTTTATTTGACGTAGTATTGAGACTTCTATCCACAGCAATTAGGCAAGGAAAAGAAACAAAGGGCATCCAAATTAGACTGGAAACAATAAAACTCACTATTTGCAGAAGACATAATATTATATATAGAAAACTCTAAAGACTCCACCAAAAAACAATTAGAACTAATAAATGAATTCAGTAAATTTGCAGGATACAAAACTAATATGCAGAGAGCTCTTGCATTTCTACACACTAATAAGGAACTACCAGAAAGAGAAATTAAGAAAACAACCCCATTCACAATTACATCAAAAAGAACATACTTAGGAATAAATTTAATTTTCATTCCACTAATGAGGTAGAAGACCTGGACTCTCAAAAGTGTAAGATATTGGTGAAAGAAACTGAAGATGACACAATGGAAAGATGCTCACAGACTGGAAAAATTAATGTTGTTAAAGTGTTCATACTACCTGAAGCAATCTATAGATTCAATGCAATCTCTATCAAAGTACCTGTTACATTTCCACAGAACTAGAATAAATAATCCTAAAATTTGTATACAAACCACAAAAGACCCTGAACAGCCAAGGCAATCTTGAGAAAGAAGAACAAAGCTAGAGATACCACATTCCCTAATTTCAAATTATACTACAGAGTTAGAGTGATCCAAACAGTATGGTATTGACACAAAACAGACGTGTAGATCCATGGGACAGAATAGAGAGCCCAGAAATAAACCCACACATATATGCTCAATTGATCTATGACAAAAGATGCGAGAATATACGATGGGGAAAAGATCGTCTCCTCAATGAATCCATGTTGGGAAAACTGGACAGCTACATGTGAAAGAATTAAGCTGGACCACTTACGACATACACAACAATAAACTCAGAATGAACTAAAGACTTGAATGTAAAATCTGAAACCATAAAACTCCTGGGAGAAAACTTAGGTGATCAGCTCTCCAACATCAGTCTTATGATATTTTTTGGACCAGACTCCATAAGCAAGAGCAACAAAAGTAAAAATAAACAAGTAGAACTACATCAAACTGAAAAGCTTCTGTACAGTGAAGGAAACTATCAACAAACGAAAAGGCAACCTATGGAATGGGAGAAAATATTTGGAAATCATATATCTGATGAGGGACTGATATCCAAATTATGTGAAGAACTCCTACTATTCAATAGCAAAAAGCAAACAGTATGATTAAAAATAGGGAGAAGATCCAAATAGACATTTTTATGAAGAAGACATAGACGGACAATAGAGCTATGAAAAGATGCTTAATATCTAATCATCAGGGAAATGTAGATCAAAACCAAAGAGCTATCACCTCACAGTTGTCAGAAAGGCTGTTACCAACAACAACAACAACAAAAAACAAAAACAAATGCTGGTGAGGATATAGAAAAGGGAACCCTTGTGCACCATTGCTGGGAGTGTAAATCTGTGCAGTCACAGGGGAAACCAGTATGGAGGATCCTCAAAAAATTAAAAATAGAACCCCATACAATCCAGCAATTCCACTTCTGGGTATTTATCTGAAGAAAATGAAAATGCTAACTTGAAAAAATATATGCACTCCCATGTTCACCTCAGCATTATTTACAATAGCCAAGATACGGAAGAAACAAACTAAGTCTCCATCAGTGGATGAATCGATAAAAAAAGATGTGGTCTATGTGTGTATATATAAATATATTATATATATATATACATATAATACACATGTAATACAAAATGAAATATTACTCAGCCATAAGAAAGAATGAACTCTTGCCATTTGTGACAACATGGATGGGACTTGAGGATATTATGCTAAGTGAAATAAGTCAGAGAAAGACAGACACCATATGATTTCACTTGTATGTAGAATCTAGAAAACCAACGAACCAACCAAACCAAACCAAACAAAACCAGACTCATAGGGGATTTGATGGTGGGCAAAATAGGTGAAGAGGATCAAGAGGTACAGACTTCCAGAGATAAACTAAATCAATCATGGGGATGTAGTATACAGTACAAGAAAGATGGACATAATATTGTATTAAATCTGGATGGTGACAGATGGTAACTAGACTTCTTATGGTGATCATTTTATAATAAACACAAATGTCGAGTCACTATGGTATATATCTGAAACTAACATAATGTTGTTTGTCAATTATGCTTCAGTAAAAATGTATAACATATCAGTTAGTGGCATGTTGTTGAGCTATGTACATATGTACACATATGTATATAAGAGCTATGAACAAAAACCAGGCAAAGAAGAGATACAGTGATTCTGGAGAAGGCATTGCAATTTTTTGTAGGGTGGTCAGGAAAGGTTTTGCTGACAAGGTAACATTTGAGCACATTGCTGAAGGAGGTATGGGAATGAATCTTGGATACATTTGAGGAAAGAGCATTCCAGTTGAAAGGAACAGCAAGAACATGGGCTCTGAGGCAGAAGCGTGCCTGGTTTCTGGGACAGAGGTGTTACTGGACACTCAGGACCAGGTTCTTGAGTTTCAGTGTCATAGAAATGAACATTGAACTCCAGAGAAAGAAAGCAGGTGGAGTTTATTAGTGATAGCTTGTATACCGGGGAGCTGATGAGAGAGAGAGGAATGTCATTCCCAGAAGGATAGCATGCAAGGCTATCAGACATTTTTCCATGGGTGAGAGCCTAGGAGCAGGGAAGCATCTTTCAGTCCCGCGGTCATGATTTTGTGATCGTTACTTTTTAGTGGACACAAGACAACCTCAAGAGGCCTTTTTCCATGGTTGACATTCTTTTAGGGCTCCCGGAAAACAGAAATACTTGTGCAAGCAGGCTTTAAATTATTACTTCTAATTTTGCCCAGACACCCATTACTCCCTAATGGCTGTTTTCTCTCATTTGTTGGCTTTCCCAGAAGGAGGTATTTGTCTCTAAGGATATGGAAACTTTTAACCCTTGCTTCAGACCAGGGGCTTTACAGGAAGTCCCTCTTGCTTTTCCTATACTGTCTCCCAGGGAAGCCATTGAGGCCACAGCTGGTGAGCAAGGGCAAGAGTAAATGGAGATGAGGTTGGAAAGACAATTAGACAAGATCCTGAACAGCTTTATCCTATGAAGATTTTGGTTTTTACATCAAATGAGGTGGGGAGACACTGAGGGATTTAGGGCAAAGAAATGTCATGATCTGATTAATTTCCCTGAGCTGAGGATAGATTATAGAAGACAAAGGGGAGCTGGTTAGAAGCTTTATACTATAATCAATCCCCCAAATAATGATGTTTTGGTGAATGAGATGCAGGTGGTGAGAAGTGTTGAATTCTGGATACATTTTAAAAAGAGTGTTCATAAATTTTGTTGATCATTTGGATGGGTATATGGTGGTGGGCAGGAAGACTCGAAGGTTTTTGGCTTAAGTACCACATGACAAGAATGGGTTTGTACTTTCAGAGATGGGGAGGACTCTGGGGAGTGAGGTGGGGGAAAGCAGGAATCTTCTTCTGTACATAGTAAGTCTAAGATACCTATTAGATATTCCAGAGGAGATGGTGACTAGTTCAAGGGAGAGCTCTAGATTGGAAGTATAAATTTGGAAATTATGAACTTGTAAATAACAGTTAAAAGCGTGAGAGTTACTGAGATCACCAAGGTGGCTGGTAGACTCTGATGACATGAGATTGAAAACTTGTCAGAACATTTCATCTAAACAAATAAGATGTTCTTCCTAAGAGGATGTTTCGCCACATATTATTCTGGCAAGGCAGCCGACACATAAGACCCTATATAATCCGACCTTATATTTTCCTTGCTATTCTTTGAACATGGCGCATATCCTGTAATTTTATGGCTTTGGCACTTGCTTTTCCTTCTACCCAAAAGGTTTTTTCTTGCTTATCTCCTTCAGATCTCGATATTCCCTTATGTATTACTCATCTCCTGCTGCATAGCTAGTTCCTCCAAAACTAAGTAGCCTAAAACAACAGCAAACATCTATTATCTCACCTCTTCTGCAGGCCAGACATTCAGAACAAACCTAGATGGGTGGTTCTGGCTGACAGTTTCACATGAAGTGGGAGTCTGGACTTCACCTGGGACTTTGGTCTTCCTGGGACTGGAGGTTCCACTGCTGGGAGCGGGGATAGGGGGGTTCATTCACTGTTGATAGATTAGTGCTGTTGGTGGGAGGCTTGGGCTCCTCTCTACGTGGTCCTCTCTCAAGGCTGCTTTCCTGTCCTCATGACATGGCGGATGGCTTGTCCCAGAGTGAGCAACCAAAATAGCAAAGTGGAAGCTTCTGGGCCTTTTATGATCAGCCTCAGCAGTCAAACACCTTAACTGCTGCTGGGCTTTATGGCCCATAGACCAGCCCTGACTTACTGTGGGAGGAGACTCTGCAAGGGTGTGAATACCAGGAGATGAGACTCACTGAAGGCCATCTTGAATGTTAGCCACCACCTCTTATCTGAGATGCCTTCTCTGACTATCCTGTATATTATGGACTGGATGCGTGTGTCCTTCCCACGCTCTCCAAATTCCATGCAGCCCTTAAGCCCCAGTGTGGCTGTATTTGGAGTAAGGAAGTAATTAATTTTAAGTGAGGTCATAAAAGTGGGGTCCTGATTGGATAATATTAGTGCCCTTATGAGAAGAGACTCCAGAAAGTTCACACCAAGGAAGGTTATGTGAGGACATGGAGAGAGAGAGTGGCTGGCTGCAGGCCAGAGGGAGAGCTCTTACCAGTAACTGAATCGGCTGGAACCTTAATCTTGGACTTTTAACCTCCATAACTGTGATAAAATAAGTTTCTGTTGATAAAGCCACCTCATCTGTAGTATTTTGTTCTGACAGCCCAAGTGGACTAATACCCTGTATAAAAGTGCAGCCTCTTTGTCCTCTATTGAGGAATCAACACTTCCCACTCCCTTTATTCTGTGTTTTCTCCATAGTACTTATCACAAGCTGACAATTTCTTAATTTATTTCTGTGTTGTCTGCCTCCCCTTGCTAGAGTATCAGCTTCTAAAGAGCAGGGAATTTGTCCGTTTGGTGAACTGTTGTATCCTCAATTCTGAAAACAATACCTGGCACCGAAAATAGGCTCAGAATTATTTGCTGAGCGATAAATGAATATATCAATATTTGACCTTAATTCATTTCTCTTCATCCTTTCCTGGATGACCCGGATTGTTTTTTACTTTAGTTAAATTTGGTATTTGTTATGTTCTCATCGCCAATGGTGAAATCAGGCATGCAAGAGAAATATTTAAAAAATCTTAATCTACTGCTTGTATTATTCATTGTAATAGGTTATTTGATAGTTAACAGAGTGAAATACAAGCCCATCTGGGGGTAATTTTGAGGTTGTTACTGCTTAAGCAATAAGCCTGTTGGAAACCTGGAATTCTTGGGACTGTTTTTTCCTGCTTGAGTGTGAGAATTCTGTAGCTTTGTAAAGAAGTGGAAAGAACATGTAATAAGCAATCCTGATAAAATTATGTGTGTGTGTGTGTGTGTGTGTGTGTGTTTGCACATAATAAGGAAAGAGTAAGACTGGAAAAGTATACAAAACACACTTCTGTGTATTCCATTTTTTCCATCATGCTTATGTCTTTCTTTCTGTAGTTAGAAATGAAAAAGTTATAAAAAATGCAGTGAAAAGAATAATGTAGCAGGATGAATTCATTCATATCTGTGTTCTGTTTCTTACAGATTGGCTTAGTTCTTTTAATCTGTCTTAACTTCCTGCTCTGTAGATAGGAGACAATAACATGTAACTTCAACCTTGACTTAGGTAGAAATATGTCAGAGGGTTGGTGTGTATTGGTTTATTCTTGCAGGCTGCAGTGAGGTCCTGGAAGAATGGGACAAAGCTTAGTCCAAGCTGGCTCTTATAAGGGGAAACAGGATATAACCTTCCTATGCAAAGTCCTTTCTGTTTGCAAAGCTGGGGGCAGTCAGATTGGCTGACCAAGGACATCACTTCATTGCCAAGGACGTGGGTTCCTGCCAGTCTTCTCTGTCTGATATAGATTGTGTTAAGGACTGGGTTATTCTATTTGCTTGTATCCAAAAAGGAGTCTACTGTGGCTACTTTATTTTCTTTCTATTATTGTTCTGTTGGTGATGGTGTATTGGGAATATTCAAACTTACCACCGCTGGACTGAGAAGTTACACATGGACCTGATCTGGATGTAGGCACATTCCCCAGGGACAGGAGACTTGGAGCTAGATATAGTAATAGGGTGAGGCTTCTGGTTGTTTCTCCGGTGGCCCATAATAAATGCTATTCCCATCATTATCATTACTATTAACGCCGCCTACCTCTCTCTCTCTCCTTTTCTGTCTGGGCTTGCTTAACACTTGTGGGCCTGAGGTTCCAGAGAATCATGGTCTTATGTACAGCTGAGCGTTTTAAAAAGCCAGAGCATCAGGAAATCAGCACACTTTCAGCCCACAGGGTGCTGGAAGACTCGAAGTCAGGAGGGATAGATTAGTCACAATATGGATATTGATGGACTCAGACAATTCTAATCAGACTAGAGTGGGAACACAGGGGATTCAGAATGGTGGATCAATAAGCAAGAAAACACCCTGAAAAAAGTTACCTCCTAATGATTGGCCTTCTGCTCTTTGGCCTCTTTCCCTCCCTCCTGAGGAGGAACAGGCTGTAGTTCCCTCCCCTTACTTTCCCTGCCAGAGCTCCCTTCCCGTGTCTGTCTTGTTACCATGTTTGTATCTCCTTCTCCCACTGTTGAGTTTTTGTCCATACATTCCCATCCCTCACTTCTGCATGGGCTTGATGGACTCCTCATAGTTCTCAAAATCTGTGAACCTGCATATACTGCCAAGAGAAACAGGGTTCAGGCTCCATGGACTGCTGTGGTCTGAACATTTGTGTTCCCGCAAATTCGTATGTTGAAATCCTCACCCCCAGAGATGATAGTATTAGGAGGTGGGGCCTTGGGGAGGTGATAAGGGCATGAGGGTGGAGCCCTCATGAGTGGCATTAGTGCCTTTATGAGAGAGGCCCCAGAGATCTCCCTGCCACTGCCTGTGTGAGGACACAGGGAGAAGAAGGTGTGGGCTGTGAACCAGGAAAGAGCCCTCACCGGAGAATGTGACCATGCTGGTGCTTTGATCTGACCGTTCCCAGCCTCCAGACTGTGAGAAATAAATTTCTGTGATTGAGAAGCTACCCAGTATGGGGGATTTGATTACAGCAGCCTGTACAGACTAAGACATTGATTGTATAAATGCCCTCATTATATTTAATTGTCTTGGATGAGGGGTGGGGAATGATTAAACCCCTTTCTTTAGAATGCCAGGCCCAGATATTTGTTACCCATCAAAGCTCAGCCTAAAGTGACTTCCTCTATTTTGTTAGGTGAAACATAGTCATCCTCTTGAAAATTATAGAGTTAGAATTGCTTTCTTTGGCCCACATGATGTTGTTGGAAGATTTATATTCATTACTTAAGCAGGTAAAGAAATTTCACACACCATTTTGGATTTCTGAATTTTCTTTTTTTCTTTTTATTTATTCATTTATATATTTTTCTTGGATTTCTGAATTTTCTTTAAAAAAATCGAAAGATCTGGAAACACTGAACCCACATTTCTGCAGACCAGTGGCTGCTGTGGCTGAGTCATGGCTTCCTTCTCTTTGTGGCAGGAGCCCTGCTGTTCATCTTCATCCCCACCTGGACAACTTCATGCATCTGTGGTCCTTTTTGGCTCTTCTAGCAGTTCAGGGCTTGACCTCATTGTTAGGAGAAGTGCCCTGTAGATTCTCTTTGAATCCTGTTGCCTTCTCACGGAAGCCGACTTTAGAACAGGGCTGTGCAGATTGGTTGGAGATTGGTGAGAAGTGCATTCACTATGATGAAAACGGTAAGGTCATTTTGTTCAGAGGCTTTTTTCATTTGTTTATTCATTTGGTCATTCATTCCTATGGCCCCACTTGTTCTTTATTAATGTCTCTTGCTTTAATTCCTTAGACACCATGAAAAATGCAAAGCACAAAGAGGTATATGTAAAAACTACTGCTTCTCTTACTCAAATCTCCTACCTCTCCTTCCCAGAAGCTACCTCTTTTACTGTGTGTGTGTGTGCGTGTGCGCGCGCGTGCGTGCACGTGTGTGTGTGTGTGTGTGTGTGTGTGTGTGTGTGTATGTGTGTTCCTTCCCAAGAAAGCCTATCCACGCATACGGGCTAATATATATCCCTCTGCTATGTGATGCCAAATAGTGCTTTCCTTTTTCGCTTAATGATATATCTTGCAGATTATTCCGCAAAAGTACAGATTTGCTTCATCATTTCTAAAGCCCGCATAGCATTGCATTTTATTCATGCACTATGATTTGTTTAAGCTTCCTGGTGGGCCTGTAGTTTGTTTTCCATCTTTTATGAATACAAACAATGCTGCAATGAAGATCCTTGTATGTAGTTGAGAAGAGGAAAATAGGCCAGCATATGTGTCTGATTTTAAGATGTGGAATTGCTTGGTTCAAAAGGTATAAATAATAGTGTCCTTGAGCCATTTGCACAGGCTCATGAGGAGCAGACTGGGCACCTCTCTTTCAACCTTGTGATCAAGGACGTCATGTTGGTAACTTGAAATTGACCACAGTGAGAATACTTACATCATGGAAATCTGCAAACACTACAAATTAGGACTTTTCCTTTCCCTTCTGGAGAGCTGGTTGTTAAACACCGTGCTACTGTAATTCAGTTCTGACACTACCTAGAGTTAGTGTAGACTCTAGTATAAGGACACAGTCCTTAACAAGACTGCCCTCACTTCCGATGCTAGCTGCAAATCTGGAGGCTCCCTAGCCACCCATTCTTCTGATCAACTGGCTATACATTGGGGGATCCCCACAACCCTTTTAGGCTTAATAATTTGCTAGGATGACTCCTAACACTTAGGAAAGCACTACACTTTTCATTATAGTTTTATTATGAAGGACGCAGATCAGGACCCGTCAAATAAGGAAATCTATTGATGGAGCTTTTGTGTCTTCTTTCTGTGGCTTCAGAACATATTACCCTTCCAGCACACTGACATATTCACCAATCAGGAAGCTCATGGAGCCTCAAATGTCCAGAGCTGTCACTGGGGTTTCATTATGTAGGCACAATTGATAGAATCATCGACCATGTGATTGAATTCAATCTCCAGCCCTGTTCCTTCACCAGAGATCAAGAGGTTGGGCTGGTGTCAGGTACCCTTAAAACCCCAGAGGATTTAGAGTCTTCTTCCCAGGAACCTGGGAAAGACCATTCAAATTCATCAAGCATTTCAGAGAACACATCACTGGGTGTACACATTGAGAGTGCTGACAGAATTTCCAAATTGTCCTCCAAGGAGGCTGTACCAAATATGTAGTCCCACCAGCAACACAAAAAAGTGTTGTTTTTTTTTTTTTTTTAAAGGTTTTATTTATTTGTTTGAGAGAGAGAGTGAGCGGGAGAGAGAGAGAAGGAGCAGGGGGAGGGGCAAAGGGAGATAGAGAAGCAAGCAGGCTCCCGCTGAGCAGGGAGCCCAACAGTCCACGGTTGTGGGGCTCAATCCCGGTGACTCCGAGATCATGACCTGAGCAGAAGGCAGACGCTTATCTGACTGAGCCACCTAGGCGCCCCTATAAAAGTGATTTTGGAGGGAAAATTCTGACTGTGGTGATTTATCCTACCAGATCCCCCTAGTATATCAGTTAACTTCTCTGACACTGAGCACAAGAAACTCTAGGGAATTTATATTTGTATTCTTGCTGAGATCTTCAGATGAAACCCGATACTTGTGAATGTTTCTTATGACTCTCTGTTCCCACTACTTAGGAAAATAGTTGCTGGTGAAGTTTGCCAGCTGTTTATGGAAATAAAAAGACTTCAAATGTCTCATACCGGATCGTTAACCTTTCTATAATCACTACTCCTTATTAGAAAATTTCCCCCGAAGATTACCTTGTAAATAGATTACATGTATAACACCTCACAAATTGGGAGAAAGTCATTCTGAAATAGTGATGGTTTGAAATAGTGAATGTTTTGAAAATATTGTGCATTTTCACTGTTTTCTTGCTTGTGACCATGATGATTTGTCCTGAAGCATTGTCAGATCCGTTTGGATAATGCATTAGTAGAATAAATAAGATAAATATTGTGATCATCTAGTAAAAGTGACTCATAAGCACTGAAGTTTAATGAAATTGTCATTCTTATCAATTCTAAGTGACGGACATATACAAAGTCCTTTAGGCATCTCAACAGCTATATAAAATAGGTGGTGATTCTAGTCCTATTTTACAATGAGGAAACAGAGGCTGAGAAGCTAAGTAACTTGGTCAAGGTCACCACACAGCTGATGAGTGATGATTTAATACTTGAACCCAGAAAATCGGACTGCAGAGACCATGCTCTCAGCAGCAACACCACAAAGATGCTAAATTTGTGTACAGAGAGAATAAAAATCACCAGTGAACTGTATTTTTGATTTCCCAAATAGGCACTTGAGAATTGACATCAAAGGCTCCAGGGAGCTGGGGTTGGAGGTGCTATGGTGAGAGGGCAAGAATGGGGTGGCCACGTGGAGAGGTGGAGAGTTGGCTTAGCACCTTCCAGGGCCAGGCTGCTGCCTAGAACTGTGTCCTCCACCTGCAGAAGACCCCCTTCCATTGACTGAACACATCATGGGACCCACACAGAGGAGCTGTGTCCACAATTCTTTCTGCCACTGCTGGGCCTTCCACCAACAGTTGCCTGTGTGTCTTCTCCAAAAGGAGGCCC
Source organism: Enhydra lutris kenyoni (assembly GCF_002288905.1). NCBI lineage: Eukaryota > Metazoa > Chordata > Mammalia > Carnivora > Mustelidae > Enhydra > Enhydra lutris. The sequence goes on from NW_019154150.1 coordinate 16,750,255, forward strand.
ACCTATATTCTGGGATTTGGCGATGCTTTATTGAAACAACGAGGCCTAATGTCTGGATTCTTTTACTCTAGACTTGGTTAAGCAGGGAACTGCATTTCCCCAGAATCCCCTTCCCTCTGTGGTTCTTGGTTAGAGTTGGCCAAAGGAGGACCATGCATGAAACGTGGGAGTCAGACGTGAAGCATGGGTCATCCCTTTCTGACGGTGTTTTCACAGTCTGATATCTGACAGATAGAGAGTCAGAATCAGAGGAACTCCTGGGGCATCTGGGTGGCTCAGTCCATTAAGCGTCCACCTTCAGTTCTGGTCACTATCCAGGGTCCTGAGATCAAGCCCTGCAGTGGGCTCCCTGCTAGGTGGGGGGGGTCTGCTTCTCCCTCTGCGTTTCCCCTTGGCTTGTGCTCTCTGTCTCTCTCAAATAAATAAATTAAGTTAAATTAAAAAAAAAATCAGAGGAACTCTGTCAGTGCTCTGGCCAGATCCCCTGGGATCCCTTTTACCTTTTCTGTGTACCTTCCTTCGGCTACAGTTCCCAAAGTTCCCTGTTTACTAGCTCCTTTCGAGTCTTCTCTTGATAGCACTCCCCTCGTAAGTCATTAAGTCATGAAGCCTCACTTAGGGACTATGAGAGAAACTAAGACCATGAGAATGTAAGAAAGAAGACTGCTTCACACCTGGTTTGACATGTGTTGCCAAATTCAAGCTGCTCTCCCTCTCTGGGTAGGTTCCTGCTTTGATTCTTTTGATCCCAGTGAAATATGGTCCCTAAGACCCTAGCTGTTGAAGGCAGACCAAGGGTTTCACTCACTCTCTGGCCCTTGCTAAGAAAAAGGAAAGATGCAGGTATCAGCAGTTTGCATCTCACCAGGAAAACAGAAACTGCTCTAGGTTTTCAAACAGAGAGTTGGTTATAAAGGTGTTAAAAGAGCCAGAGAAGAAGGAGGGGCACGGCAAGATTTCCCAAAGATCAGCGACTGTAGGAAGTGGCTACCCCCTCAAGGTCTGATAGAGCAAAGGGCCAGGAAAAAAACAAAACAAAACAAAAAAAACAACTGACCGGGCAACCAAACAAAACATTGCTTGGAGTCAGCATTGGCAGAAACCCAGAAGCTGGCCCTTGTCCATGACTACCGCTGCCCTCCTCAAAAACACAACCAGGTCCACAGAAGAAAGGCTTCTTCTGTCACCTTCCAGACACCTGCCAGTGCCTCCGGTCGGTGATAACCGACAGGGAGCTGGGTGGGAAGCAAGTCAGGGAAGTGAAATTTGCAAGTTTTCTGCCTCTGGCAGCAGAAAGAGGCTATGGAAGAGGAGTGAAGGGCTGAGGAGCAGACACCGAGCAATCCCTCAGCCCAAAGTTTCTATCCTCTTCTTGACGGTCCAAAGCATTTGAAAAGTTCCAAAGCTTTGTGACCTTCTTGGGGGTAAAGAGGTCAGGGAACAGGTGAAGGATAAGAGATAGAATGAATGGGACATCAAGTGGCCATGCCTGCAATCTGGAAAGTATATCCCCACCCCTTTAAAAAAAAAAAAAAGAAAGAATTTATTTATTGAATTTGAGAGAGAGAGTGAGAGAGCACAAACACAGGGGAGAGGCAGCAGCAGAGGGAGAAGCAGACTCCCCACTGAGCAGGGAGCCCCATGTGGGGCTCCATTCCAATCACAACCTGAGCTAAGGACAGACGCCCAAGCGACTGAGCTACCCAGGCACCCTGGAAAGTATCCTTTTAAGAACACCTGGGAGATGTCTAGACAGGGGACCGTTTGGCCCCTTTCACAGTCTTATGAGGACAAAAGTGAAGGGGTTCTTTTACTTTCTTTGGGACACTAGTCGATAAGCTTTCAGCTAAACTCTACGAAAAGCCTACATACATCTCAGGAGCAAGCAAGCATGCTTTCAAACCCATGTGAGCTTTAACAGGAGACTTGCAGACTCTGGGAGTCTGCAAAATGCAGCTCATCTCCTGGAACGGCCCAGAGACCTTGGCATTTGTTGTTTAAAAACCAGAGTCACAGTCGGTTAATCCCATCTGCTTTTGAGAAACAGGAACAATCAGTGCCATGGCTCTCCGGCTCGAGGGAAGGCAAGCTTCCTTGGGTCTTCCGTGGGTCACTCTTAAGAGAATTTTATGCTCAGGAGTAAGACGGATCATTAAAAACCCCACTGTATTAATCATCTATTGCTGCTATCACAAATTATCACAACCCTAGTGGCTTAAAACAACGCACACTTATCGTCTTACGGTTCTGGATGGTTGCACTGGTCTAAAAATAAGGCGTCAGCAAGCATCCATTGCTTCTAGAGGCTTTGGAGGAGTATCTGTTTCTTCGCCTTTTCTAGCTTCTAGGGGCCACTTGCAGTCCTTGACTCCAGCTCCTTTTTTTTTTTTTTTTTGAGGTTCAAAGACAATAGCATAGCACTTCTCCCTTCCTGCCTCTCTAACCTCTACTTCTATCTTCTCTCTCCCTCTCTCTGACCCTGAGCCACCTACCTCTCTCGTATAAAGACCCTGTGATTACATTGGGCTCACCTGGATAATCCAGGCCGCTCTCCTCATTTCAAGAACCTTAACTCAATCAAGAACCTGCAAAATCCCTTTTACCCTCTAAGGTAGCATACTCACTGGTCCAGGGATTAGGGGCTGGACATCTTCCTCGGCCATTACTCAGCCTAACACTCCCACTGTCTGTAATTTATATTAAATGAAGGGAGGGGGAGAGCATACACCAAGTGCTGAGCTGGGTTATGATTCCACATTTAATGAAAAAGGCAGCTTCCAGGTTGCCGATGAAACTGAAAATTATTTGCATATATACCAATGGTAATCAACCCAAGTTTCCTTGGACCCTTTGCCATTTTAAGTAAACCAGTTTAGGTCTCCATTCCTTTTCCTTGAAAAAACTTTTAAGAACTGTTGCCAAAGGCACCCCAGGTTCTCGCACACAAGAAGTTCACACGGGGGGTGGGGAGTTGCAGAAAACCAGCAGATCATGGGAAGAACAGAGCTGGTGTGAGATGAGAACGGAGCCAGAGATATGTCCAGTGATCAGTGTGAACACACAGCCTGGTAACTCTGGGTATTTGGGGATCAGACTTGCCCAGTTGCCAGGGTGAGGAAATCTCACCATCAGTGTGCTGGTGTGTATGCTGTAGGGCACTGGAGTCCTAAGACCACCAGTGCAGTGTCCTTCTGGGAAGGTCGGCCTCTGAAACACCCATAGAGCTTGTGAATCATATGGGTGTCCTCCCTGACCTGCTGCCCTCAGGGTTTCTGAATCAAAGGTCTGGGGTGAAGCCCTGGGGCTAATATGTTTAACACATACTGAAGATTATTCTCAGTAAAGTCTAAGAATCATCGCCCTTCTGTCTTAGAAAGCCCAAGGGTGGTTTTTGTGAAACAGAAGTATGTCTTAGGAGCCCAACCAAATGCCAACTGCGTAATTGCAATATTTATTACCATGACGCTCAGCTTTCAATATAGCCTCTTTTCAGGGCTCATGCTAAATGCATTCAATATCCCTGAAATTTCCAGAGGTGAGAGGTAGTATTTACATATAATGACCTGCAAATAGGATCCGAGCTTTGGGTATAGCGTTTGCTCCTGAAAGAATCCAAAAGGGGGCTACATCAGAGGAAATTCAGTTTTTTTTTTTCTTGGCTTTCACCTACTTGCATTTAACTTTGGATCTATGCAGTTCTCTCTCTGGCTGAGTCGACGTGGTTTCCCACATTTCATCTGAACGAAGCCATTATCAGCTTTAAGGTGTGCCATCATTTTATGCATCACTATGAGGGAGAGAAAAAAAGCCAGCGAGACCATGACAATTATAAGACGTATTCTCATTTTATGGATGTGAAAGTTCCTGGGGGGAGGGGACTTGCTATGTGGAAATGCAATATTTCAAGATTGCTGCTTCCCGTGAAAGAGAAGGCTGTTATTTCTGGGATGAGATCAAGTTTCCCTCGAACTGTGTTTTCAGGTTATCTTCTCACTTGGCACCCATGCATGGGAGAACAGAATTCAGTTCTGCGTTAGCACATATTTTATGTGACATTGATCTCTAGTTTTGCTAATTAAAAAACAAAATTTTATAGAATGAGAGCCAATGATTATAGAAACCAAATTGAGAATTAGGAATAAGGATACAGTTTCACCAGAAAATATAATGACAGAAAGAACACTGTCTCCTCTGTATCATTTAACTGAACAGGCTCAACAAGAAGAAAGAGGGGAAATACTGTGGTATGTATTGTGGAATTAGCCAGGAAAAGAGTCTGCTGGCTCTTTATGGTCTGAAATATCTTTCTAGACCATGGACTTTGACCAGGTAGATTTCAACATGGTAAGCTTAACAAATAGCATTGGAAGATGTGTTTTATCCAACCCAGGCAACTGATAGAACCAAGGTTGTTTTTTGTCCCTCAAGAAAAGCAAGCTTGGTATTACCATGCCTTTCCAACACCAGGGGGAATTTGGGAATCATATTTGCCAAGCTCTCTGCCATAAGGCAAAGGGTATATGGTAGCTGGAATTGGTTTCTCTAAACTACGAGAGTGTATGTTTGGTTATGTGTATGTGATGCGTGTGTGACTTTTACTCAGCCAGGACATGAACAAGCACAAGTCCACTCCGAGACTTGAAATTAGAACAGCCAGATTTGGAAACCGGATTTGCAACCCACATGATTTGATGACAGTGATAAGATTTTGTTCCCAGGGCAAGGGTGATTTGGCCAAGGGTTATTGCTTCCCTCTTCATAGCACACCTTGTGACATTTTAATCCTCCTTTCCCCTCACACACTAAGTTTGAACACGCATAGCGTGAACGAGTTAGAGGGGCAAGTTGCCAACCCAGTTGCACATTAGAATTATTGGCAGAAATTTAAAAAAAAAGAAAGAAAGAAAAGAAAACACAAAAACCTAAACCAAAAATACCCATGTGTAGGTCTCATTCCAGTGCAATTAATTCAGAATCTCTGAAGTAGGTAGGACCTGATTTTTTTTTTTTTAAACTCCCACGTGTTTATAAGGAGAAGCCCAAATTGCAATCCTCTGGGGATTTTGCACATGTCAGGATGGAGACTTGAGGGTGGCTTATGCTAGTAACGAACCTTCTTGGGAAAAGAGACTGGAAGCTGGGATTGGAATAATCTCCATTTTAGGGTCAGGTTCCCCACAGGCAGTCAGCGAGACGAGCGTCTGTTTGGGTGCAAGGGTTTCAATTAGAAAGTGCTCCCATGAGAGAGAAACCTGTAAGGGAGGAAGCCGGAAGGGGAGGGGAGTGCGGTAGCTTGTCTCCAGGGTTGGCTGCTTTCCATTCCTTCCCTCCTTGCTGGCACGTGTTACTCCCCTCACCAAGGTGCGATCTACTTCTCCCCAATCAGAGCTGGCCTTCTAACCTGCCTTGACCAATAGATGTGGCAGAAGTAGGGCTGAGCCAATCCCAGGCTTATCTTTTAAGAGGCCCAGTGACTTCTTGTCCCTAAGGGTAGGCAGCGGTGAAAGAAATTCAGCCACCCTGAGACCACCGAGCTGTGAAGAAACACAGGCTAGTGACACGGAGAGCGGACAAAAGAGGAGAACTAAGGAACCAGCTGACGGTGACCTATGATGCCGGTCACATCATCCCAGCCAGACCCCCGATAATTTGAGCCATCCCTGCGGAGGTCCCCACATATCCCCACTCTGCTTTGTGTGAATCCTGACCAGAAGAAGCCCGAGCTAATAACACGATCACTGTTTTGTACTTTGGGCTAGTGGGTTATGAGGCAATAGATCTTGAAGTCTGGGGTTGTTTCTTATTCAACAATAGAAAACAGTTTGGGGTCGTTGTGTATCGACAGATCACTGAAGGTTGGGGGCAAGCAGTAGATAATGGAAGCAGGAAGAAACCTAGTGGGGCGAGATGAAGCAAAACCCTATGGAGGGGATCTGTAGCCCGATTCCACTGGGGAAATCCGAATTATGTCTCAGAGTTATCTTGACCTTAGATTTCATATTCGTGGTTATTGGATAAGGACCAGCTTGGGGTACAGATGGTGGCATAAAATTCCTAGGCTCCTCTGGCTTTCTGCGGAGTATGGACAAGGTCCACTACTCCTCGGAGCACACCTGGCTTGTGGCAGTGCGTTGCGTCATCACATAAGGGTGCGAAATCCTAACGCTTGCCGGGTATTATTTCTCAGTGTTTAACAGACCACACAACGGAAGCAAAAACACCATGCAGGTATCTCAGGCATAAAGTTCAAGTTTGATTGACTAAGGGGAATCAGGACCTCATATAATAATAATGACTTACAGGGGGAATCTTTGTAGATAGAGGAATAGGTAGGTGCAGTTTCTTTTTTGCAAGAGGGGACATAAGCCCTGAAGAAAAATGCAGAGGAAAGGTGCTTGCATAGCAAAGCACAGGGAAGTCTCTTTGTGACAATGACGAACGTTTCCTGCTGCTCAGAGAAGCATGAAGCAGGGGGATGCTAAATGTGGACAGGTGTGCCTGACAGTAGTGTTCGTTAGCTAACTTCCTAATTTCTGACCGAGTTGAAGAAATGCCTGTGGTCTTTTTGTGAGGTTAAGTTAGAGGGTATGTATTATATATATATTATATTATTTTTTATATATTTTTTTTTTTTTTTAAAGAAAACTGGTCAAGATTATTGTACTGTTTTTGTAGAGAATTAATTTTCAGAAAAGTGGTTTAGAGCAAAAGTGCTCTGGCTGTTTTGGGAGGAAGATTCTCATTCTCTAAAGGCAAATCTCGGCTATCTCCGTCCTCCTCCTCTACTTTAACACTTAAAAGCAGAAATAGTTTTTTTTGTTTTGTTTTGTTTTGACTCATAATGGTAAGTTTCGTTACTTTTCTTCTAGATTCATCTTATGATGGAAAGCAATTCTTTACTTGGTATGGAGTTTTAACGTGGGGGTGTTCATTCAGAATGAAGGAGGGCTGCACACCAGGGCTAAGAGCTGATCTATTTCACTTGCTGTAATACACAGCCTGGACCTCTGCTGGGCACACAAAGCTCCACCACTGGGAATCTCACTGGGTGAGGTGACAGTTTGTGGTGCCAAAAAAAGCTTACCTGCTGGGGTTAAACGAGAAGCTCTGGGTAAATATTGCCTCTAAATAGCATCTAGTACCAAAGCCAAATTCACCAAGGAATCACTCTCCAACAGCTGGTACGGAGCTAACATTGCCAGAGCTGCTGGGAGAAAAAAAGCTCTGATCAAACCAGGCATCCGATGACATCAAGGAACAGAATATGCCTCTACTTCCTGGGTAATTATTTCCCTTCCACAAGCTCTGGCCCAATGGACACAGACAGCAGCAGGTGGTCCCAGGTTAGCAGCCCTTCCAGCACCTGGGCATCATTTCCTTCTTGATTTAGATATCTTATTGGAAAACGGTGAAATTTTAATGGGAGACAATGAGACCCCAGGGATTTCCAAGTGCTAGCTTGTGGAGAGAGGTCTCCAGGGGTCACAGACACAATCGCTGCTGCCCTCAGACCCAACTGCGATTGCTCACCGCTGGTGCTGATGGGGATTTGCAAGTTGATTAAAACTGGAGATTTAGTGGCTGAAGTAGAATTTCTCAGGCTGAAGTAGAATTTCTCAGATAATTGCTGGAAATGGACCAATGTTTTTGCTGGACTGAGCTCCATGTGGCAGATTATGTGTTCTCAGACTGAAAGTAGATCCACAAAAGACAGAAGAGTTTCTTAAAGATGAACCTTCTGACCAGGTGCTTTGTTTTTCAGTGAGCCGAGCAAGAGGGGAGAGGATGGGATGTTCTTGTGTTTCCATTTCTTTGCACTAAGGTGTTCACCAAAGGGATGTCAGAGCCTATTCAGGGGTTTTAAACTGGTATTTGACACCAGAGTCTTAAAGTTATAAATGGATTCCTTGGCACTGGTTGCTAAGGAAAATGAAATCAAACCAAAGATGACTCTATTTCCTTCCAGAAAAAAAATGTCAAAGTAGCATCCCATTGCTTTCTTCACCCGAATCTTTAGTTTTATAATTTCATAGTTTTTTTCCCCCTTGGAAATGTGTGTGTCTTTCATGACTTTTCTTGCTTAAAAACCTATCTGCCCCTCACAATGGGCCAGGATCTGATTAAACAGTATTCTGCAAAGGATATTAGAGCTTGTGCTCTCAAACCAAAACCCTAGCTTTGTAAAAAGTTGAAAATGCCTTATTTATTTATTTCAAAATGTTTTAAATGACAAGCTGAAAGAATTTAAAAAAAATTATACCCCTCATAATTGGTGACAAGGCCTGGAAAAAGTTACCCCTGTACCCTCAACCTCTCTCAGAGCTCCGTTTGGCGATATTGATGAATGGCCTTAAAAACATACATGTCCTCTGACCTAACACTTCTTCTCGAATGGTCTTTAGGAGATAACCAAGGATATGAATGAAGATTTAGCTTTTCTTATGTTTGCTGCTGCTGCCTGTCTAGCAAAAGCATGTCTAGCAAAATCGTGTCTAGCAAAATCTTGGCAACAGCCTTCAACTTGGGCAAACCAGAAGAGTACATATTTAGTAACAACCAAGTTGGAAATGCTAACAGTGGTGGTCTCCATGTGGTGGAATTACATTTTTATTTGGCTTACCTGTGTTTTCTAATTTTTCTTCAATGACTATATGCTACTCATTTAAAAATATTTACAAACACTTCCTTTGAACTGTAAAAGAGTTTCATTGTAGAAATTTGTCTTCTGACGTTCAGGAAAATAACAAATGGAAACAAAGGGTGTTGAATTATATGTGGGATGATGCTACCTTTTTGAAAAAGAGAAATTGATTTACTCTCTTTGCCTCTTGCTTCTCTCTTCCTCTCTTCCAACACAAACAGGTATATCCTTATTCAGATGTCTGGAAGCAAATACACCAAAATATTACCGTGGCCTCCTGTTGGTGGAGAGATATGTTAACTTAATTTCTTCTCTTTGCTCATCTGTATAATTTGTAATTTCCCTTCAGTGAACATGTAATGCTTGTATAATTGGAAAAATGGAGCTTAATTTCATATGGAGTAGACAAGAGGGCCTGAAGCGTATGTATGGCAGAAGCAGCGGGGAGGGCTCTGTCCTCCTACCACTTAGGGCTCATGTAGACTTGGGATTTTCTTTGTCTTAGGAAAAGTGGAGCTTCCCATTAACTGAGAGATGTGCTGGGGCAGAAAGCCCGAGAGGACCCTCAGGCATCTCCTCAGAGGCCTTTGGGGTATTATATACATCCGGTACTTAGAAGCTAGTTGAATAAGGGAGGCCATTTGAAGCCTGCCCTCTCTACAAATTGCACCTGGTTCCTCCCTCTTACTAGCTTTGCCTAGCCCAGCCCACTAGTGCTAAGGGTGATCCCCAGCTCTCACCCACCTGGGGATGGGCAGGAAGGAAATGGCTGATACAGGGGTGCTGACCTATGAGAACCAGAAAGCTTTCCCTGGGCTCTCAGAAAGTACAGTGCACTTAGAGTGTGTGACCCTGGGCAAGCATGTAAGACCTCTGGGCCGTGGTTTCCTCATTGGTAAAGTCTAGATGATAACACTGTGATGATTACATTAGGTGATGCGTACCCAGCACCTTGAGTGGAGTCTGTCACTTGGCGGGGCCCCAGCAGATATGCAACAGCTTCCACAAATGCTGCCGTATCATCATTCCATGTGTCCATTTTTATTATTTTAATTAAAATTTTTGGACTAGATAATACATATACATGGCACAAATTCAAAATGTAAAAAAAAAAAAATACAGTGATACAGTGATAGACTAGATCAAATCATGCTCCCTCTTCCCTCTTAGAGAGGTCCATCCCCTAATATTTGGATCGTATGACCATGTTACATGGTGAAAGAGACTTTCAGATGTGATTTAGGTTATGAACTTTACCAAAGGGAGATTTTCCTGGACTAAGTAGGTGGGCCCCATCTGGTCAAATGAGCCCTTAAAAAGCGAGAATTTTTTCAGGCTGTAGTTGGAGGGCTGCTGCCAAAGAGGAAGGCCCAGAGATTCCAAGTATGTGCGTGACTGGACCAGCTGTGGCAAGAAGGGACCATCTGGAATACAGGAGCCTGGAAGCTCCGGGACTGGCTTCTGGCAGCAGCCAGTGGGGAACTGGAACTTCAGTCCTACAACCAGTGGGAGTCCAGCTCAGCCAAAAACCTAAATGAGCTGAAAAGCAGATTCTTCCCCATAGCCTCCAGGGAGGGAGGAGGCCAGCTAACACCTTGATTTCAGCCTCATAGAACCTGACTAGAGTTATCAGTGGATCCAAAGCAGAGTTCTGGCTATGAGATAGTACATTTGTATTTTAAGCTGTGACATTTTCCATAAATCAAGAGAAAACTAGCCAAAGTGAAAAGTAAGTTTCATTCCTACCCTGTTCGCCCCTGTCCTCCACTTCCTTTTCCTGGAGACAACCTCCCTATGTTTTGAAGGGGGGGAAAAAAGTCTCATACCTGGGAAACTTTAAACTGAGAGATCTTTGTTTGGGAAGATCAGCGAATAAGAAAATGATATTTCTGATATGTTTTCATTGGGAAATCTTTAATGCTGCATTGTGCCAAGTGTAGCTCCATCCATGTAAAAGTGATTAATAAAACAGTAGGAACATTTGAGATATTTATGAATCTTTACAGAAAAGAAAATCACAACTAGTTAGAAAATGTGGACAATTATGAGCGCAATGGTGAACTTGATAGATTCAAAATTATTATAAAGGAAATCTCCCTGTGTGAAAATATAAAAGGTTTTCTTTTCAGAGCCATGAAAAAGCTTCCGAGTGGTCCAGTCATGTTCCTCCCAGAAGACAAGACCTTTAGCGAATGGGGGGAGAGAGAAAGAGAGAATGGAAGAGAGGAAAGGAAGGACCAGCAGTCAAGTTGAAGAAGAGAATTACACAAACAACAAAGACTTGTAAATATCCTAAATGGAATCTGAGCTGCAGTCACTGTAAACACGTCCGGGACAAGGTAGACAAAAGGTAGATTGGGGTCATTTGTCTATGTCCCTGCTTCGACCAATAATCAATCTGCAGCCTTTTACTTCTCCCGTTGACATTTGGAAAGTTGATGATCTATCAGCTAATATTTATATTTTAAACTTGGCTTTTTGGGGACATTTTTTTCCTGATGTTGTTGTGAGAGGGAGGGTCAGGAAAGGAAGGCCATAGGTCACCCAGTGGACTTGTGAGCGTATCCTTTGGGAGAAATGACGGCACCTACCGAATCACAGAAGGCTGGAAACTGACTCTCATGTTGAAAACTCATTGTGTTTTACTTGATCCAACCGATTCATAATTGAGAAATTAATTTAAAAAGTGTGTTATGAAAAAAAATGCATCATGATTATTTGGAGGAAATAAAATATAATGACTCATTTGATGAATATTAGCCTTAGTAGGAACACTGTAATCATCCCTGTATCATATGGATAGTGGAAATATGTAATATTTGTTCAAGTCACATTACAAAGAAGGCAAAATGCAGCTTCCTCAGGACAAAAGATATCAAAATATACAATGGTATTGTCAGAATAGCTTTTTTTATTTTTAAACAGAAAACAAAATAAAGAATCCCATTGCTTTGCTATAATTTTCTCAAGAGATTTCTCTCTGAGAGGAATAAGACATAAGTCTTAGACTTTTATTCCCACCCAACGAATAAGTCACAATGTGTGAGATTACCCAGGAGTTCACTTCTAGATTGTACCTCCTCAAACTTGAAGTCATAGTTATATTTATTTCAAAGAAAGTCCAGAAACATCTCCTCTGAAGTCTTTCTGCCTGTTAACACACACCACAGAGCCCCAGGAATGATGAACCCCTCGAGGCCTCTTTCTCCCTAACAAAAGAATCCCTGGGAGCCCAGTGAGCGCTTTCTATAGCCAGGGCTCCTGAGTCTTTCTGCTCTTGGCTGAATAAGAAAAGTGTCTCGCTAAGGTGGTTTTGATTAATAAAATGCCTCTAAGGTTAGCAAAGAGAACCTGGTTTAATTTACTTTGGCAGAAGAATGGGGACAATTAGCACCTACCAGAGGTTAAAGGAAAAGGCAGCCCAAGGTCCTTGTCCTACCAACATTGAGGACCATAAGCTTTAGGCATGGAGTTTGGGTTGCTCCTGGCCTTCTTTGGTCTATCCCAAGTTCTCTTTTCATGGCTAACGAGGAAGACCTATGCCACATGTGGTTAAAATAACTCCAGAAGAAGCAGGTATCCTAATTATGAGAATTATATCAAAGAATATTTTTATCCATTATGACCGCACATCTTCAGGAGACAAATTATTAATACTCATGCAATTGTTCTACTTGTAATCAATTTCCTGAGAGTTTTCTATATCCTGCCTTGTCAGCTGGATCAAATTGCATGCATCTTGTTGCCAATTGGATTATTGCTGATTAAACAATGTTGTTGCTCCCTTATGGGAAATATGGGATCAAATACTCTTGTTCTGACTGAAGCATGAAAAACCTTATAGAAAAGCAACGTATATTTCTTCTTTAAATCTAAAAGTGATATCAACTCTTGGTAATGCTTACTGTTATTTTGGGTTTTTTTGCACCAATCTTGTAGGAAAGTTTTCAAATACATTTGTCAAATGATTGATGAGAAGTTCTTCCTTCTTGTTCCGTTTATAAAGCTATAGTTTCCTATTTCATCATCTTTTAAAGACTATCAAAAAGAAGTGAGGTGCTACTCTTGACTGTGGGGAGGTCTAGTTCCCATGGTCTGGGCAGGAGTCTGTGACCACTCATTCTATGGAATCCAAAGTAGCTCACTTCTGTGATGCTAGGAAACTAGTACTTAGTACACAGGTAAATTTTGGGTTTTTCCATTTAAATCCTTGTGGATGGGAAAGTCCTCAACTTATTTCTCCACTTATTTGTCTCATTGTCTGCCTAATGGAATCAGGTGGGTGGTTTGCTGCTGAGCTTTGATGACTGCGACGTGCCATGCCTGGTGGGAGCTTGTTGGATGGAAAAGGTAGGGAGCTGACAACAGTGAGAATCTCCGTGGGCAGCAAATCTGAGCTGCCATGTGTTCTAATTAATATTCCATAAATCTTTTAGGTCTCAGCTTCCAAGCCACTTCCTCAAGGAAGGCTTTTCTGACTCGGCCAAAATAATGTTTCTCTTCCATATTTCACAGCTCCATGTACCTCTCCTTCTATCATGCTCATCCAATTTCCAAATACTTGTCCATCTTTCCCTATAGCCTGTACTCTCCACAAAAGATGGGAACCATGTCAATATCACTACTACTTCCAATTGTGTGTAGACTGGATGCCCACCGTTTTTATGTTTTGTTTTGTTTTGTTTTGTTTTTTTCTTTTGAGTGTAGCACTTGTATCTTAGAAAGTGTCAATTCTTGTGCTGGACTTTAAGCATAGCTTTAAGAAAATTTTCCACTTCACCTCTAGGCTTTTTTTTTTTTTTTTTAAAGTCAAGATTCTTCTAGTTTCCTTGTTAATAATCTCAAGCTAATGAAAACGCAAATTTTCTCCTGTTTTATAGGAGGGTTTTATCGAAGACTGCATGGGAGCTCGCTCATCTGGCCAGGCTGTCTGCCTGCACATCCGCTTGGAGGTGGACATGAGGCAGTCACTTCATTGCCTGGTAGGTAAGTACATTCTGCAACTAAAGTCATTTGTCAGCCCACAGATTCTTGGTAAATACTCGCTGAGTTTAGAAATCAGCGGTAGAGGAAGTGGTAATGTGGGTTAAGAGGCTTACATTTGGGAAAGCACATTCGACCTCCCACATTCGGATCTTGACTAAAGGGTCTCAGAGCCATAATAAGAGTATTTCTATTTTTAATCATGTTTCCCATGGAGTTAACATTTAGTGGTTTATAGTAGAATAATTTGGAGAACTTGAATTTACATCTCTTTGGGGCTGAAAGCAAACTGATGAAAATACAATTTAGCATAGGTAATCTGCAGGTATAGCTGATTGCTGTAATAGAGTCAGGATCCCTGGGGCACCTGGGTGGCTCAGTAGGTTAAGCGTTGGAGTCTTGATTTAAGCATTGGAGTCTTGATTTAGGCTCAGGTCATGATCTCAGGGTCATGAGATCGAGCCCTGTATTGGGCTCCACACTGGGCTTGGAGCCTGCTTAAGATTTTCTCTCCCTCTCCTTCTGCCCCTACTGCACCCCCTGGCCCCCCACCAAAAAGACTCAGGATTTCTTCACCTTCACCTTCCTTGGGGAAGGAATCATCTTCCAGGAGTTCTCACCAGCCCCTATTGGAGTTAAGTGCCTTCCTCTCTGGGAACTGGAAGATTCCCTTCCCGCCTGCAAGGCATTTGTATTATTCACAGTCTTCTGACTCTTGCCCGGGATCTTTATGAATCACATGGCTGCCTTCTCCCATCTGTATTTTATAAATTCTACTGGTGAATTTTTGGAGAGAAATGGTACAAGTTAGCATGGGTGGGAAGTAATTATAGTTTTCAGTTCCCAATTTTTATCTCCTTCTAAGGGAGTGAAGAAAGAACTAAGACCTTTTTGATGGTTTAGGCTGTAAACCTGTGGGTGCTCTAGGAAGATGTGGAGAAAGAGAGGCTATACAAATGGAAATGAACTCCCCCCCCACCCCACCGTCACCTCCCCCCCCATATATAGTGCCTGGAAGACAACTGCAGAGGAAGACAATTTAGGAGCTTAAAGGACATTTGTTCATCATTGGCATTTCCCAGGATATCAGGTAAGCTGAGTGGATTTCATTTCAGACACTATGTAATGAAATGCAGAGCTCATTTTAGGAGTTAGTATTCATCAATCAATTAAGTCAGGAAGTTATTTAGTACTACCCCCCACCAAAAAAACAAAAACAAAAACAAAAAAACCACCAAAAAACCCCCAAAAACCAAAAATCCAAACCAATTTTCTAGACTTCCTGTTTCAGTCTCTTTGTCATGCTGAGCGGGCAGGGGAAACTTGACCTTGGAATGCAGGTTGTGATACACAGTGTGAGCATCCATCTGCTCTGTGAGGGAAACACATGACCAGGGCTGTTGTAGTAAGGAACAAGGGAACACACTTGACTCTGGGATGTTCATTCCTTCCTGTGCTATATTATTTGGGTTTTTAGTTGGAAACTATCAATTTCTTGCAACTATGTAGTATCCATTCTGCTGAAGGAGTATTATATATCCCTGTCCTATTGAACTCAGGTGTGGCCACAAAACTTGCTTTGTCCTAAGGAATGCTAGTGAAGGTAACGTGTGACTCTAAGCAGAAGACCGAAGGGCTACTGTGTGGTTTTGCTATAGTTCTTTCCTTTTGCTGTGACCAGTCAGGTCACAGGTAGAGGCGACTCCCTCATCCTGGGTCCCAGTAGGAAGCTGACCTGGAGAAGCACCATGGCTGATCTGGGATCGACGTGTAACTGGAACAGGAAGGAAGCCTCTGGAACTTGGAGTCATTTGGTACCACAACACAACAGTCTATCCTGACTGATACAACAGTGAAAATATTTGGAGTCTCATCAGTGGAAATAATTTTTGCACCGCTCCATCTTTGATTTCTTCTTATAGAAAGTAAACCTTATTACCAGAGGTAAGGATACTTTTCTAAGTCAGAATGCAGGCTTAAGAAAAAGCTATGAAGTTGCTTGCTGAAGATGAGATTTCTACATAGTAATATACTTCAATTAACTCTTGAAAGGGAGTTGGACGGAAAGTGGTTGCTCCCTGAGGGCCAAGGTCATGTTGGTCTTTGTTGTTGCTATATCTCTGGTGCTTAGCCAAGTGTCTTACCTATATAATTGCCTTCAGTAATTGGATAATGAGTTCAGACTGGATAATGAATGAAATTGTTCCTCTCTATTCTTCTAGGTAACATGTAGCATTTTGGATGAACAAAAAAATTATGTTCAGGGTTTGAAAAGCAAATAAAATCAAATAAGGAACCAAGAGGCCAGCATGGGTCTAAAGGAGTCTGCTAGGGCCACACCAGGTATCACAACCCCACATGTCACTCAGGCCTATGCCAAAAGCAATGAGTAAAGCAGGCTGGGTCATGTCAGCACAAAAATAAGCTTCCTCTTGAAACATATGGTTCTCTTAGTCTATCTTTAATTCTTCCACGTTTTGATATGGACCTATGTGAGAACTTATCTGTCTAACTTGACTATGGGAAAAACAAAGGCTACATTATGGTGACAATCCATCCCTCATGGTCACCTTCAGTTTCTAGGGGACAAAAGAAGTGGTAATTCAAAAAGCACATGTCCGAGCAAAAGGAGTCGGGGTGTCTCAGGAGGGCTGCCATGTTGGGATATGGGCCTGGTTTTCCCAGAGCATCCTCGTGTTTACGAGCTGCTGACTATCTGGATTTTGGTTTTGAATTTCCGGATCTTTGAGTGTTGGCAACTAAAAACCAATACGAAGTTCAGGGGAGAATAATATCATGTAGGCCCAATAACGCCTTTGCAAGGCAGATTGACCCTAAGCACTGGTAACAACTTATGACCTTGGACCGTTTTTGTAAGTATGGCTTCTGGGATGAAAACTCTAGACTTTAAGATTATATTTGCATAGGTGTGTGTGATTTTTAGAAAACACCTGGAGGAAGAGCTGATGCCAGCTTCCATGCCCCCAAACCACAGATTGGTGACTCATCACCTGAGCTGCCACGAGGATAGCAGGAGGCTCTATGTCCTTTGAGAGTTTCTCCTCCATTCAGGCCAACGCCCTTCGACTTTGAATATTTCTAAGATTAAATCAAAGATTTGGTTACTGATCATATATTTAGAGTGTCTTCGCTGAAACAAAACATTTTATTTTTGTACAAGTGTGTTTATTTCTTATTTCTTTTTCTCAGATAACACTAGAAAATTTCCAGTCTCGTCCAAGGGCAGAGATGAAGGCCAGCATGAAGGTATAAATGGTTAGGAGTCCCAGGACAATGGATGTTCTGGAAAAGGAGAGAAAGACCTGTGTAGGAGGTGTCCTTGTTGTTTTCAGCTTTTCTAAGATTGGAAAGATGAGTACTTTTTTTTAAACGGTAGCAGTAGCTACTGTTTGAAGATGTCTGTGATCTTTGAGATGGACTCAATTGATGGAATTCAAAGGGGACAATTGTCTTGTTTGTGTCTACCCAGTAGCACTGTAACACCTTTCCTGTATTTTGGAAATTTCCCTCATTTAAAATCTTGCCCCTGAAGGTAGAGGGCAGGTCTTGTGTTCCCAGCTCTCACCTTCCTGGTCCATCTTACAGCTGGTGCCCAGTGACCCAGGCTCTGTGTGACAGGTTTCTTCTGCTTGTCCCCCCAGATCCACTCTCTACCTTTCTCTACCTGCTCTGCCCCCAAGGACTCTGACCTATGTGGACCATATGACCAAGGTGTCCCTGCTGGTTTCTGGTTGGGTTTAGCCAATGGGAGGCAATAAGAAGAGATTGGAGAGAGGAAGTAGAGAGAAGTGGAGCACCGATTCCACTCAGCTCCATTGATGCCAGGGAAGTGTTTTAACCATTCCAGGAATAGACAGTAGGAATGTCTGAGAGTCGTGGACATCACTGATGATCTTGCCAACCTGGTGGGCAATACAGGTGAGAAACTTCATCCTGAAAGCAGAGCGTGAATATGGCAGACTGCAAGCCAACGTCTTGTGGGATGGTAATGGTGATTATATTGCTCCCTGTGGCTGTTGTGGTCATTGGAGTCTGACCTACCAACTAGGGGTGATTCCAGGACCACTATCCATGAAACTATCAGTGAAAGAGAAAAAGTTCAGCACCCTTTTGTTACATGAAAGCTGCTCTTAATAAATTCACTCAAAGCTCTGAAACAAAACAAAATGAAACAAAACAAAAAACTATCTATTATCTCTACTACCTCTACTGGCTGTTCCAGGAATAGCTCCTTTCCCTTGACCCTTCAGATGTAGGTGCAGTAATGGTTACTTCTGGGGCTAGTCCTTGGATGCTTTACCACCCCTTCCCACATCAAGATAAACTGTCCTCTTAATAAAAACTCTGAAATTATCCTTTTGAATGGGCCATCTCTTTTCTGATTTAGTTCTGCCAATCAAACATGATTTTGCCAAACTTTGACCCAAAGCTGGTGACAGAAGAGTGATGGGATGGCGTCAACTTGGCTGAGCCATGGTACCTAGATAATTGGTCAAACATTGTTCTGGAGTTTCTGTGAGGTTTTTTGTATGTTTGTTTGTTTTTTGAGATTAGCATTTAAATTAGTAGACTTTGAAGCAATCAGATTTTTCTCTCCAGTGTGGGCCTTATCCAACCAGTTAAAGGCCTGAATAGAACAAAAGACTAACCTCCCCAAAGCAAGAGGGAATTCTGCCAGCAGCATGCCTTTGGACTTGAATTGTAGTTCTTGCCTGCTAGCTTACCCCATCCGATACTGATCTTACCAAGACCCCCCAATCACATGAGCCCATTTCTTAAACCAATAAGACACACATACATACAAACTCTGTCTCTCCAGAAAATCCTGACTAGTACACGTGGTGAACTTCATTTCTTTCTTTGGAGGTTAGATTGTGAGGTAGAGTTCCTGGTATGGATGTGACAGTGGCTCAAACCACATAATTATTGGTTGCAGGCAATGGTGGTGGCAACAGTGTCCTAATCAGCCTGGTTCTGCCATGTGTTGGGAACTGTTTCTAGGAGCTAGTTCAAGCCTGGCAACATAGGTTATGTACAGTTAGAGAAAGGTCAGATTATAAAGAAGAGAGTTTTGTTTTTGTTTGTTGACTTTAAGAATAGTTATAAAATATAGTTTCATGGTATTAAAGTAATACATTTTTCTGCAATAAACAATAAATATGTTGTTATCCGGTTGTACTATTATTTCTTCCTTTAGAGTCTAATGTACTTCTTCAGACTGGCACCAATGATAAAGGACTCAAGCATATTGTTATTGTTCCCTCATTTAATTTCACTTCCAAATGTCTCTGTGATCTCCACTCAGCATGAAGAAGCAAATGTGATTGTGTTTGCAAGAGGCTGACTTCCAAGATGGTGTATGCAATGTTGGTCTATGTTCCTTTTTCTCCTTCTCTATAGAAATATCAAGTTAAGCTTGCAGTTTCTGTGATATTTGTAGAAGGATTAATTTCTACAAAACAGAAGACTTTAAAATATGTCTGAGGAATAACCCTCCTTGCTGGATAACACAACCAATGGTTTTTATTTCTGGTATGTTTTAACTCTTTGGCTTTCATGGGAATGCATGAAAGAGGAAATTGTGAGAAAATGTTGGTTTTCCTCTTTTTATATGGCCTTATCCCTAAATGCAGCATTTTTGTGCACTATCCTTCTAACAACTGATTTTTTAAAATATATAGAGTTTATTTTTTTAAGGACAGTTTTACGTTTACAGCAAAATTGAGTGGAAAGGGGCACCTGGGTTCCTCAGTGGGTTAAGCCATTGCCTTCAGTCCAGGTCATGATCTCAGGGTCCTGGAATCAAGCCCCACATTGGGCTCTCTGCTCAGCAGGGAGCCTGTTACCTCCACCCCTGCCTGCCTCTCTGTCTAATTCTGATCTCTCTCTGTCAAATAAATAAATAAAATCTTAAAAAAAAAAAAAAACCAACTGAGTGGAAAGTACAGACTGTTCCCATATACCCTCTGCCCCCACATAGACACAACCTCTCCCACTTAACATCCTCCACCAGAGTGGTACATTTGTTGCAATTGATGAACCAAACTTGATACATCATTATCACCAAAGACCATAGTTTATATTAGGCTTCACTCTTTCTGTTGGATGTTCTATGAGATTTGAGAAATGTATAATGACATGTATTCACTCTACTATCATACAGAATAATTTCAGTGTCCTAAAAATTGTTTTTCTGCCTCTTCATCCCTCCTTTTCCCCAAACCGCATGGTAACCGCTGATCTTTCTACTGTCTCCATAGTTTTATCTTTTCCAGAATGTCATATACTTGGAATCATACAGTATGTATGTAGTCTTCTCAGGTTGGCTTCTTTCACTTAGTAATATGCCTTCAAGTTTCCTCCATGTCTGTTCATAAGCAAGAAGTTATTTCTCTTTAGTGCTGAATTACATTGCATAGATGTACCATAGTTTTATCCATTCATCTATTGAAAGACATCAATTTAAAAAAATTCTTTTAAAGAAGATGGCACAGGGTCCATATTTAATTTTAATAGTTGTGTATATCACATTAAGACTAAACATTAGTTAAGAGTGGGACAAGAGCACAAGCAAATTCATGAATTAAAACTTCTGTTGTACTGTATGACAACATTTATGTCTTTGCTGCTCCCTGAGCTACATATTTCTGAATATATTTTGCTTCAATTGTACTAATGAGCACTCTTCTTGCTGCCCATGCATGGCACTCCAGGAATCACATATGAGGATCCTATTCCATTTATTCTTTTTTTAAAAAAAAATGTTTTATTTATTGAGAGAGAGAGCAGGATAGAGAGAGTGCACACAAGCAGGGGGAGGGGCAGAGGGAGAGAGAGAAGCAGACTCCTCGCTGAGCTGGGAGCCTGATATGGGACTTGATCCCAGGATCCTGGGATGATGACCTGAGCTGAAGGTAGATGCTTAACAGACTGAACTACCCAGACATCCTTCCATTTATTCTTCTATTTTTCTAGTCAATATCTAATAGGAAAATATAAGCCTTTTTACATACTCCAAACAGAGAGAGGTTTAATGCAGAGAATCTTTTGTGAATGTCTTAGACTGGTGGGAGAAGCCACAGGAGGAAGTTGGTGTTGTCCAGGAGACTAGAAGATGCTTCACCAAAACCAGCAGTCTGGAAATATGAACAAATGCCAGCATCATATTCAGAGATACCAGAAAATTTAGAATTATCATACCAGAACTTTAAAATAATTATAATAAATATGCTAAGAACACTAATGGAAAAAGTGAACAACATGCAAGAACAGAGGGATAATGTAAGCAGCGATATAGATGTTCTAAGAAAGCATCAAAACAAAGTGTTAGAAATTAAAAAAACCATGGTAACAGATACAAAGAATGCGTTTGTGGGCACCTGGGTGGCTCAGTTGGTTAAGTGTCTGACTCTTGACCTCAGCTCAGGTCTTGATCTCAGGGTCTTGAGTTCAAGTCCCACATTGGGTTCCACGCTGGGTGTGGAACCTATATGAAAAAAAAAATGCATTTGATGGACTCATCAGTAGACTGAATGTACCTGAGGATAAAAGAAAGATCAGTGAGCTTGGGAATATGTCAATAGAAACTTTCCAAGTTGGAAAGTAAAGAGAATAAAGGAAGGAAAAAAATGGAACAGAGTATCCACATACTGTGGGACAATCACAAATGGTATAACATAATCCAAAATTGAGAATATTAGGTGGAAAAGAGGGAAAGGATGGGAAGAAATATTTGAAACAACAATGACTAAGAATTTTCCCCGTATTAATATCAGACTTCAAAACAAAGATCCAAGAAGCTTAGAGAACAATAAGCTGGATACATGTCAGAAAACTATACCTCAGCATATCATTGTCAAACTGTAGAAAATCAAAGACAAAGAGAAAATCTTGAAAGAAGCCAGAGAAAGAAATCCACCTTACCTATCAAGAAAAAATGATAAGACTTCTCTTCAGAAATGATGCAAGCAAGAAAAAAGTGGAATGAAATAGTGAAAGTATTGAAAGAAGAAAGCCACCCACCTATAATTTTGTATCCAGTGAAATTACCCTTGAAAAGCAAATGAGAAATAAAGACTTTTAAGACAAACAAAAGTTGAGGGAACTGGTTGCCAGTACATCTGCCTTATAAGAAATGTTAAAAGGAAAGACATAAAAAATGGGCATCATTTTCACTGGAGGACCTAAAAATCACTTTGCCAAGGGTCATGGATGAAGGGAGAGATGGAGAATTTGGTTCATTTTTGGCAATTGGTATATACACAGAGATACTTTTAGGTATTTTCAAGAAAAGGGAGTTTGTTATGAAATGCATATTTCTAGATATTATAGCATAGAACTAGACAGAGATATTCCCTTTTTCTCTCTATGTCCTATGAATTGGTGTGTCCTTCTTTTTCTGTTACATCTATTCACACCTCCAGTACTAATTCCTGAGTGAGAGTCTGATGGGTCAGTTCCATCATGGACCACCTACAAACTGTAGACTGCCATCCACATTCTCTCAGCACTCACCATTCCAGTAACTGCCAACATTGTGCTATTCTAGGTATCTGTAATTCTCTGCCTGAAGGCTTTCTTTTGACCCAAACTTGTGAAGCAGTCTGACAGTTCTGAGGAATTATCCTAAATCAACAACAATTGGGAATTGGTGGACATGGCAGACTATTTACATTGATGGCACTAGTTCTTTGACCCTCTCAGAGTCCATGCCCCTCCCATTATGACTTTGTAGTTTCTCTCACTAAATGGAGGGCATCTATTTTCCCATCCCTTGAAATGGGGCTTCATGTTTTATTGGTCTGTAGGATGTTAGCAGACTTGATACAGGAGCTAGAGAAAGCCTTTGGTGCATTTCTGCTTTCTCCCTTATTTCTCTGTGATGGCCATGAGAGCAAGGCCAGGCTAGCCTGTGAAAGGATGAGACATATGGAGCAGCCAAGGCCTTTGTAGCACAGCTGATCGTCAGAGGACCCCTGGGCATGTATGAGAAAGGCTAGCTGAGATCAGCAGAGCCAACTAGCCAATCCACAGCTGGGCTTTACATGCATGAGTGAGCTTAGCTGAGATCAGAAGAACCTGCCCAGCTGACCTGCAGATGCATGAGCAGAATAAATGGTTGTATTTCAAATTACTGTGCTCTCCTTGAACTACCAGCTTGGAGGGATGATCATTTAGGCAGAAAGATTAAGTTCTTGACTTCTTTGGCAAGAGATAGTGTTGAACATTAGGCCTTTTTGAGAAGGGGGATTTTTTCTAAATGCCTTTAGTTCTTTTTGTAGCATAGCAAAAGCCAGTCTTCCTAGAGTTTCTCTTATTTAGGAAAGGAAGAAATATTTATTCCTATTAAGACTTGGTCTTGAGGCTGGAGTTGGGAAGAAGGAGGATATGACATAGTAGGAAGCCTGTCCTTTCTGTTTTAAGTGCAAAGAGGAGACAGAAAGAGAAAGAGACACTGAGGTGAAAAGAGAGCTCATATAACATTTAGGTCTTAATATTCTCTCTCATGAAGATGACATACACCATTAGAGGAGACTAGGTCTGAGGACACCATTGTCATTGTCATGAGGACATTTGTGTTCCCTACTCTTTATACCCGAATGCCATTGAAAAGGAATGCTTGCAACATGTGCGTTGGGAGTGATGTATTTGGGGTCGGGGAATGCCTTAAATAAGAAAGACTGAGCAGGATAGTGGTTACTTCTAGGGAGAAAAGAGGGGTTTTGATCAGGAAAGGGTACTTGAGGGATTTCTGGGATAGAGGTATTTATCTATGTGGTTGTCATAACCACATTTCAAACTGAATGGTTTTCATAAGAAGTGTTCATGGCCATCTTTAACATGCCTTCATGGTTGCAAAATGGCTGCTGCACCTCGTGTGCAATGTCTTTCTCTCCCATTGTCTTCTAGGTCTTACATATGAGGGTGGAAGGGACTCAAGCAAGTGATTCTGGGAAACGTAGTCTCTACCAGGGCACCTGCCTTCATTAACAACCAAACACTTGGAAAAGAACACAACACTTATTTGCTTACATTGTGTAGACTGGATAATTGTTTTTTAGAAATTTTTATTGACATATGATATATAATCAGAAAAGTGTATATGTCATAAATTTACCGCCCAATGTATTTTCACAAACTTGATACACCTATGTGGCCAGCTCCAGGTCTAGAAACAGAACATAACCAGCACAGCAGATAGGCGATGACGTCATCTATGTTGCTTATTATGCGCCATAGCCATCACCAGCGCAGTTTGGTTGCTGAGATCTGATAGGAGTTTAAGCAAATAGTTTCATAGGTGCTTGGCCACACGTCAGAGTACTGCTGGCTC
>NW_019154150.1:16774242-16780941 GCF_002288905.1 Enhydra lutris kenyoni
CTGATTGGCTGAATTTCTTGTGATCTGTTGCATATTCATTAGAGCGTGGGTAATGGAAACCACCCTTGCAGAGAGAGATCTGATAGGAGTTTAAGCAAACAGCTTCATAGGTGCTTGGCCACATGTCAGAGTACTGCTGGCTTCTGATTGGCTGAATTTCTTGTGATCTGTTGCATATTCATTAGAGCGTGGGTAATGGAAACCACCCTTGCAGAGAAACAATGTTGTGAATATTTTCAGCTTTGCTTAGTACCCGAGAATGATTTTCAGTTCAAAATAACTACTGGTGACATAGTTTAATGAGTCCTACAAAAGAAAAGCCCCAAACAATATGTCTCTCCTTAAAATACAGCTGAAATTGTGGACATAGTTGCATTATAGAGTTTATAAGTATGTAAACAAGACAGGTAGGTATACGGGAGTTAGTCAAGTGTTTCACATGCTTGTGTTAGTCTGGTAGGGTGTTTGTTATGGTTTAGTTCTAAGGCAGAGCTTTAACAAGCTCTCCCCATATGCAGTGCTGGATGGGCACCATTTTTTGCTTTTGCAGAAAGCCTCTGAGCTTGTATATGCCAGACTCATGCCAAGTACTGTTACAGCTGCAAGGAAGAGGCAGACACAGGGTAGAGTGGTGGTTGTGAGCATTGGCTTTGACTTCAGAGAGGTGGAGGTTGAATAACTGGCTTTGCCACTTTTTAACTACTTTACCTTGAACAAATGACCTTATCTCTCCTAGCTTCCTTCCTTTTCCATTCATTTCCATGTTCAGTGAAATGTTTCTATAGCCCAGACTAGACACTGTACTTTAACAGTTGGATGAAATTAGCTCGAATGCTGTTCAATAGTTTGTGTAAGGACCAATGACCCATCTTATGAACTCTGGCCCTCCCACGTTTGCCTTCCTCTGCATGCATCCCATCTCACACATGCCATCCAATGCATATATTCCACGTAGGCACTCCTGTGCACTTCACTCCAAAGCTTTTTTTATGCTCCAGGTTTGGGAGGCAGAGACAACTTCATTTCATTAATGGAGACAACTTAAATAAATAAATAAATAAATAAATAAATAAATATTAGACAGCCTTGTATTTAGAAGAAGTTTTGCCCATTTCTGCACCTTAGGTTCCAGTTGCTATCAAAATTGCTTGGCAAGGCTATCTGCACAGTTGTGTAGTTTGGGCACTGCACAAAAGAATCTGGTCAAGGAGGGTGAGTGAGGGTAAAATCCAGCCTGTGATCTGCTTGTCAAGCTGTGAGCTCTATTGAAGGGCTATGTTTATTTGGAGGGGGTCCTTTTCTCTAATTAATCCACCCAGATGGGACAGTTAAATGTAAGTTGCACAAGGGCCATGTTGTTTGGTCATTTTACTTTCTTCTATCCCCTTCTTTTCCTCTCTGCTCTTTCTATCTAAGGAGCAATTACACAGATTCCTTCTATAAGCCCGTATTACTTTAGCCTAAACCCTTGGGGCCACACAGTTGTTTTCTGAATTCAGAAATGTTCATAATGTAGAAAGGTACACATACCCTGTGTTATGTAACAACTCCAGCAGGGTCTGGGAAAGCACTCTGTAATTAAACACAATATTTTTCTGGCAAAATACATGAATATTCACACCAAGTAGGATGAATTAAGACTATAAATAGTCAAGTCTTGCCACCAAGTGAGTTCAAGTCAGGTCAGATTTTGCTGCCATTGAGTTTTGAAAAAACTCTTGGTTTTCAGAGTTTTTTGGGTTTCAGAATTAGGGATCTGTCCGGTTTTATACCCCAGCTCAGCTTGGGGTCATCGTCTGCCTGTCCAAAACTGTATGGCAGATTTAAAATGAACTTCCATTATGGTGTGATTGGCTAGATTAGGTCTGCATACCAGTGGATCCCAAATTTTGCCATTCATTAGATTAATCTGAGGAGCTGGTTGCACCCCATTATCAATTAAATCAGAATGCCTGGGGTTGGGAGCCATGTTTTGAAGATCTCTAGGGGATTCCAATGTAAAGCAAAGTCTGGGAACCTCTGGCTTTGGTGAAAAGGGGAAATCATTTGGAAGGATGCTGGGATATTGTCTCCTAATCACAGGGAGGGTTAAGAACATGGGGCTCAAAACCACCTCTTGCATCTGCACTGTTGACTGGAGGTGAGTGAGGAATCGAGGGGGACATCTACCAGCTTATTGCTCTTGGGGAGGGTGCCTGGGCCTTGTGGTGGGACAATAGATCACAGTAACAAATTTGGCCTGGGACAGTCCAGAAGAAGACTCTCTGATGGCCAAGTGGAAACCAGCCTGAATGGCCAATGGCCTGATGGCCAAGTGGAGAACCTGCTGAATCTCCTTGCCTCTATGGCTTCCATCCTGTTTCAGGGTCTGACCATTGAGGTGCATCTCTGATTATCTGCTAGGCCTTCCAGGCTGGAAGGTGGAATTGGGCCTCCTCATGCTACTCTTGCTATTTTCTACGATAAGTCTTGTACCCACCCTGGTCTTACTGCAGCTTCCTTAAGCAACTCATCCCACTTGATCCAATTTTGCCTCCTACATCTCTCTACTCCAGCCTTGTCCATTTGTCTGATATTCTAGAAGACACCTTGAATGTTAGAAAGCAGGCAGTGCACAAATGATCAAAACCATCCAGGTTGCTGAAAGCCAGACCAGCTGTTAGGGGTGAGGGAACTTCAAGGCAGGTAGAGCCAGGAGAAGCGAGATAAGCTATGTGTGATATGGTTTGAACTACTGTTTGGCAATATTCAATCCCCTTTCCTTCACTCTCCCAGCCTGTTAATGTTGGGCTTTGCTGCATGACTTTCTTTGGCTAGTAGAATGTTAACAGAAATGATAAGAACAGAGACTTTAAATGTGCTTCTGTTATTGTGCATAATCTGTCATGCTCTAGTGATACCCTCAAAGGAAAGAATGTCTAAGCATCCACTGCCACTTCAGCCTGGGACCTAGAATGAAGGGACCCTCAAGCCCAACCCACAGCTTAGAGCCAAGCCAGCCAACCAGAAGTGGAGTGAACCAACCCAGAGAACTATGAGTGAAAAAAATAACGTTTGTTGTTGTAGCCACTGAGTTTTGGTAGTACTTTGTTATGTGATATCGTTGTGGCAATCACTGATTAATAATGAGGGAAACTGAGGGCACACAAAGGTCATTCCTGCCTCAGCAAGGAAGTCTGTCAACATTTCGATCTGGGCTTAGGGCCAGTCCTAGGGTGTAATGCCTAGGGGTGGCAGGTAAAAGCAGGTGAATTGCATTGTGTTGTTAATAAATAAGTTAGCCTTAGATGGGGCTGGGTGGGGTGAGAGTGGAGAGGAGGACTAATTTTGATAGTTTCAGAATTTGATAGAATTCAGAATTTGTTGTAAGTGAAAATGAATCTGGGTGAGTAGCTCAGCAGGTCCTTTTTATACAAAAAGTTAAGTATCTTGTTCCACACCACAGCAAGCAGACAAGCTAGACCAGAAATCAATAAAAATCAGTCACTTCCCAGAAATATTCCCTGCCCCCTCCATGAACTGTCCTCAATCCTTCTATTGTTGTTTTAGAGTGTCAGAGAATGACCTGAAGTGTGGTTGTTCCTTTTATGTTTGTCTTGATAGAAAGAAGTCTGACCTTAGCCTCTGGCACAAGAATGATAAATAAAAAAAGATTTAAATCAAACAGAACATGATAGACACTCCAATCCAGTTCCTTTTTTTCCCCTTCCTCTCAAATGTACTTGTTTTAGTCTAGACTGTTGGAAAATAAATGCACTTTTGTTTAATTCAACATTAAGTTACTGAATAACTGAAAGAAAAATTTCCCAATTACATTTTATCACATTACGTAGTGTGATGAAGGATAATTTGGATTGCACAAGTTGTAGATATCAGTGAATAAAAGGATTCTTATGACCAAAGGAATTAGGAAAATGTTGGGTGAAACAACATTTAACAGCTTCCTTAATTGCAGGACTTTTCAGGGCCTTTGCTAAGCCAGTGGGCACTTTGAGTCTCTAAGAATAAAATATTTCTTCAGTTTAGTTGACAATGAAGCACCCTTCCTACTCATCACCTCTTGGGAGTGGTATGAAAAATGCTTTAGGAGATGTTGTGTTACATAAATGTCTGGGGGTGATAATCTCTTCTAAGATTTTCAAAGTTTATCCCTGAAGCAATGACAGTGATGGGCACCCTTCTGGAATGGACCTCCTGGTTAGCTTCTGCCTGGTTTCCTAATGCTGTGGTCATCCCTTCATCAAGGGCTGTGTCTCTCCTCTCCCATTCCTGGGATTACTCCTTAGAATGCATGAAATGAATCTAGCAGGCTTGTTAATGTCTAGATAATTATAAATATGTAAATATTTCACCACTGTTGCCTTCCTCTGTACAATGCAAACTCTCTTGTGAAGGTATTTGTACTGACAGAGCTCAAATCTGCTGGCACCCCCACATCTGTCACTGTCTTTCTCCTGAAATTTAATTGGCAAGAGTGACTCACGGGACTTTGTTAGCTTTCTAGAAAGGGACTCTTTCTCCAAGAGTTCCTGTTCCCAGTGTCTGATTTTTCCCTGTGGTTGACAGTCCCTCACACAGGACCTGCCATATCCCCATATCTCACCCCATGGTATATCACCATTCTGGATGGTTCTAGATCCCTCAAGCCAATGTTTCTCTTATCACTGGGAAAGTGATCTTTCTTCTATCTAGATAGAAAGACATGCCAGGGCTGGGGCAAGGGGCATATTGGTGGGGGAAGATAAAGAGAAAAATTGCAGGAAAAGAATTTTCCCCAACATAAATCATATTCTTTCCAAGATACAAGAAGCAGCATTTCCCCCCCCCTTTGGCAGGGGTGAGTATCCACATCTTTCATTCATAGTCCTGTGGAGTCAGACTTCATCATTCTAGTTACGTAGCAATTTTTGGTTCGTATCAGGACCAAGGAGATTAGGTACAAGAATTTAAACTAGTTTTATGAGAAAATAATGAAGAAAGAAGATCACTTGCCTAAGAAAGAGAGAGCTGAAGAGTATGGCAATGTCAGACGATCTTTGACCACAGGTTAGCGCCCTCCTTGATTTGGGGCCATAAGAGCAGAAGCCGTGCATGACTCCTTAACAAGAATGAAGGAGACCCTAGTCAGACAATCACCAATTGCCTGTAGTTAGATAGGCTAATTAATTACATGCTTCTCTATAGAGAGATTTCTGAAATAACTCTGGTTGTAACTTACATTTTTTTTAATTGACTGTTTTGTTTTAGAACAGCACAGATTTACAGTAAAGTTACAATGATAGTGGAGAAAATTCCCATATATCCCATAATTGGTTTCCCCTAATGCTAGCATCTTGCATTATTATGGTGCATTTGTCACAATGAAGGAACTGACACTAGCATGCCTAGCATGACAACTGCATGACTATTAGCAAAACTCAATACTTCAATCAGATTTCATTAATTTTTTTCTAATGTCCTTTTTTCTGTCGCAGGATACCCCTGAGGATACCAAACTACATTCAGTTGCCACGTCTCCTTAGGCTCCCCTTGGCTGTGACAGTTCTCAGCCACTCAGACATTCCTTGTTTTCAGGAATACTAGTCAGGTATTTTGTAGAATGTTCCTCATATTGGGTTTGTCTGATGTTTTTTCTCATTGGAGTTATGGGGTTTGGTGGGAGGGTAAACCTGCCTTCTTACCACATTATTTAGGATGCCTTATCATTGATGATATTATCCTTGATCACCTGGACAATTAGTGCTTTGTGAAGTAACATTTTTTTTTTAACATACTCTTTAACATACTCTAATGGCTTGTAGCAGCAAGCCATTAAATGTAGCACATGCTTGATGGATGGAGGTTAAGTTCTACTCCCTCTCTCCTTTTTTTTTTTTTTTTAAGATTTTATTTATTTATTTAAGAGAGAGAGAGAGAGAGAGCACAAAGGAAGAGGAAGAGGGAGAAACACACTGTCTGCTGAGCAGAGAGCCAGATGTGGGGCTCCATCCCAGGACCCTGAGGTCAAGACCTGAGCCAAAGGCAGACACTCAACTTCCTGAGTTATCCAGGTGCTGCTAAGTTCTACTTCCTTAAGGGAGGAGTATCTACAAATAACATTTGCAGTGCATCTGTACAGGAAATTTTCTTTTCTGCCACATTTGTTTATTCATTCAGTAATTACACCAGCATGGTCTCATGGATATTTATTTTACATTTTGGATTTTAATTCAATGATACCTTATTTATTTTGATTTTCAAATTGTCTAGATTTGGCCATTGGGAGCTCCTTTAGGGTGACCCTTATATCCCCCCCTTTTTATTAACATATAATGTATTGTTTATTTTAGGGGTATAGGTCTGTGATTCATCAGTCTTAGGCAATTCACTGCACTCACCATAGTACATATGCTCCCTAGTGTCCATAACTCAGCCACCCCAACCCTCCCATTTCCCTCCACTCCAACAACCCTCAGTTTGTTTCCTGAGATTAAGAGTCTCTTATGGTTTTTTCCCTCCTGATCCCATCTTGTTTTATTTTCCCCTCCATTTCCCTATGATCCTCTGTCTTGTTTCTCAAATTCCCCATATCAGGGAGATCATATAATAATTGTCTTTTTCTGATTGACTTATTTTGCTTAGCATAATACCCTCTAGTTCCATCCATGTCATTGCAAATGGCAAGATTTCATTTCTTTTGATGGCTGTATAGTATTCCAT
>NW_019154150.1:16780951-17125711 GCF_002288905.1 Enhydra lutris kenyoni
TGTGTGTGTGTGTGTGTGTGTGTGTGTGTGTGTGTGTGTGTGTGTGTGTATACACCACATTTTCTTTATCCATTCATCTGTTGATGGACATCTAGATTCTTTCCATAGTTTGGTTATTATGGACATTGCTGCTATAAACACTCAGGTGCACATGCCCCTTTGGATCTTTACGTTTGTACCTTTAGGGTAAATACCCAATAGTGCAATTGCTGGGGCATAGGGTAGCTCTATTTTCAACTTTTTGAGGAACCTCCATACTGTTTTCCAGAGTGGCTGCACCAGCTTGCATTCCCACCAACAGTGTAGGAGGGTTCCCCTTCCTCTGCATCCTCACCAGCATCTGTCGTTTCCTGACTTGTTAATTTTAGCCACTCTGACTGGTGTGAGGTGGTATCTCATTGTGGTTTTGATTTGTGTTTCCCTGATGCTAAGTGATGCTGAGCCCTTCTTCATGTGTGTGTTGGCCATTTGGATGTCTTCTTTGCAGAAATGTCTGTTCATGTCCTCTGCCCATTTCTTGATTTGATTCTTTATTCTTTGGGTGTTGAGTTTGATAAGTTCTTTATAGATTTGGGGTACTAGCCCTTTATCTAATATGTCATTTGCAAATATCTTCTCCATTCTGTCAGTTGTCTTTTGGTTTTGTTGACTGTTTGCTTTACTCTGCGAAAGCTTTTTATCTTGATGAAGTCCCAACAGTTCATTTTTGCCCTTGCTTCACTTGCCTTTGGCAGTGTTTCTAGGAAGAAGTTGCTGTGGCTGAGGTTGAAGATGTTGCTGCCTGTGTTCTACTCAAGGATTTTGATGGATTCCTTTCTCACATTGAGGTCTTTCATCCATTTGGAGTCTATTTTTGTGTATGGTGTAAGGAAGTGGTCCAGTTTCATTTTTCTGCACATGGCTGTTCAATTTTCCCAACACCGTTATTTGAAGACACTCTTTTTTCTATTGGACATTCTTTCCTGGTTTGTTGAAGATTAGTTGACCATAGAGTTGGGGGTCTATTTCTGGGCTCTCTATACTCTTCCACTGATTGATAAGTCTGTTTTTGTGCCAGTACCATACTGTCTTGATGACGACAGCTTTGTAATAGAGCTTGAAGTCTGGAATTGTGATGCTCCCAACTTTGGCTTTCTTTTTCAACATTCTTCTGGCTATTTGAGGTCTTTTCTGGTTCCATATAAATTTTAGGATTATTTGTTCCATTCCTTTGAAAAATGTTGGTGGTATTTTGATAAGGATTGCATTAAACATGTGGATTGCTTTAGGTAGCATAAACATTTTCACAACCTTTGTTCTTTCAATCCATGAGCATGGAACATTTTTCCATTTCTTTGTGTCTTCCTCAATTTTTTTCATGAGTACTCTATAGTGTTGCGAGTACAGATTCTTTGCCTCTTTGGTTAGATTTATTCCTAGGTACCTTATGGTTTTGGGAGCAATTATAAATGAGATTGACTCCTTAATTTCTCTTTTTTCTCTCTTGTTGTTGGTGTATAGAAATGCAACTGATTTCTGTGATTGTATGTCCTGACACTTTACTGAATTCCTGTATGAGTTCTAGCAGATTTGGAGGGGAGTCTTGGGTTTTCCACATAAAGTATCATATCATCTGCAAAGAGTGATAGTTTGACTTCTTCCTTGCCAATTTGGATGCCTTTAATTTCTTTTTGTTGTCTGATTGCTGAGGCTAGGACTTCTAGTACTATGTTGAATAGCAGAGGTGATAATGGACATCCCTGCTGTGTTCTTGACCTTAGTGGAAAAGCTCTCAGTTTTTCTCCATTGAGGATGATATTCTGTGGGTTTTTCATAGATGGCTTTGATGATATTCAGATATGTACCCTCTATCCCTACACTTTGAAATGTTTTGATCAAGAAAGTATGCTGTACTTGGTCAAATGCTTTTTCAGCATCTATTGAGAGTATCATATGGTTCTTGTTCTTTCTTTTATTAATGTATTGTATCATTGATACAATACATTATTTGATTGATATGCAGATGTTGAACCAACCTTGCAGCCCTGGAATAAATCCCACTTGGTCGTGATGTATAATCCTTTTAATGTACTGTTGGATCCTATTGGCTAGTATTTTGGTGAGAATTTTTGTATCTGTGTTCATCAGGGATATTGGTCTGTAATTCTCTTTTTTGATGGGGTCTTTGTCTGGTTTTGGGATCAAGGTAATGCTGGCCTCATCAAATGAGTTTGGAAGTTTTCTTTCCATTTTTATTTTTTGGAACAGTTTCAGGAGAATAGGTATTAATTCTTCTTTAAACGTTTGGTAGAATTCCCCTGGGAAACCATCTGGCCCTGGGCTCTTGTTTGTTAGGAGATTTTTGATGACTACTTCAATCTCCTTACTGGTTATGGGTCTGTTCAGGTTTTCTATTTCTTCCTGGTTCTGTTGTGGTCCTTTATATGTCTCCAGGAATGCATCCATTTCTTCCAGATTGTCAAATTTGCTGGCGTATAGTTGCTCATAATATTCTTATAATTGTTTGTATTTCATTGGTGTTGCTTGTGATCGCTCCTCTTTCATTCATGATTTTATTTATTTTGGTCCTTTCTCTTTTCTTTTTGATAAGTCTGGCCAAGGGTTTATCACTCTAGCCTCAGAGAATTGTGGTCTGAAAATATGCAGGGAATGATCCCAATCTTTTGGTACTGGTTGAGACCTGATTTGTGACCCAGGATGTGATCTATTCTGGAGAATGTTCCATGTGCACTAGAGAAGAATGTGTATTCTGTTGCTTTGGGATGGAATGTTCTGAATATATCTGTGATGTCCATCTGGTCCAGTGTGTCATTTAAGGCCTTTATTTCCTTGTTGATCTTTTGCTTGGAAGATCTGTCCATTTCAGTGAGGGGAGTGTTAAAGTCCCCTACTATTATTGTATTATTGTCGATGTGTTTCTTTGATTTTGTTATTAATTGGTTTATGTAGTTGGCTGCTCCCATGTTAGAGGTATAGATATTTAAAATTGTTAGATCTTCTTGTTGGACAGACCCTTTGAGTATGATATAGTGTCCTTCCTCATCTCTTATTATAGTCTTTGGCTTAAAATCTAATTGATGTGATATAAGGATTGCCATCCCAGCTTTCTTTTGATGTCCCTTAGCATGGTAAATTGTTTTCCACCCCCTCACTTTAAATCTGGAGGTGTCTTTGGGTCTAAAATGAGTTTCTTATAGACAGCATATTGATGGGTTTTGTTTTTTTTATCCATTCTGATACCCTGTGTCTTTTGATTGGGGGCATTTAGCCCATTTACATTCAGGGTAACTATTGAAAGATATGAATTTAGTGCCATTGTATTGCCTATAAGGTGACTGTTACTGTATATTGTCTCTATTCCTTTCTGGTCTGTTACTTTTAGGTTATCTTTTTGCTTAGAGGACCCCTTTCAATATTTCCTGTAGGGCTGATTTGATGTTTGCAAATTCTTTTAATTTTTGTTTGTCCTGGAAGCTTTTTATCTTTCCTTCTATGTTCAATGACAGGCCAGCTGGATATAGTATTCTTGGTTGCAAATTTTTCTCATTTAGTGCTCTGAATATATCATGCCAGTTATTTCTGGCCTGCCAGGTCTCTGTGGATAGGCCTGCTGCCAATCTAATACTGGCATGTATTATATGGTTTACAGACCTCTTTGTCCCGAGCTGCTTTCAGGATTTTCTGTTTGTCACTGAGACTTCCAAGACTTACTATTACCTGATGGGGTGTTGACCTATTTTCATGGATTTTGAGGTGGGTTCTCTGTGCCTCCTGGATTTTGATGCTTTTTCCCTTCCCCAAATAGAGAAGTTCTCTAGTATAGTTTGCTCCAATATACCTTCTGCCCCTCTCTGTCTTTCTTCTTCTTCTTGGGTCCAATTATTCTAATATATTGTTTCATTTTATGGTATCACTTATCTCTCAAATTTTCCCCTTGTGGTCTCATAGTTGTTCATCTCTTTTTTGCTCAGCTTCTTTACTCTCCATCATTGGGTTTTCTATATCACTAATTCTCTCTTCTGCCTCATTTATCCTAGCAGTAAGAGCCTCCATTTTTTGTACACCTTATTAATAGCTTTTTTGATTTCAACTTGGTTAGATTTTAGTTCTTTTATTTCTCCAGAAAGGGATTTTATTTCCCTAGAAAGGGATTCTCTAGTATCTTCTATGCTTTTTTTAAACCCAGCTAACATCTTAATAATCGTCATTCTGAACTCTGGTTCTGACATCTTATTAATGTCCATATTGATCAGGTCCCTAGCTACACGAAACAAATCAGAAGAGACCCAAAACCTGGGGGAGAAGAAAGGGAAAAAAAAAAATATATATATATATATATAAACAGAGCCACACACAATTTTGGCTGTATTTTGGTCTGTTAGAAGAAACCTGTGTTTCAAAATTTTAAAGAAAGAAAAACTTGTATATATACAAAAAATATGGTTAAATACAATGAAGGGATAGAATATGACTATAACAATGAAAATTTTAAAAGATTTTTAAAAAGGTATTGATAAAGATAAAATAGTTAAAAGGTTAAAATAGGAAAGGGGAAAAATAATAAAATGGAATAAGAGAAATAAAATTTAAAATATTTAACCTGGAAGACTAAAGAATCATGGGGAAAAAACCCTGAATTCTATATGCTATATTCCTCTAGCTCTGGAGTGTTCCAGTTCTCATGACTGGTAAATTTGGTCTTGGGTGGATGTTCTTGCTAATCCTCTGGAGGACAGGCCTTTTGCACTGATTCTCAAATGTCTTTGCCTGAAGCGGAATTGTGCAGCCCTTACCAGGGGCCAGGCTAAGTAATCTGCTTGGGTTCTTCTTTGGAGCTTTTGTTCCCTGAACACTTTCCATACAGCTTTGGAGGAGGAAAATGAAAATGGTGATCTCCCAGTCTCTGCCAGAGGAGCTGAGAGCTTGGGTCCCCACTCCTCAGTGCGCCCTCAGAGAAAAGCAATCAATCCCTCCCTTCTCCCGGGTTCCTGGCTGCACTCCGTGCTCACCTGTGACTATTTCTATCTCTGGTGCACAGCCCCCTTTGGAGTCTCCAAGCCCAGTAGATTCTGCAGCATGCTCTCACACTGCTTCTCCTGGAGGAGGAAGGTGAGTCTCCCCATATCTGCCACTTGTGGGGTCCATGCTTGAAGAACAGTGACCCAACTGTGCCTCAGATCATGGTTTAAGGTAACCCGGAGCTGAAAGCCCCCACCTTGGCTCCATCTCTGCAGCTGGCTTCCTTGCTCCAATACCTGGGAGCTCTGCCACAGACACCCCCATCTTTCTGTGACCCCGTGGGACCTGAGACCACACTGTCCCTGCAAGGGCTCCACCTCCTGCTTAGCCTCTGGAGGTTGTCCCTCAATGGAGCAGACTTCTAAAAGTTCCGATTTTGTGCTTTGCTGCTCTACCACTTCCCAGGAACTGGCCCCTCCCCCCCGCAGTCTATCTTCCTATATATCACCTCAGATTCGCTTCTCAGCACATCCTACCTTCCAGAAAGTGGTCGCTTTTCTGTTCCTAGAATTGCTGCTATTCTTTTCTTCGGTCTCCTCTTGAGTTTGTAGGTATTCAGAATGGTTTGATAACTATCCAGCTGAATTCCTGCAACCCCACGGATTAGGTCTCCTACTCCTCTGCCATCTTGCTCCCCCCCCACTCTTATATCCCTTTGACTTATTATTATTATTATTATTATTTTGAGAACTTTTTTAGTTCTGGTACTATGAGATGCTCCTGGATCATCTTGCATATTTCCTGCCCCAGTCCTAGAATCAGGTATATCTCCAAGGAGCTCTGGGTTCCTTTGTTGGAAAATGGTGTTAGAAACTAAGATCTTTGTGCTAGGTAAGTTGATGGTGCTTTCATAGAACCTCAGCTAGTGAACAACGAGCTGATATTCTGTGGAATTGATTAATCATCCTAGGGGGTTACTCCAAGATTTGACAAAGTCAACATGGAGAACTTTGGAACGCACAGGAAGAACTTCCCTTTAAGAATAAGTTTTTGGGTATTAGGGTTTAGGGTAGCTTCTTGTTCTGTATAGCAGGAATAGTTCTTTATTAAAGCAATATTTTTAAAGGAGGGATGTTATTTATTTATTTTTTTCAGCATTCTAGTTCTCAAAATCTTGGCTACAATTGTCATGTCAGTCCATCTCATTCTGTTATCTCTTTATACCAGTGCCTGGTGGGTATCTTTATCTTGGGGCTCAAAGCAAATTACAAGAGGATTAGCTGGGAATGTCTGAGGACTTATACGACAACACCTTTCTTTCTACCCTATAATTAATGACCATCACCCAAGGTTATGGGTCTCAACTGAGGGAATCTAAAGTCAGAATTAAAAAATTTTGAGGAAACTAGTATGTTATTTAAGACATTTCTCTATTGAGGCCAACACAGACATGTACAACATTTGAATGAATTTTAAGGATAAACATTGAGGCTTCACATTTTCTTTTTAAGTTGTGAAACAATAGAAGGGTTTTGACTCCATACAATGGACAATTCAGGGGTAAAAAGATTTAAGTACTACTATATGCTACAGTATGGATAAACCTCAAAAAGATAACGCTAAGTGAAAAAAGCCAGATGAAAAAGATCACATATTGTATGATTCCAATTACATAAAATATTGAGCAGACAAATCTACAGAGAGAAGGACTGGTGGTGAGAAAGGGCATTAATTGTAAATAGGTATGAGGGATCTTCCTGTGGTGATGAAAATGTTCTAAAACTGGATCTTGGTGATGGTGGTAGAACTCAATAAATTCAGTGAATTTATTAAAAATCATTGATTGTAAATTTAACAGGGTGAATCTAATAGAATGAAATTAAACCTCAGTGAAGTTGTTTATAAAAAAAAAGAAAAAAAAAAAGGAAAAGAGATAGAAAAAATGATATGGCCCCCACAACCTCTTGGTATATGGGCTCAGCTGTTAGGGGTGCTTGTGGAAAAGCTTTAAAATCACATCTGGGTCCCTGAAAACTGCAAGAACCTAACTAAGCAATATGTGTTTTGGATACTGAATAAAAAGACCATAGTTTATTTAAAATAGTTATGAATTCTATACAATAGTTTCTAATACTCATTTCTTGCACATTCCCATGAAAGAATTGGTGTAAATCTGAATCAGATAAGACTAAGAATTATCTGTCTTCAGAAAGGGACTAGAAGGGGGCGCCTGGGTGGCTCAGTGGGTTAAAGCCTCTGCCTTTGGCTCAGGTCATGATCCCAAGGTCCTGGGATCGAGCCCCGCATCGGGCTCTTTGCTCAGCAGGGAGCCTGCTTCCTCCTCTCTCTCTCCCTACTTGTGATCTCTATCAAATAAATAAATAAAATCTTAAAAAAAAAAAAAGGGACTAGAGTCCTGATTTTCAGACTTTGGATGCATAGAATCACCTGGTGGTCTTGTTGAAATGCACAATTGATTAAGTGGGGCTGGGGTGCCACCTGAGATTCTGCATTTTAACAAGCTCCAGAGTGACAATCATGCTGCTGTGGGTCCGTGGAACACACTTTCAGGAGCAGTGGGCTAGAGCTTCATGGTCAAGTGTTACGGATTTTCAAACAGAGGAAGATGGATTCACCTCTGTACTCTGCTACTCACCTGCAGTGTGGTTATGTCTCAATAGCTCTTTTTCCAGCTCATATAAAGTAGGACTAATAATACACTAGCTCATAGCCTGTTTTGAGGATTAAATGCATATACAACATCTAGGAATGGCCCTGGGCACTCAGTGACTGTTCAAGACCATTGTCAATATTACTTTCACTATTCTGGTGGTGAACAGAATCTTCTTTGTTTCTGTTGATATTCTGCTTGCTGTGGACACTTGGCTCTGTTTTGGTTTGGTATTAGATTATTTTATTTCTTCTTTTTTTATCTCTCTCTTTAGTATCAAATGATTTATTTATTAAAGTTTATAGAAAGTTGTTAGAGTTTGTTTACATGCTTTCAAAAGGGTCACTTTAAGTACCCACTCTTTGCTTAAGAGGTTTGCTTTCCTCCTACATTATCTGCAAAACGACTGGCCCTAAATTAGTCTCTATCCAGAAATGGCTTTTCTCTGGGTGGTGCTCAGGCTCTTCCGGCCTCTCTGTCCTGTTTGTGTTTTCTGGGCTGTAGAGTTGTGAGGAGTTGTTCAGCTGTTTCCCCCCTTTTTGGGAAGAATCATTTCCTGACTAGGGTTTGAGCTGAAAATGGAATTTTCCCTTTGTTGAGTAGAAAGGTCCTGGAAGCCAAGACAATTCCTGTAAAACAACATTAAACATCTCCAACCCCCACCCCCCATTCTCTCCTATTTAATAATTTTTAATATTTTCTCACATGTGAGAGCATTTGCATAGAGAGTCACCCTGCCCATATCTCTATGTCTTTAGGTCACATAGACAGTTAATTATTAAATGATTTTGCTTTTCATAAGATACTTAGGTCAACTATAATATACCATCTCTAAGAAGGCACATGTGTGTGTGTGTTTGTGTGTGTGTTTTATTTAAAAGAACCCACAAGAGGCTAGACTGTCACAAGAAACAAAAGGAGGCATATCTCTACTTCACACCGGGGGCCAGAACTTGAGTTAAACCAAACTTGGAATGCAAAATCCTGGACTGTGCTGCTGAAATCCCTGTAGTGTTATTTTAGATTCCAGAACAATTCACTCACTCTTTAGTAAAAATATTACTAGGGGATATTTTTCAAAAATCCATTTCACGGAGGTATCATTAATATATCATTAAATGCATGCATTCAATGTATGCAATTCATGAATCTTGACAAATGTGTGCACCCGTGTAATCACTACCATTGTCAACATATCAAACATTTCTATCACTGTTGGGGGATTCTTAATCTTGATAAATTCCACTGGTAGGCAAAAAGTAAGGCCTACCCCCATGGGTAGGATTCGGGCTCCTAAAAGGGGAGAAGGGAGTCATATTCTAGAGGACAAATGGATATGGTTTCGCTACCCAGAAGATGTTGTGATGATGATATACCTCAGAGGAAGGACATATGCTAGGAACTAGAATTTTCCATGAGAAGGGCCCAAGTGAAGGCTTTCCTTTTTTCCTATATTATTAGTCCTATATTTAGTATTCTGTGTCAGTTGTTACCAAATCTTCTACAAGGGTACAGAACCTACGTTAGTAGAGTTGGCAAGTGTCAAGGGGCAGAGAGCAAAGGGAAAAACCACCAGCTTTGCATTACCCTTTGGGCAAGGGCAGCATGGCAGAGGCTGTACCATATTCAGGATGAAAAGAGCCTTGGAAGTGCCAGGGTGATCAAGCAGAAAGAAATCATGGCCCAAGTTGGAGCTGAGAATGGTGGAGAGGGACCATGTGATGGAAAACAGCAGCTGTGGCTTAGCCTGACTCAGAGGCAGATGTGAGATGAGTTCAACCCTTAAAATAGGGTTGTCAGACTTAGCAAATAAAAATATAGGATGCCCAGTTAAGTTTGACTTTCAGATAAAGAATGAATAAATTTTAGTATAGTTATGTCCCATGGAATATTTGGGATATACTTGTTCTTAAAAAAGTCTGTTATTTATCTAAAACTCAAATTTAACTGAGCATCCTGTATTTTATCTGACAACCTACCTTAAAAGAAAGAAAGACCAATGACTGGTTTGCAATGTTCATTATTTAATCAAAATTATTGAAAGCTTATATACACATACACAAATGATCAGAGGGTTAAAATTGAAAGACTGTTGTATATATTTTTTGACCTGACCATGAAGTGAACTTGATATTTTATTTATTTAGTTTGTATCTGTTCTCTAGGGAATTAAATCTGCTTTTGATATTCAGTTCCAAACCGGTTTAATTTTTAAATGTCATTGAAGTGGGACATGGTTTCCTTAGAGACTCTTTTGAATTGGGCACCACCTCAACAAGAACAGTTTCGCATCTGTGAGTATTTGTTAATAGTAAGTGTGTCATATAAGCCAACTACCTTTCTTATTCCCTCCTCAGAGTTAAAAAAATAATTTCTATGAAAGTTTTTTATGCATATACTAAAATAACTCTAGTGCTCCAACACATTATTTAAAATGTGGCCCTCTGTTCAACACTTTTTCATTATCTACCTTCAATCCCCAGAAACAACCACTTTCAATTTTTTTTAAGAAATTATTTCAGATATATAACTCCATATCTCAAATAATATTCTTATGTTGTTATCTCTTAACATAATTTTTCGATTTCCTGCTAAACAGGTAAGAATTCACTGTCTTATACTTCTTTTCTTTTCTTAGTTTTCTTTCCACTTCTCCTCTCTGCAGTCTACCCAATCAGTCACAATTTTTGGTTCAGTCAAGAGTTAGTCCTTATACTGTTTCAACTTATAAATGTCATTTGTTGCTGAGAAATGTAGTATGTTGTGGTTGCATTCTTATATAATTTTTGTTTTTCTTAGAGTTAACAGTTGCCTCTGTTTTTTATTTTTCATTTTTTATTGAGGTGTAATTGACATTATATTGGTTTCAGGATACAACATAATGATTCAACAGTTGTATGTATTACGCTTCCAAACTGCTATCAGCAGTCTTCCCTTCAACACCTGTTTAGGAATTCCACTCACTTTCTTCTTCCTTTCTTTCTTTCTTTTTTTTTAAAATTAAATCTTTCTTTTACTGAAATATTGAGTAGCTTCTCATCAAAAGTGTGCATAGGAGGTTTCTTCATCTGAACATTTCCATGTTAGCAAATGTCTTTACTTTCTTCTTGTACTTGATTGATGGTTAAAGTCAGTACAGAATTTTAGATTACAAATAATGACCCTCAGAAATTCAGAGGCATCCAGTGTTGCCATTCTTTTTTCCAATAATTATATATGGCACATTTTCTCTCTCTGCAAGTGTTTAAGATGTTCAGGTTTTTCCTGATGATATGATTTCAATTGAGTCTCTTATTATTCACTATATTTGTCACTTAGAAAATTAGAGACACATGTCTTTAGTTATGGGCTATCTTCTTGTACCATGACCTTGATAATCCTACTGTTTTTTTGGTCACTTTTGTTTAATTCAGGAATTCATATTTATATAATAATGGGCTCCCTGGATTATCTAATTTTGTTTTATTTTTCTTCCCATTTATCATATCTGGAGAACTGTTCTTCCTTCTTTCCTTTTCTCTTTCTTTCTTTCTTTTTATCTAGAGAGGGGGAGGGGCAGAAGAGAGGGAGAAAGAGAATCTTAAGCAGGCTCCACACCAAGCATGAGTATGACCAGGGCTTGATCTCATAACCCTGAGATCATGACCTGAGCCAAAATCAAGAGTCAGTTGCTTAACTGACTGAGCCACCCAGGCTCCCCAGTTGTTCTACTTTTTGTGTAAATTCTATTATTCTATTTGCCAGGTAAGTTCATCAAATTTATTGACCAGCCTTCCCATCAAGAGGGGGAGATAAACCATGAGAGACTGTGGACTCTGAGAAACAAACTGAGGGTTTTGGAGGAGGGGTGGGAGGTTAGGTGAGTCTGGTGGTGGGTATTAAGGAGGGCACATATTGCATGGAGTACTGGGTGTGGTGCATAAACAATGAATTTTGGAACGCTGAAAAAAAAAGTCACCTTTCCCATGCTAAATATCAATTCCAAAAAAAACTTTTTTAAAATTTTAATGTTAAATGATAGCTTTTTATTGTGTATTGACTGATGCCTTTTTTTTTTTTTTTAAACTAGCATCTTATTCTGGTTTCACAAATGGAAATATCTTCACTTAGCTATCTAAAGATAAATGCCGTAGTTTTTTTTTTTTTTTTTTTTTTCTGTTTGTCCTCTTTATCCTCCTTTTTCGTTTGTTTCGGTATCTTCCATGCCAGAAATCTGCTGTAATAACTGAGGAATTTGGCTTTCCAGATACAAATGAAAGTAACGTACTAGAAAGCAGGCTGGAAGGTACATGTTGTGGGGAGGGGACCTTTTCATTGGTGGGCTTTGTTTGAGAATGAGGAGGTAATGAGCAGGCAGTTTTGTTGGGGCTCCCCACATGTCTCAAAAGGTTTTATATCTGGGGCACCTGGGTGGCTCAGTGGGTTAAAGCCTCTGCCTTCAGCTTGGGTCATGATCTCAGGGTCCTGGGATCGAGCCCCATATTGGGCTCTCTGCTCAGCAGGGAGCCTGCTTCTCCCTCTCTCTCTCTGCCTGCCTCTCTGCCTACTGTGATCTCTGTCTGTCAAATAAATAAATAAAACCTTAAAAAAAAAAAAAAGAAAAAAAAGGTTTTATATCTGTGTTGTCCAGCTTCCCTAGGGAAGAATCTCCAGCTCTCAGGCTGGGGTGAGAAGAAGGTATGGTAAGTTGTCTGGCTACTATTATTTTGGGACAGGTAGAGGAAGAAAAATGAAATTCTTATAATTCAGTATGTGGGTTTTAATTGCTCTGTTAGTGTCCCCCGACTCTGTCTCTTTGTTCTCTTTTCTTCTATTCTATTTGTCCTTTTGAGTTAATACAATTTTTTATTCCTTTACTGGAATTTCAGTGGGGTGGCAAGGAAAGGGAGAAAACCATGAAAAAGAATCCACCTTTTAAAAAAATTAATTTTTTTTTCAATGTTCCAAGATTCATTGTTTATGCACCATACCCAGTGCTCCTTGCAATACATGCTCTCCTTAATACCCACCACCAGGCTTACCTAAGCCCCCACTATCCTCCCCTCCAAAGCCCTTAGTTTGTTTCTCAGAGTCCACAGTCTCTCATGGTTCGTTTTCCCCTACGATTTCCCCCAACTCACTTCTCTCCAGCTCCCAATGTCCTCCATGTTATTCCTTATGCCCTACAAGTGAGTGAAACCAAATGATACTTGATTCTCTCTGTTTGACTCATTTCACTCAGCATAATATCCTCCAGTCCCATCCATGTTGGTACAAAAGTTGGGTATTCATCCTTTCTGATGGAGGCATAATATTCCATTGTGTATATGGACCATATCTTCTTTA
Source organism: Enhydra lutris kenyoni (assembly GCF_002288905.1). Lineage (NCBI taxonomy): Eukaryota > Metazoa > Chordata > Mammalia > Carnivora > Mustelidae > Enhydra > Enhydra lutris. The sequence continues at coordinate 16,793,907 of NW_019154150.1, forward strand.
TCCATTCATCTGTTGAAGGGCATCTTGGCTCTTTCCATAGTTTGGAGACTGTGGCTATTGCTGCTATGAACATTGGGGTACAGATGGCCTTTCTTTTCACTCCATCTGTATCTTTGGGATAAATACCCAGTAGTGCAATTGCAGGGTCATAAGGTAGCTCTATTTTTCATTTCTTAAGGAATCTCCACACTGTTTTCCTAAGTGGCTGCACCAACTTGCATTCCCACCAACAGTGTAAGAGGGTTCCCCTTTCTCCACATTCTCTCCAACACTTGTTTCCCATCTTGTTAATTTTGGCCATTCTAACTGGTGTAAAGTGGTATCTCAATGTGGTTTTGATTTGAATCTCCCTGATGGCTAATGGTGATGAACAGTTTTTCATGTGTCTGTTAGCCATTTGTATGTCTTCTTTGGAGAAGTGTCTGTTCATGTCTTCTGACCATTTTTTTGATGTGATTTTCTGTTTTGTGTGTATTGAGTTTGAGGAGCTCTTCACAGATCTTTGATATCAGCCCTTTGTCTGTAGTGTCATTTGTGAATATCTTCTCCCATTCCGTGGCTTGCCTCTTTGTTTTGTTGACTGTTTCCTTTGCTGTGCAGAAGCTTTTGATCTTGATGAAGTCCCAAAAGTTCATTTCTGCTTTTGTTTTCTTTGCCTTTGGAGACATGTCTTGAAAGAAATTGCTGTGGCTGATGTCAAAGAGATTACTGCCCATGTTCTCCTCTAGGATTTTGATACATTCCTACCTCACTTTGAGGTCTTTTATCCATTTAAAATATTTTTTTTAAAGAATTTACTTATTTAATTGACAGACAGGGATCACAAGTAGGCAGAGAGGCAGGCAAAGAGAGAGAGTGGGGGGTGGAGAAGCAGGCTCCCTGCTGAGCAGAGAGCCCGATTCGGGGCTTGATCCCAGAACCCAGGGATCAAGGCCTGAGCTGAAGGCAGAGGCTTTAACCCACTGAGCCACCCAGGTGCCCTGTCTTTTACCCATTTTGAATTTATCTTTGTGTATGGTATAAAAGAATGAGTCTCAGACCTCTATATAGCTGTCCAATTTTCCCAGCACCATTTATTGAAGAGACTGTCTTTTTTCCACTGTATATATTTTCCTGCTTTGTCAAAGATTAGTTGACCATAGAGTTGTGGGTCCAAATCTGGGCTCTCTACTCTGTTCCACTGGTCTATGTGTCTGTTTTTGTGCCAGTATCATACTGTCTTGGTGATCACAGCTTTGTAGTAAAGCTTAAAATCAGGCAACATGAAGCCCCTAGTTTTCTTTTTCTTTTTCAACATTTTCTTAGCAATTCAGGGTCTCTTCTTGTTCCATACAAATTTTAGGATTGTTTGTTCTAGCACTTTGAAAAATGCTGGTGGAATTTTGATCAGGATGACATTAAAAGTATAGATTGCTCTAGGCAGTATAGACATTTTAACAATGTTTGAGAAGCCACCTTTATATAGAAGTCTAAGACAACTAATTTTCACAAAAAAATTGTTTTAAAAAATTTTACTTATTAATTTTAGAGAGGACAGAGGGGCAAAGGGAGAGGGAGAGAATCTCAAGTAGACTTCCCATTGAATGCCAAGCCAGATATGGGGCTTAGTGTCATGACCCTGAGATCATGACCTGAGCTGAAATGAAGAGTTGGATACTTAACCTACTAAGCCACCAGGTTCCCCTCAGACAATCTTTGTCAATAAAATTTCCTCCCTTAATTTCCATCTAAATAACATTGTGTTGACTTTAAGGAATGGAATGTATTCTCCTTTCCAGCCAGAACCTGAGCTAAGTAGTATCTGGTTCTATATAGGACACCGTGTGTATTGAGTTTGGTTTTTAAGTCCTATCCTTTAAGATCATCCTTTGCTTGTTGTTGGGCTTATTTTATTTTATTACTTTTTAATTTAATTTTTAAAAAGATTTATTTATTTATCAGATAAAGAGAAAGGGAGAGATAATCTCAAGCAGACTCCATGCTGAGTACAGAATCCAATGTGGGGCTGGATCTCAGGACCCTGAGATCATTACCCTGAGATCATGACCTGCCCTGCAACCAAGAGTTGGTCACTTAAACAACTGTATCACCCAGGTGCCAAGATTGTTGGGCTTATTTTAATGGATAAAAAGAAACAGGCCAGCCTGGAAACCACTCAAAATGTTGGTGCTGGGAAGTGGGATGATAAAAGACATGTGAACATGATTGGGTATTCAAAGTCCCACTGAGCGCTAAATAGAGATTCTTTGACATTGGGTCCTTTAATCAAGTTTTAAATATTTAGGCTGAAGTGAACCTGTACCTTCATTATTAGGAAGTAAGATAGCATTTGAAGTACAATTATGGAAGGAGTGAAATATAACCAAGAATCCATAAAGCAGCTGCAAGTATATTATCACCATTAATGGACTCAAATATAAAGAATTTGGTTGAAATCTTTGGACATCTGTGATTTCTAAATGTACTTGTGATAGCTAATGACATTCCCTGGTTATTATTAAGAATATTCCTAGTCCTCCCCAGCAGGAAGAGATTCTTTTTTTTTTTTTTAAGATTTTATTTATTTATTTGGCAGAGAAATCACAAGTAGGCAGAGAGGCAGGCAGAGAGAGGGGGTGGGGAAGCAGGCTCCCCACTGAGCAGAGAGCCTGATTTGGGGCTCGATCCCAGGACCCTGGGATCATGACCTGAGCCTAAGGCAGAGGCTTTAACCCACTGAGCCACCCAGGCACCCCTGCAGGAAGAGATTCTTAAGGATGCCTTGATATATAACTAGGTGGGAATGCAGTTATAATTCACTTTGAAGATTCCGAGGCTAATGCTCTAGCTTGTCAACTGACCTTATTATAAAGCTATTATATTTATGGAAATAGGTGGGGGTTTTATGATCTCATATGAATCTGGAGAATGCAATAAATGGGAATATATTCCATTAGAATGGTGCAGCAACTTTGGAATTCCTGATTGGGTGAAAAAAAATTATACCATTTATTGAGTAATAGGCATTGTGTTAGAATATTAAATGCATTAGCATAATTTGAATCTTTAGAATGACCCCATAAGGTTGGAATTATGATTGTACACATTCAATAGATGAGAACACTGAGATCACATAGGGAGTAGATGGTGGAAACTTATTTTGAAAAGTTAGTCTAGATAGTGTGTCCGGTCCTGTAGATATGATTTTACTCTGTGTGTGTGTGTGTGTGTGTGTGTGTGTGTGTGTGTGTGTGTATGCTTCAGTGTACTTTTGTTTTCCATAGTTACTACAGCAACTCTTTTTCAGAGGACTGCATGCATGATACGGGAACCCACTTTACCTGGGGTGGCCTTTCACCAAAAACTGTCAGACCTGAGACTGTGAAAGCTCAGCGTCCTTAGCTCAAATTGGGATGACTGTGAGGTGTTGTTGCATACTTTGCACTCACAGTTGCCTCCAGGAATTAGGCTATAGCTTCTACCTGACAAGTCCACCTGCAGATGCCCTCTTCCTTAGTTTTTACCCCTTTCTCTTGCTTTCCCACCTTCCCTTACTGGGCTCTTCCTGGCATCCTTCCATAGTAAATCACTACTAGTGAATCCTTGTCTTGGAGAGTACTTCTGGAAAACTTGACCTAGGACAGAATAACTTTTTTAACACTAGTTGTGAGAATGCGCTTACCAGAGTGGAGTAGACATAGGGGTGACGACTCCATGCCTGCTGTCCTCGCTCTGATAGCCACACTATACATATTTGTAGAAATTCAAACTTTACCCTGGTCTTTAAGACCCACCTGATTTAGATTTGACTTACGATTCCAGCTTCCTCTCCTGGCACAATGGACCATGATTTTCCAGGCACATGGCCTTCTCTCTGTTCCTTGAATACACCAAAGTCATGACTGCCCCATGGGCTTTGTACTTATCATTCTTGTCTCATCATTTATGTCTCAGTTCAAGTGACACTACCTTAGAAGAATCTCACCCAGCCCCTTTATCTAAAGTCACAGCCTACTCTGGCATTATTAAAAAGAAAATCAGCGGATTCTGTTTTCTCTTCTTTGGCATTTATCATCACAAAGAATTGCCTCATTGATTTGTTTGCTTACTTCCTCATTGTCTCTTCCTCTCCATTACCCTGTTACCTCCATGAGAACAGAGACTGTGTCTGTGTACTGTGTTCTGTGCTGTTACAGCCCCATTGCCTAGGGTAGCACTTGTCTCCTATCACACTCAATAAACATGTGTGGTGTGCTGAATATGTAGCCCACATTGAAATGACAAAGTGAGATCCTTTCCTTTCTTTGCCATTTGTACTTTCTCCTCCCCATTATGTTGTTTGTCAAGAATATCAGGTTCTTAGAGGTAGAATTAGAAATCTATTATCTCTGTATCTGAAGCACACAGCAAGGAGTTAAATGTGACAGGATACAGACAACCCAGACGGCCACCTGGCGTGTGAATGATATTTGATTTGTGTTCAAAGCAAGTCTGTGTTGCCCTTTCTGAGGCTTGATTTTAGAATTTCTGACTCAAAACTTTTCTTCTGGCCCGAGGACATCTTCCTCCTCTCGCTTCCCCCAATGGCATTTTTGAATCACTCTATCCCTGGGTAGAACAGAAAGACCAGCTCTTATTCCCATGTGCTCACTCTAGCCCATGACTCTGTCCCAAGAGGGGCTTCAATAACATTTTCATACTTTTAAGTGGATATTTTGGTTTGAAAGTGACAAGCCTTCCCTTGGACGCTTGAACTGCCTACATATGGACCAGCTGACTGATTTGTTTTTGTTCATAGTTCATAGTTTTTGAGAGCAATAAGACCCTTGCATCAGGAGTGCCTATGCACATGACTGTATGTGGCAAGAGGATACCTGTTCCATTAGTGTATTTTAAAATGAGGAACAGCAAACCTCTAACAATTCTTGGCTGCATCTGCACGGCTGTGTGCACATGTTTCTGGCATTTGCATCAATATCCTATGACTTCCTTTCTGTTTATCAATACTGTTTCACTGCCTGTGTGTTTATGTCATCAGGTCCTTTCTTCTGGAGAATCTGGGGAGGGTTAACAGGCGGCCCGGAAAGTCACAGGTCAAACAGAGTATGGGCCAGTCGAGAGAAGGGGCCAGTTACAAGGCCTTGCCTGCAAAGAGAGAGGAAGGAAAGAGGAAGTGGAGCAGTAAACACAGGTACTCCAAATCCAGTTGTCAAGCCAACGATAGGACCGCATGGAAACAGAACTTGTTGTTAAGCTAAGCCTGGAACATAACACGAGAGGAAGGAGAAGCACCGCTGGTCCTCGTCAAGATAAGGAAAACAACAATAGAGGGGAAAATGTTATTATTGAGGACTTTGAAAAATGGGCTGCACGTAGTGCTTTTCATTCATTGATTTATCAGATACCGATTGAGCACTTGCCTTGTTTCATCTTGATGATGACCTTCGCTTGTGTGGCGAACTATTTGTATCTAGTTCACCAGCTTCCCCAGAAGGTACTGGCACTTGAACCATTTTGCAATGTAAAGGATTTCTCTGATAGAAAGCCTCCTTAGCCTTCTAATTTCCTTTTGCTGGTTTTTGATCTCTAGTTGGGGAATTGAACTGGAGGTGATAGTGAGAGAAGAGGGGAATGAGGTGTTTGTGGCTACAATGTACTTGGGATATGAATGGACTGGACACTGGACAGTGTGGGGGAGAAGAGGAAGTGTCTATGAAGGTTAATTCTGGTAAGAACTCAGGTGAGCATTGGACAAAAAAAGTTTTCATTGTATGGTCCCAGAAGCCTTTCTGTATATAATTAGCAATGTGCACTCTTTGATATCAGAGCTATCCAAATACAAAGGGTTTTGAGAGCTTTTGATGCCTTTTGCCTACTATTTCCTCTTGCACTTCATCTTCTAGGCATATAGTGGAATCAAACGTCCTGATCTCCTTGTGGTTGTGGGGTCCATATGGCTTATTTTCAGCCAATGACCTGAGATGAGATGTGACATGTGTATTCTGAGTTACAGCACTTAATTACAGGTGACAGACACTCCTGAATGCTCTGCCATTGGCATCTCCAACACCGAAATTGGTAGTTGTTTTGTCAGCTTGGGTCCTGGGAAGAAGAGATTTGGAGAGCAAATCATCTGTCATCTGACATGTGACATACAGGGAATGTGAGTGAGAAACAGCTCTATTGTAACTAGCTACTAAGATTTTGGATGGTTACCAAGTAGCCTCTGACCCATCCATTCTTAAGAGGGGGGGATATCACTAAAAAGGGGATGCAAATTGGCTTCTGGGATGGATGAATGTGTATATATACACACACACTGTAAATAAACAGATATATAGCATATCTGTGGCATAGAAATTTCATTTGGGGATTAAGAAAAAAATGTCTAGGGCACCTGGGTGGCTCAGTCGTTAAGCGTCTGCCTTTGGCTCAGGTGGGGATCCCAGGGTCCTGGGATTGAGCCCTGCATTGGCTCCTTGCTCAGTAGGGTGCCTGCTTCTCCCTCACCCACTCTCTCTGCTTGTGTTCCCTCTCTTGCTGTCTATCAAGTAAATAAATAAAATATTTTTTAAAAAAGGAAAAATGTCTAAAAAGAAAGACTCCTTGGTAGGGTGATAATGAAAAATAGGTTTAGAAAACTGATCTATGGTCTCTGGAGTAACTTATTTATGAAACGTGTAATCACTGTCTTTTCTCTGTGTCCCTTCCTGTGTCCCTTTCCCCCCTTTCTATATCCTCTCTAGAACATCTTCAGTTATAAGTTACAAGATGAATATATATTTGAAACTTTTTAGGACAAGTCTATTCCTAATTTTTCTCTTCCTTTGTCCCCCTAAGTTCTTTTGCATTTTTCAGGGAGATTCTTGATTTTTGACTTGGAAACTGCGTTCAGTTTACCCAGGGCTTTTATAGTCTCTTGATTTCTCTTGAGTAGCAGGGTTCTTAAAGTTTTCTTAATGTTCTTTTGTGGGAGAGAGGAAAGGAGAGCCAGGGTCAGCTTATATATAGAGAATTTCCAAAAGTTCATCTTGCTTTAAGGAATGGTAAAGGAAGAACCACATTTGATCTTTTGGTTAAGACACTGAGGGCCATCATTAAGATCTGGCTAAAAGAATGATTTTAGGTGGAAGGAGGAAACGCTGAACCCTAACTCTAAAAGTAGGTAAAGGAGGCGGATGTCCATGGGGGCAACGCTGGACAAAATACCTCCCCAGCTGGAGAACATTTTCTCCTGTGGTGTAAAGTTAAGTGAGCCAAATAGAAATGAGCCCCTGTAACACGAAGCTACTGAACAGCCAAATAAGAAATAAGATCCTTCTTCTAGGTTAACATTCTAGGTAATGTTCCGGAGATGAGCCGGTGCTCCGGTGGACGGAAGAAGTGGTGGAGGGCATTCTAAGAAGCTAAAGCCTAGCCAGAGTGCGGGACTGTAGTGGTCCTGCTTCTTCAGGTTGAGGCTGCCCTGAGGCTGGAGTTGAACCCCTTGGCATATAGTCATTGTTCAGTAAATCTTTAGTAAAGGAACGCATGCATGAGGGAATACCTGTCATCAACTATAATGATTCCCAGGGAAAACAACTCTGAGGATCGTGGGGATGTCCTGCCTTGGAAGCAAGGGCTGAGCAGTAACTGGGGGAATGAGCATCCTGTGTCCCCTTCTTTTTTCCTCTCTTTGTCCACTGCTCCCAATAAATAGGCATCTTTTCTTTTTTTTCCCCTAAAGAATGCCAGAGATGAAGAGAATGCTTTTATTTTTATTTTTTTGAAGATTTATTTAATACATATTCAAAAAATAGATTTATTTCAAAAAAATCTTCAAAAAAAAGATTTATGTCAAAAAAATAAATCTTCAGATAAAGAGAGAGAGAGAGGGTGTGTGCACCTGCGAGCAAGTCAGGGGAGAGGCAGAGGGAGAGAATTCTCAAGCTGACTCCCTACTGAATTTGGTGCCTGACACGGGGCTTAATGCTGCAGCCCATGAGATCATGACCTGAGCTGAAACCAAGAGTCAGATGCTTAACTGACTGAGCCGCCCACGTGCCCCATCTTTTCTTTTTTCAGCCTGCCAGGTGTTGAAGATTTAATTTGAATAGTTCCCATGTATGCTGACTTGAGCTACATTTGGGAGGCTTTCTGAAACAGTTCCTCTATTCTTTATCCTGTTATTCTATGAATCCTTGCTACTCCAGTGCAGTGTGTGGACCAGCAGAATGAGCCTCATCCAAGCTTATTAGAAATGCAAAACTGTAGGCATGGTCCCAGAGGTACCAAATTAGAATCTGCATTTTATCAAGATCCCCAGGTGATTCATCCACAAATGTTTGAGTGGTATTTCTGTAAATGACTCTAAAGACAATGTTTTCCCTCTTATAAGCAATAAAACCATAAAATAAAGGAAAGATGTGTATATAAGTAATTGCTCACATCTATGAGGTAGACAAGGAAAGCACTGTGTGGAGGGATGCCCCAGAGACCGCTACCTCCTCCACCCAGTAAACCCCTTGGCACACCCCTTCCTTCAGGTGAGATGCCCCAGTTGCATGTCCTTTTCATGATGCCGGCTGCATCAGAAAAAGAGCTGATCCATGTCTTTATGATGATGATATAGTAAGAGGAGGATTTACCCTTTTCTTGATTTTTAAATCCACTGCTGCACAACTGTTGTCTTTGAAAAGGTTACATATATATCTAATATAATATTTCTTAAAAGGAATTAAAGACTCCCTAATATAGAGATATGTATTTTATTTGGAATCCATTTTATGATCAAAACCTTTCCTTAACTGAATAGTTTATTTCTTACCTGAGCACAAGAGCTGTTCAGGTACCAGGTGCCTTATTATAGGAATTTAGAAATGCTTGTTATCAACCCATGAAGTGTGACACTTTATAGCATGGTAGTTCTCAAACTTGAACATGCATCAGAATCTTTTGCACAGCCTATTAAGAACAGGTTACTGAGATCCATCACCAGAGTTCCTGATTCAGTCAGTCACGGGGCCCCCAAGAGTTTTCACTTATAACAATTCCCAGGTGATACTTATGCGGCTGGTCCCAGCCATACTTTGAGAACCACTATGATAGAGAAAATTCTTAGAAAATATTGGACCTTTGTGATTAAAGTCAGTGATCTCTGTCTAGCTCAAGAGCCAGCTTCAGCCTTTGGCTTGATTTCATTTTGATGATTACATTATTATTTGTTACTGAAACTTTAGTCCAGGAAATCAGATTTCTCTTGGGGAGAAGTCTGATGGAGACTGTAAATTATCCCACACAATCTCTCCTCCCTTTGTCTACAGTGGTAGAAACCCTGATATGTGGCAGGGTGCAGAGCTTCCCAGAATAGTAACTTCATTTCCTAGCCTTCTTACATCCAAGTGTGACCATGTGACTAAGTAGTAGTCAGATGTGAGTGTAAGTGATGTGTGTTAGTTTCAGGGTCATGCCCTATAAGGGAAATGACATCCACCATTTTCCTTTCTCCATCCTGCCACCCTGAATGTTTATGTGGTAGATACCATCTTGGACCAAAAGAAAAAGCCAAGCAGGTATGCTAGAGGAAGAAGACAGAAGACGACTAGGGGGCTGACATTCTGGAACTCCTATACCAGTCCAGCCTGCTAGTGGCTGGACTGTTAGGCTAGAAGTGATCACCATTCTTATTGAGGCCACTATTATTTTGAGTCCACGACACAGAAGCCCAACTGATATTCTAACTTACGTCAGAGGATATTGTGACTTTTCTATTTATCGGAGAGAGACTCTGAAGATTTTTCTTTTAAAGATTTTATTTATTTATATGACACAGAGAGAGAGATCACAAGTAGGCAGAAAGACAGGCGGAGAGAGGGGGAAGTAGGCTCCCTGCTGAGCAGACAGCCAGATGTGGGGCTCGATCTCAGGACCCTGAGCTCATGACCTGAGCTGAAGGCAGAGGCTTAATCCACTGAGCCACCCAGGAGCCCTGACTCTGAAGATTTTTCAGGATATAAAACCATAAAAGAGTTTGGAAGAGCAGTAGGGAGAACTTATTCTTTGTTTTGTTGGATTTTTCATTTTTATGTATTGAAAAGGAAAGGGTACATAGCCACTTCAAAAAATAATTATGAAAAAGGATAGGATGAAGCTGACAGAGAACAAGGTCTTAAGAGGCTTAATGTTAATCCAGATCAGATCTCATAGAAACTGGATCTGAGCACAATGTGTCTATTATCTATATTGTTTTCAGGTCAAGAGCGACGCTTAGGGGATAAACTTATAGCACTATAAAAAGAGGGAAATATCTCAGTCTCAGGCACCTCGACTTGAGGAAGGAATTTGAAGTAAAGTCTTTCATGATACCTCTGTGGATAAAATAGAAAAATGTGGGTTGGAATTCACTATGGGTAGGCAAAATTATGTCTGGTTGATCCACTCTACCTTGAATGTTGCTCAATGGTCCTGTTCTAACTAAATGTATCATTCAAGTTACTTAAAAAAAAAAAAGATTTTATTTATTTATTTGAGAAAGAGAGAGAGAGAGCACAAGCAGGGGTCAGAGTAGAGGGAGAGGGAGAATCAGGCTTCCTGCTGAGCCGGGAGCCCGATGTGGGACTGGATCCCTGGACCCTGGGATCATGACCTGAGCAGAAGACAGATGCTTAACTGACTGAGCCACCCAGCTGCCCCTCAAGTTGCTTTTGACTGTAAATCATAGAAAACCCAGATAATAATGGCTTAAGCAGTTAAGGATGCAGTTATTTCCCATAACAAGAACTCTGGAGGTGAGCATAATAGGTAAAAAGGAACATGATGAAAAAGATGTGACCACTGATATACCCATGAGCTGCACCTGGGCACTTGGAGGCTCCTCACTTCCTCCCCTGTGCTTGGAATGTGGCCCCTCTTGGCCTTTCCTGCTCACAGAGTTTGCTCCCAGGGCCTTAAGATAGTGATGTGGTGTTGAGAACACCTGCATGTTATATGTGACTGAGTCCATGTAGGGCCTCTTTATAAACTTTCAGATTTGGAGGGTGGACATGGGAATCTACTCATCTTTCTGCTGCCCTAGACAAGCTTCTATGTAAGTTCTCTTTGCTATTATTAAAATTGCCACCTACCAACATGGAGTGGCCTTTCTTTCTTTGGTCTCTCCCCCCGCTCTGCACATGGGTTTCAGATTACACCAGATTATACCAGAAATCTCCTCAGAGGCTTGTGGACCTACAACAGGCTAGGTCAGAAGTTGCTCCATCTTCATCAGATTAATTCTGTCTTGGGGCGCCTGGGTGGCTCAGTGGGTTAAGCCGCTGCCTTCGGCTCAGGTCATGATCCCAGGTCCTGGGTTCAAGCCCCGCATCGGGCTTTCTGCTCAGCAGGGAGCCTGCTTCCTCCTCTCTCTCTGCCTGCCTCTCTGCCTGCTTGTGATTTCTCTCTGTCAAATAAATAAATAAAATCTTTAAAAAAAAAAAAAAAAAAAAAAAAAGATTAATTCTGTCTTCATGCTAGTGACTTTGTAAGTCACAAGATGGCTGCTAAAGCTCCCAGCATCACAATCACATTCAAAGGTAGAAGTAATGGAGTGATCAATGTTAAGGTAACACAACTTAGGTTGACCTTGGTTTTTTGTTTGTTTTAGTGGGAGCAAAATATTTCCTTATATTCCTTCCTCCTTGAAGTGTCCCCTTATGTCTCACTAGCTATCACTAGGTACAAGGAAAGCTGGCAAATTGGGTTTCTCGCTTTCTTAGCCTCTATAACTAGAAGAGAGTAAAGAATAGAAAGTTGGGAGAAAAGGCTATTGGATGAATTGACTAATTATGCTTGCCACACTGGGAAAGAGACTTTTGGTTTGTTTGTTTCTTTCTTTCTTTCTTCTTTTTCTTTTCCTTCCTTCCCTCCCTCCTTTCTTCCTTCCTCCCTCCCTTCTCCTCCCTCCCTCTTTCCCTCCCTCAATTAATTTCTTTCTTTCTCTTTTCTTTTCTTTCTTGGCTCCATCCCCAGGGGGAGCCCAAGGTGGTACCCAACTCATGACTCCAAAATCAAGACCTGAGCAGAGATCAAGCATCCAGTGCTCAACCGACTGAGCCACCCAGATGCTCCTTTATCTCTATTTCTAGGACTCATTTATTCATTCATTCAGTATAGCTTCATTGACCATATCCTGCATGCAGGACATAGTGCTACATGCTCGAGAAAACAGCAATGCCAAGACAGCAAGCCACTAAATATGTACAATAGTCATTTAATTAGAAAGTGTAATCCTACAAAAAATAAAAGTCAAGGAGATGAGGAAGCAGGACAAATAGAGGTTTTGATTTGGTCTTGGGGATGCAGGAAGATTTCTCTGAGGAAGTAGTAATCCTGCTGAGGCTAGATGGAAAGACACAGGCCAAGCAGATTCATGGGAGGAAGCAGGTAAAGGCAAAGAAAACCCACACTTCTGGAGATGCTGACATGGGCGGAGCGGGCCGAATCCTGTGTGGTTCCCAGAGTGAATCTGAAGGGCGTGGGAGGACTGTGAGAGGCAGGACGGTATCTGGAGAGGAAGCTGTGAAATGATGCCAAGGCAGGTCATTCACTGCTTTATGGGCCATGATAAGGACGTTCATCTTTATTTTAAAGGCACTGGAAGGCACTGATTTGCCCTGTAGAAGGATCCCCCGGCTGGTGTGGACAGAATGAGCTGGAGGGGGCAACACGGATGTAAAGAACTGGTTAATAACCTGCTGCACTGCTGGCAGCTGAGACTTTGGGAGTAGCGAGAAAGAGAGAGATTTAGGGTCTGAGGATGGATTGGATGTGGGTCAGGGGGAGGGAGGTTTCAAGACTGACTCCTAGTGTCTGGATTTTGGGAACTGAGCAGATGGTTCTGCACTCCCTGAGAACACACTGAGTCGAAGGTGCGTGGGAGACGACCGAGGGGCTCTGTGAGAGCAGTGGGATTTGCAGGCCTGGAGCTCTGCAGGAAGGTCTGGTAGGTGATGGAGCATGTGCTCAGGTGGTTGCAGACTGGGAGGCACAAGGGTGTGGGCGAGGTGGTTCAGGCAGAGAGCACAGTGAGTGAGGGAATGACAGCAGGCCTAGCCCGTGTCTGGAGGAACCAACAGCCAAGTGTGAGATGAGGAGGAAGACCTGGCAAATGACCCTGAGGAGTGGGATGTCAAGAGGTGTGAGGAAAACCAACAGGGCACCGCAGAAGCCAGAGAATGTTGCAAGGAGGGACAGATGCAAACATGCCCAATGCACGCTTTACCTGCAAAATGTTTGGTGGTGTGGAAGGAGCCAGCACCATTCTTCCCTATTCCTCAACTGAAATTAAAATACATTCCCCCAACTTGGGTATACTTAATGAATGTTTTAAAATTCCCTATGTTAGGGTGCCTGGGTGGCTCAGTCTGTTAAGCGTCTGTGTTCAGCTCAGGTCATGATTCTTGGGTCCTGGGTTCCAATTCCAGGTTGGGCTCTCTGCTCAGCAGGGAGCCTGCTTCTCCCTCTCCCTCCGCCCAGCTACTTGTGCTTGCTCTCTCCCTCTCTAGTGTGCTTTCTAAAGTAAATAAGTAAAATCTTTAAAAAAATAAAATTCCCTATTCTCAACATTTAAATTGTGTGAATTTAACCTTTGATCCATCTCACTTTGTAAACTACTCAACCTAAATTACTTTTTGGTGATTATTTTTTTTTCCTCCTCTGTGAGCCAGTGGCCCTGAATAGAAAACAAGTTTTTAACCCCTCAGCTCCAGAGGTTTGCCTTTCAAAAGACCCTACAGCCGCCAGCCAGGCTCTGTGGTGGGTTTGCAGTCAGACCAGCCTTTTCACTTCCTCTGCCTGGGGAACAGCCACTGAGCACCAAAGGAGGTTGGGGCATTGACCTCAAATTGGCCCCAATCCACTGTGCATTTCAAAGCAGATTAGGAGACACTTTGAACAAGCCCTCGCCTGCACATCAGGTGTCCTTCGCTCGCCTTAGGTGGAACTAGAGATGAGCTCCATGAATTGTTAATGCTGATCTGAAACTTGGCTTTCAATAATTCCTGCCTGGGTCCCCTCTCTGGGTGCAAAATCACATTCCAAAGGAGGGCGAAAGGCCAAACTCAAAAGAGAACCCCTGGATATGATCACTGACAAATTAGAGATGAGAAATTTGGGGGTAAAATACAATTTTATTTGGTTATTTTTGCAGGTAACTAATTTGTCATTCCCAATGAGTGTGTACAAATCTTGCCTGATAGGGTCCCCCTTTTGGGCTGCTGGGCATGATGTCTCCTGAAGCATTTGGTCTGGCGTCTTTTGTATTTTTAGTGGCCGTGGTCAAATAATAGCTTTTGCTCAGTGGTGTGCAATTTGTGTCCCAAGGCACTTTAAACACACACACACACACACACACAACTTCGGCTTAGTAGATTTTTTATTTTTAATCCCAAACACTTGATTTGTGTTGGGGACTTTCCATGAATTCCCCTCCCCCACCACCCCTCCCCCTTCCTGCCAGGCCCACCCACCCAGTTTCTTAGGCTGCAGTTACTTCCCTCTACAAGCCCCTGCCTTAGCTCTTCCTTGCTACAAGACCTCTCTCCAGGCACAGTGACACCTGGCAGCGAGAGAAGAAATGGTCTACTGCAGCTGGGAAATATTTCCCAGCGATATCTGCAGTACTAAAATTTCAGCCTCCTGTCAGGGAAAGAATGGAGCCTACTCCTTGAGGGAAGGAGTTTCTCTTTACAGGCTGAAAAACACGTCAGCAGAGAGCACACGAAAAGGATGAGGAAAACATTGGATAATCAGGCTTTCCTAATAGAATATCGTTAGCATGGGAATCCCAAAGTCATAGGGTTTAAAGGGGCTTCAGGGGTCATATAGTTCAATCCCCTGCCGCCAGGCATGATGGGATTTGAAGTCTTTTAGACGCGTGCTTGTCTATATCTGATTTTATTTTTATTTATTTATTTTTATTTTTATTTTTTTTTTTAAAGATTTTTATTTATTTACCCGACAGAGAGAGATCACAAGTAGACGGAGAGGCAGGCAGAGAGAGAGAGAGGGAAGCAGGCTCCCTGCGGAGCAGAGAGCCCGACGCGGGACTCGATTCCAGGACCCTGAGATCATGACCTGAGCCGAAGGCAGCGGCTTAACCCACTGAGCCACCCAGGCGCCCCACTATATCTGATTTTAAATGGCCTTCCGGGAGAAAATTCCACAGCTTCTCTTGGTACCAGTTCTAGTTCATAATAACAGCGATGAAAATGAGGATGGTTTACTCAGAGATGTCAGTCTGATGGCATTACTGTCAATTAATTGAGAACCTATGGGCAGCGCTGGACTGTTGCACATCTGATTTTTCCAAGCCGGTTCCTCTTTTCCAACTCTCATTTTAGCCTTCATTTCACGGCCTCAACAGGCCAAAGGCCCTTTCTTTCCTGCTCTTAACACAGTTCTCCTGCTGCTTTTTGAAGTAGTTTCTTCTTGTTTGGGCCTTAGGGGAGAGGAGGCCAGCTGGCTCCTCTCTGCTCTGGGTTATCTTTTGTAGACGAAATTGTTCTTGTTATTTCTGATGTGTCTGAAGTTTGTACTTTATTACATATTCCATAGAACTGGCATTATTAATGGAAATCACAACAAAAAATTAAGACAGAGCTGCTCATGATCTTGCCACATCAGTGGCTCAAGTATTTCATTTTTAGAGTGTTCCTTCTAGTATTTGTCCATATGTATCTTAAACTTCCTACATCATTTTTATTAGATAAAAATTAATGTTCTGTTTTTCAAAACTGAACAATTATATGTTAAATATTTGCCTTTTCCTCAGAACTATTTTATAAATCAGTGCATACAATTACTGTATTGGTTTCCCTATAACTCTGATAACCATTCTCTTCTTGTTTGGTCATTTAAATAATTTCTACTTTTTATTAAAAACAAAATAAGGAAATTGATGTAAGGGCAAATAGAACTCTCCAGCAAGCCCAAAAGAGTTTGGAATGAGCAGACACGGACTTCTAGATAACTATTATAAACATGTTCAAGAATCTAGTGGAAACAGTAGGTAGCATGTGTAAACAAGTACAGTTTCAGCAGATACAAAAAACAAACAACAACAACACACTAAGGAAAATGTTAAAAGGAACCAAATGGGAATGTTAGAACCGAAAAATATGTAGCAGAATTGCTTTTTTTTTTTTTTAAAGATTTCATTTATTTATTTGTCAGAGAGAGAGAGGGAGAGAGAGCGAGCACGGGCAGACAGAATGGCAGGCAGAGGCAGAGGGAGAAGCAGGTTCCCTGACGAGCAAGGAGCCCGATGTGGGACTCGATCCCAAGACGCTGGGATCATGACCTGAGCCGAAGGCAGCTTCTTAACCAACTGAGCCACCCAGGCGTCCCCAGAATTGCTTTTAATAGCTGGAAAAGATCAGCGAATGTGAGGAAGGCTAACAGAGATTATACAAGCTGGAAACAAAGCAGAAATAAGGATGGAAAACCAAGAAAAGTATGTCTGAGACCTTGGGACACTATCAAATGATCTAATAAGTACAGAAGGAGTCCTAGAAAGAGAAGAAACAGAGAACAGGCAGAAAGAATATTTAAAGAGATAATGGCCATGAGTTTCCCCAAACTGAGGAAATAGAACAACCCACAGGTCCAAGAATCTCAACGAACCCCAACAGGATAAATTTGGAAGAAATCATAGGCGAACACAGTCAACTTCTGAAAAACAAAGAGAAAGAGAAAATTGTAAAATTAGCCTGAAGAAAAAGACATAGAACTTATAGAATAATGGCAGATTTTTTGCCAGGAATAATGTACATAATGGACATATATCTAAATATACCTATATATTCTGTAAAAGATTATTGACTATTTAAAACACAATAATAAAAATGTACCGTGGGACTAAGATGTTTATAGAAAATATAGAAGTAACTAATGTGCCAGATTCACAAAGGCCAGGAAGGGTGCTAAATACTAGATGGTTGTTAAGTTTCCTGAATTATTCCTAGGGTAATTTGGCATTATTTTACTGCTATAAACGAAGATTCACATTTGAATTTCTGGATCTACCGTTAAAAAGTAACACAAATTGTATTTTTTTTAAATAGAAGGGATAACATGGAATACTAGAAAAAAACAAAACAGAACAAAACTTCAATAACCCAAAAGGTGGGAAATTAGGCAGAGGAAAAAAGAGAAAAAAGACATAAGAAAAAAAATGAAGATTCTACCTTAAATTCAACTGTAGCAATAATGACACTGAATGTAAGTGAACTAAATGTTCTACGTAAAAGGCAAAGAATCTCAGATTATATATGGGAGCAAGATCCAATTATATGCTGTTATATGAGGCAAACTTTATTTAAAAAAAGGTTGATAGTGGGTGGGCACAGATATACTATGTAAATAGTAAGCATAAGAAAGTTGGTCTGGTTTTAATACAATCAGAAAAATAGACCATATTACAAGGAATACTACCAGAAATAAAGAGGAAAACTTCATAATGATGATGAAAGGGTCAATTCATCAGTAAGACAAAACAATCCCTTAAAAGTGTATGTATTTGATGATAGAGCACCAAAATATTCAAAGCAAAATTGGTAGCACTAAAGGAAGAAACAGACAAATCTGCTGTCATGTAGGTTATTGAAAAGTCCTGTAAGTCCCTTTGTATTCCTAACTCATACATGCACATATGGACACTCCCAGACTGATCAAAATCTCTGGGACTTTTGCAGGTGGCTCGTGCTTTTAGAGCGATGAGAGAAGAGGAGTTTTGATTCATGATGTGAGCAGAGGAGCCCTGTACAGCAGAACAATCCTGGAAGGGGTCACACTTGTGGAAAAATATGGATACTCAGACCTCCTGGTCTCTCTTTACCCTCAGCCATGAAAGCACCTCCCATTTCCCCCAGTGATGATGATTTATTGGTGCACAATAATGTAGAAAATGTAGGAAAACTTTTCTTATTTTATTCTCCCTGGCCTCCCGGATTCCTCCCACTGACTTATTTTCTAAGTGGAACATTCTATGGTGCCCCTGGGAGTCTGAGCAACTAGGGCCCTGACAATTTGGGGCTAACTTGTGGCAGCCATTGGTGCCATACTGGGCCTACTATTGGCTCCAAAGCTTTTCCCCAGGCCATTCTGGAAATGCTGTGCAAGTCTGAGGGGACTGCTTGAAGGAGTGAGTTTGGTCCAGCCCTTGGTGGTGCCATCCACTACACAGGAGTGGGTGGTATGGGCTTTCTTGTAGGGACAACTTGTAGGGGGAAAGAACCTAGTATAACATTTAAGAAAAAGTAAGATTTCTGAGTTCAGGGATATTAAGAGAGATTTTAAAGCACTAGAGTCCTTTTCGAAGGAGGCCAATCTTGAGACCAAGTTATCGGTAATGCTGAGCCTAGAGGCAAATAATAAAAAATGGAAAACGTTCCTTCTTGAGGTAAAAATAGACTTGTCAGTAAAAGAGTAAAGGCAAGAGAAATCAAAATGTCTGGGATGAGAGGTGATGAGGGTCACATCACAAGGATGCTCAGTTGCTACCAGATGAATCAGAAGCCATTTAATACCAAGTGGCTGAGGCCAAGACATTTGTAAAGTTCTGTTAGAAGAGCAAAGAACAATTAAATGACAGCATTAATTAAAGTGTGGATGAACATGCCCATCTTCAGGAAAGCACAACTACTTTCAGAAGGATCAAAAGGATGCAAAGAGTAAAAAACTCAACTCAGTGGGGCTCCTGGGTGGCTCAGTTGGTTAAGCATCTTCTTTCGGCTCAGGTCATGATCCCAGGGTCCTGGATTTGAGTCCCGAATGGGGAGGGGGGTGTCCCAGCTCAGCAGGGAGCCTGCTTCTCCCTTTCCTTCTGCCTGCTGTCCGCCCCCACCAGCTTGTGTACACTCCCTCTCTCTCTGTCTCTTGCTCAAATAAATAAAACCTTAAAAAAAAAATTCAACTCAATGAACAGAAACAAATGGCTGAAGGTTCTAAAGCAGCAGTTCTCAAACTTTTTGGTGTCGGGATTCTTTCCATTCTTAAAAATTACTGAGGACCCCAAAGGGCTTTTGCTAACATGGGTTGTATACGTATTGATATTTACTATATTAGGAATTATAATGGGGACAATTTAAGGATAGCATTTATACATTATTGTATTTTTTGTAACAATTAGCTATACAATTATTTGTGATTTATGTAATTATTATCACAAGCCTCTTATGTTTTAAAAATAAATCAAACCTTTTAAAGAAAAATTGAAAAAATTTTCCAAAAAACAATGAGAGGATTGATGTTATCCTGCATATTTACAATGTTTTTTAAAAGTCTGGGTTTATGGAAGATTGCTGGATTATAACTGTTTCTGCATTCAATATGTTGCTGTATGTTGCCATAACTCAAACATATGAAGAAAATCCTGTCTTACACAAATACTTAGCTGGAAAGGAGGAGTATGTTAATGACCTTTTTAGATAATTGTGGTATTCTTCTTTGTTACTATACTAAATCTCGACAATTATTTATGAAAGGGTAGTTGCCATGTGGAATGCGAAATTTTCATGCTCTGTTACATTCAAATTAATGATCTCTCTTGCACTTAGAATAGTTTTTTTTTTAATCTATGCATGATTTTGTGACATTGTGTATTGGCCATTTGAAATATATTGGTTCGCTGACTTATTTGAATTTTCCAAATGTTGACATATTTCATTATAAAATGTCAAAATATTATACTTGTTAATAACACCACTGATTTAATCAGAAAAGTCTCTTTTTAAGTATTGGGAAGCTGTCAAGCTCATGCAACAGATACAATTTTTTTCCAAAATTGGAACATTCATTTGAAAACTTGAATTTTATCATTGACAAAAAATACCGTCAGTTGTTCTCCTGGAAGTGACAGGCTTGCTTTCTTTATTTTCAAGGAAATATCTGCCAAATACCTAAGTCTGTATAGTTTGTCAGTTTTTCTTTTGAGTAAAAATAGTGTTCTATGAAAAAAAGTGGCTAGTTCAGCTTGCAACTCAATCAGTTGCACACATGCTTTTCCTCCAGATAATCATCCTATGTTAGCATGAAGTTGAAGTGTTTTATGTTTTGTTCCCATTTTGTTCAAGACATTAGAGCAAAATGTATCAAAGGGTCACACTTTAGTAAAATTTGTAGGTTTTGTTTCTGCTTCATCAAGTCCATTCTTAAACGGAGCTGGCTTTAAATTTTTTTTTTTAACCTGAAATTGCAAGGTGATAAAGAATACAATGACTACTGTGTACAGTTTAGTGTCTTACCTTGATACATGTTAGAGTGTCACCAATTTTCCCATCATTGTTTCTGTATCATCAGTGCAAATGTCACCTGCAAAAAAGGAAATAATATATTAGTTTATTAGTATAAAAATAGCCTTGACCTCATAGCCCCTCTACAACAGTCTTGGGGATCCTGCAGGGGTCCATGGATCACGCCTTCAGAACCACTGCTCTAAAGCATGGGTAACAAAATTTCTACATGAGAAGGAACATCAAATCAAGACTCTGACTATATGGCTGCTGAAGATAGTAGTTTTGGCTGTTGTCCTTGGAAAAGGGCTTGGTTGATCCATGACCAGTCAATATGAACTTTGAGAAAGCTGATTAATGCTGCCAAGCGAAATGCTTTCTTATAAAACCTTGAAGTAAAAAATACCCAAATATTATACATATATGTGTGTGTATACATATATATATATACATATATACAGATACATATATTTTATTTATTTATTTATTTAAGAGAGGGGTGCATGAGTGGGGTGAGGAGCAGAGGGAGAGGGACAGGCAGACTCTGCCCCAAGCCCAAGTCCAACATGGGGCTCAATCCCACGACTCTGAGATCACTACCCCAGCTAAAATCAATAGTCGGAGGATGCTCAACTGGCTGAGCCACCCAGGTGTCCCACCAAATATATATTTTTAACCACCTGGAGAAGAGAAAGCAGGCACTAACAGATTATATTGCAATTCTACAAACAAACAAACAAACAAAAATGCATTGTCGGAATCAGAAAATGCAGAGATTTAGTTAGGTTCCAAAACCTTAGCATGATCTTAAAGACCAAAGTATTTCAAGATAATGATAAGAAATCTCCTATTAAATTATCCTGTAAAGGGAGAAGAATGATTTAAAGACTGAAGAGAAAAGTTACAAAGCATGGCATGGGCCATGCCACCAAGAGCTGGACGCAAAAGCGAAACATTGAACAAAATAGGGCAAAACCTAAAACAAGTGAAAGTTCTAGGAGATGAAACAGAAGGACTTATTTGTCCTTTGAAAAGCTAGCTCATTTCTCTTGATACAGCACATAAATGACAGGTGTAGTTTAGTCTGGCCAAAGGAATCTCTCTGACTTAGGGAAGAAAATGCTTGTGAAAGACCAAAATCAACCAAAGAAGATGTTAAATTTGAGATTTTAGAAACAGACTTTCAAGGCCTCAGTGATCCAAGCATTTGGCAGAGGCTCCAGAGAACTGGAGAATCCTCTGGGTCATTATGTTATCAAGACAGGAGGTCTTGATAATATAAGGATGAGTTTAGGGATTCAACGTTCACCACTGGCCTGCATCGCCAGATGTTAGGGGATGCCATCTTCCCAGGATCTAGAGCCCAGGATAATCTAGTGTCCATCAGGCCATCCATATGCTGGTCCAGCCTCCCCATGTGCAAGAAGGAGTTTACCCTTTTGCTTCAGGAACTGGTTACGTTTCTGCCCCAGTAAGACTCATAAGTTTTAATGGGTTTTTTGTTTTTTTAAGATTTTGTTTATTTATTTGACAGAGAGAGATCCCAAGTAGGCAGAGAGGCAGGCAGAGAGAGGGAGAAGCAGGCTCCGCGCTGAGCAGAGAGTCCGATGCAGGACTCGATCCCAGCACCCTGAGACCATGACCTGAGCCGAAGGCAGAGGCTTAATCCACTGAGCCACCCAGGTGCCTTAATGGGGCATTTTTTTTTTTTTTTTGAGGGAGCAGTAGGTCCATATTTTTAAAATAGGGACTGATGGGACCTGACCTGGAGATGCTTTTGGTAACTTTTGTCATCCTGTTATATCTTTACCACCTGCATGAGAAGCTGGTGCAGGCTTTTTCCTTCAACCACATCATCCAGATGAAGATCCCATGCTGGGAAGAGACCCATGGGAGTATATTATGAGAAAAGGCCCCCTTTTATCTTCCTCTCCTCCAAGTGACCTGTATAAAGTCCCGAAACTACTTCCCACAGGGGATTTTCCTGACCCTCCATCCTCTACTAGTGCTGAGGAACATCTACCCACAAAGAAGCCTCCTTGTGACTCCTGCTAACAGCTGTATTTTACCCCTCCTGCCAAGGGATTAGTTCTCTAGGGCTGAGGCAGCCTGCCAGAGAGCCTCTTTCTGTCTAAACCAGGACAATCATGTTAATAATGTTTCTGTCACTTTCTTAAAGACATTTTGAATTTTTATTTAGTTTAACAGCTGTTGTTTAAGTGATCGTACATTTGTTCAAATGAAGTTTCATAGAATTAAAATTCTTAGCATAGTATTTTGTAAGTAGTGAAGTTGTTTTATAAATTAGAATCTTATGAATGAATTATTTCCATTTTATTGGACTCTCTAGGTAGTAGAAGATTTGTATTTTGACTTGATTAACCAGTCCAGCATAATACCAGCTATAATAGGCATTTTGAACAAACAACTGTGCACATTTAAAACCGTGAAGGCCATTTTTCTTTGCTAAGAACTGTACTTTCTGTTATAGTATTGAGAACATTGTGAAAGTTGTTTGAAGTTTCCTGAATAAATTTTCCTTGGTTTTAAAAAGTAGTAAATAAACAAATACAGTGGTGTCAAAGAATGCTTTTTTGTTTCAGAGTTGCTGCTGAGGTGAAGGTGTTAAGTGCCTATGCATCTAAAGAAGGTGCTAGATCACCTATGTGATCCTTCCTAAAGGGAGATCCAAAGAACTAACTCTGCCCTGCATAGCTCATCACTCACCTCTATTCTATATGTATGGGAAGGCAGAGGAATTGGTGATATTACCAGTGGGACTCTGTGGAGAGCCGAAGGAGTGCTGTTTCTTCCCATTCCTCTCCCCCACACACCTTAGGCCAGGTGAGGGAGGCCTCAACAGAACTGGAGGCATGTCCTATGTTGGGGAACACAGAGACTGATGTCTGGTCCATACCTAAAAATATCTAAAGGTGAGAGGCTAGTCATAGCTTCACTTGAGGTCAGAACATTGAGAGAGTAGTCTCAGGAGCAAGTGGGCATGTTCAGTGGTGATTGGAACAGGGGTGCCTCTTGGAAGGTCACTGAGCTTGTTTTGAAGCATCCTGCCCAAGAAGTCTGCCTGTGCCAAAGTGCTACCCCAACAGCAAAAGTGTGTGCTCAACTGGTACCATGTAGTGGGAGGCTGCTGAGTAGGGAATCCCCTCCAAAAGGGATTAAAGAGAAAGGGTGACTAGTATTGAGGTATCTCTCCCCAGTGGCTCTGATCCCAGACTTACATTAGTCAAGTAAGAATTTTCACCTGCTTTACCTCTCTTCTTTAGCCCCCACCATGAACAGGGAACTGATGAGGGAAATTAGACAAAAAATAGAAAAAGCTGTCTCCCTTCCTCCCTGCCCACCACTGCCTCTCAATTTTTGTTGCAGGTTTCTAAGCTCAGATCAGAACAGAAGTTTTAAATTAAATGAAATTAAAGTTTTGATTCAGATTTTGTTAAATATTTTAATACCCCCAAATAAGACAACTTTCTGTTTTTAATACTTTAAAGTGACTGAAAGTCTATAGGATCTGTTTCAAGTATCAACTAACTAAGAAACAAGTGTTTAAAAAAGGAAGATATTTCAATATTTTCCTCCCACTAGGCTTAGACTGTTAAATATGTTCATTTTGATAACGATGAATATCCTTGGGCATGGACTTTTATTCTTTGTTGGCGCATTTTCCTTAAGTTGAATGCCCAGGTGTGGAGTAATTGGTCAAAGGTTATTAACATCATTATGGTTTCAGATAAACAATTGTTAAATTGACAACCCATGTGTTTACCAATATAAACTTCCACTAGCAACATAGGGAAAATCAGTTTCTTGCCAAATTTCATTGAACTGTCATCACCCTTGTGAGATATATCAAGTCAAGTTCATGATAATATAATGTAGAAAGTAGAACCAGTGTTCAGAGGTTCAAGTTCTCACTTTGCACCTATGACTATTATCTTTTGGAAAAAATACACAGATATTCCTATAAATTTTTTTTTGCAAAAACAAAAATTTGTTTATATAGTATTTACTTGTATTCACTTTGTTGTATCTTCCCACATCAATACACAAGTGCTGCTTTAATGGATGTCCCAATTTCTTTTAATAAAAACAATAATATACATTAAAAATTCAATGCTGGGGAAAAAAGCACATTAAATTTCTCATAATTAATTAATTAATTGGTTTTACAAACATTAAGGTCTTTTTTTCCTTCCTCCCCTTTCTTTCTTTATTACTGCATCCTATATTATACATTCTTTTCAGGGTACTGTGTTCTACCACGTGGCGTTCATTTATTTAAAATATAGATACTGCGTATACAGGCTTGAATTAAACAAATATAGCATCTGCCCTATGAGTTTCCATCCTAGTGGAGTTCTCTTTCACTTTATATTTTGCCTTCTAAAGGTAATCTTAATACTTAAACCCAAAAGTTTGGCCCTTGATTAGTAGTGATGTTCCTAGTAGCCAACACAACATGGGAAAATTAATCAGATATATAAGTTATAGTTGCTGAAGAAATGCTGTTATTCATAGTTCTGGGAATGGAGAGAATTTTTCCTGTGGGTCTTCATTAAAGAGATACCTTATGATGCAGAGAACAGTGTTCTCAACATTATTTCATTAGCACAAACTAAATTTCATAACACTGTTTTCTATTCTGTTTTTCAAAACAGATCAATGACCTAATGCCAAACACAATTCAGAGAAATAAGTTCTCTAAGGAGTACAAACCTTGTGGACAGGCACACGGGTTTCTGACTTAACCCAATGTCATAATTTAGAGGGTCCAGAGTCTAGATTTCAGATACTAGAAGAATATATGAACCACATAGTTTTCCTGGAATCCTCCATTAACAGTACCTTGTACAACAGAGCTCTCTATGAGAACTGGGTGGCAGGGTGGTTTGAGAGTATACTTCATGATGAGTGTAGATATTCTATGTCACTAATTGACAATGCCTAACGATATTTTAATAGGCTCTACAATGTGTTAAACACCATACTAGGAATGTGGTTAGAGAGGTGGATCAGATACAACCCTACTGCACAATGCTCATAGTCTCAAAGGGAACCAAGATTTATACACAAGTAACTGTAAAATACTAAATTTCAAGGGCCATAAAAAGAGTCTAGATAAAGAGCAATTCATTCATTCACTTAACAAATAACTATTGAGTGCCTAGTATTGCCAGGTACTGTGTTAAGTGTTGATGATAAAAAATACCTAATAAGATGCCTAGCAACAAATTTTAGAAAATGAAAAAAAAAAGTGTCACTTATAAAAGCACTCAAAGTATCAAATGCTTGTTAGTAAATCTAACAAAAGACATGAAATATCTTTACAAACATTGCAGAGATGTTTGAAATGAAAGGGAAAAAAAAAATAAAGACCTAACTAAATGGGAAGATATACTATGTTCATGGATTGGAGGACTCAGTGTTGTTAACATGTCAATATTCACCAAATTGATCTAAGTTTTATGTGATCTCAATAGACATTATATTGGTTGCAAATTTATCAAGTTGTATACATTAAAATATCTATAGTTTTTTGTATGTGGACAACAACTGCATTAGAAACTTTTTGGTAAACGTTGATAAGCTGATTCTAACATTAGTACGGAAATGCAAGACACTTAGAAGAGCTGCAGTAAGCAAATTGAACCTCAAAGATACTTGAGTCTTATTCTTTGGAATCTGTGAATTTATGTTACATAGCAAAAGGATTTTGTAGGCATATTTAGGTTATGGGCTTTAAGACAGAGAGATTATTCTGGATTATCTGAATGGGTTCAAATGAATCATATGAACCCTTGAAAGTAAATAACTTTCTTTGGCTGGAGGCAGAAGAGAGGCAACAAGAAAATTAGAGAATTTGAAATATGAGGAGTCAATGTGACATTCCTGGCTTATATATGGAGGAGGCTACCTGATAAGGAATGCAGGTGGTCTTAAAGAGCTATCAGAGGCTCCCCACTGAGAGCAAGCAAGGAAACCAAGACCTCAACCTTACAGTCATAAAGAACTTATTTCAGCCAGCAACCTGAATGAATTTGAAAGAAGTTTGTCTGTGAGAACATGCAAATACAAGCCCAGGCTGGCTGATGTCTTGGTTTCAGCCTGGGGAGGCCCAGAATAGAAGAACCAACTAAGCCTATTCAGACATCTGCTCTACAGAACTGTGAGACAATGAATTTATATTGTTTTAAGCTGCTAAATTTGTGATAAATTGTTAAAGCAATAGAAAACTGATACAATACCAAAGGCAATCTCAAGAACAAAAGTGGAGGACTTATGCTCCAGAAATCAAAATTCTTACCTTCCTGAAATCTACACTTTAATGTAATGAGAACTTAAGGAGGAGAGGGTACTGCATTTATCAAAAATTGTCATGAATTATGTTAAGCATTTGCTCAGTAAGGCTTTTCCCAGTTTTGGTCTCTTGGTCTCTATCATCTTAATGGGCACTGCTTATTTCTACTTTGCCACTATCATCGTTCCACGCTGAGTGTGGAACTCTTTCTCTCCTTGTCCTACCTAAATTCCACTAATGATTCCAGGCTACAGCCTCCATAAAAAGCAATAACAAGAAGAACAACAACAAAATGCAATTTCTTTGAATATTTTGGACTACATTGATTACATTCTTTTTTGGAGTCTTATTATAGTTACAAAATCATAGAGTTTAGCACTTAAAAAATTATTCTCTCATGGGTGTTAATGTGATCAATCTATTTCGTAGTACCTCATGTCTAAGAACTGTCCCTCTCTCCACCACATAGTGCCAGGTGAAAGAATAGCTTCGGAGGCTATGTTTGTATCTTATGACCTTTTCCTTCTCTGGCCACAACTGATTGGGTTGGGATGGCCAGGATCTGGGCTGATTGGATTCTTTGGAGAAATCAAACCAAGTACCCCAGAGACAAAGTGTGGTAGTGTGTTAATTAGTAGCCTCCAATGTACCTCACCTTCTAAATCGGGGGGATAAATATCCACACCCTTGTGCAGTCCCCTCCCTGGGAGTCTTGGCTTTAACCAAAGAATGCTACAGAAGTGATGCTGTGTCTGTTTTACTACAATGACCATGTGTTCATGCTTGTAATTGGAAAAGACATTAAAATGCAAAATGGAGCTAATGGCACCATAAGGTTGATATGAGAGTTAAATGAACTTATGTTCATGGAGTGCCTTGCCTGGTGCCTGCTACATGCCTGATAGTTAATTGGGGCATAAAAATGTGAGTTGCATTTCCCAAGTTAATACTTGGAGACTGATGGCTTTCTGAATTGTTCTTCAAGTAGTATGGTTATTGAATGCCCAATTCCCTTAGACTAAATATGGTTATGTATGCCATAGCTGTTAAGAAATTAGATGGAGGCTGTGGACCCAGAGAAATGCCAGAAAATCTGTTAAAAAAACACACACACACACAAGATCAGATCATATCAGAGACTGTGCTACATGAGTGTGACAAGCCAATGGAGCTAACCAGTTTATAGCTCATGGGTCAACCCATAACAAACCCAGGGCTGCTCACAGACAGCTCTTTACCTTTCCTGCTACCATGTGAGGAGATAAGTCTTGCCCTCCCTTAAGTGCCAAGCTTGGAGCTGTAGTTCAGCTCTTTAATCCTTTGCTACCTTGTGGAGTTGTGTGTCAAGGGATAATAAACTGAGAACTCGCCATAAGCCGGATAGTGGTCTAATGGCCTGATGTGCATTCACTTATTTCATTTTCCAATATCTCTCATGAGATGGCTACTTCAAATAGTCTCATTAATAGATGAAGAAACTGAGTTAGGAGAGGTTAAACCAACCTCTTTGGGGTCCCTAGAGGCAAACCCTTTGAAGAAACCAAGTTACTTCAAACAACTAATTAGTAGCAGAGCTTAGATTTGACTGGGGCAGTCTACCACATTTGTGTTTTTATCAAAACATTTACATGATTAGCTATGGAGTGAGAAATCTCAGCATGAGAATTCCCTGGTGTCACAAATTATAGGTACCCTGAAAACAATCACCAAACCCTGCTTCGTCAAACTGAAAGATAAAGTTTATTTCTCTACTTACTTTAGACTATTCTTTTCCAGCCACTGGAAAGAATTGTATCTATGACCTTCTCCTTGTCTTAACTTTGTGGCATTTCTCTACCTTCTAGCACATAAAGATCAAGGATGTGGTGGACCACATTCTGGGCATATCTTTGTGTCAAAAATAGCTCTTTTTGGAAGCTTCCCAGGCCTTGTGATGGTACACTATCCTTTTAGGTTCCTGCACTTGAATTTCTCTCCCTGGTGCCCACCATGGTAATCTCTACAAATTATTTCTCTAGTTACTACTCTGATTAGCCAAAATATAGGCATGATTTTGTACCTTGTTTAGTTTCTTTGTTCATAGCCTTTCCTCTACTGCCTGACTTCCCCATTTTTCTGTTTCTTGTCAGTTTCTGACATTTGAACACTAATATCTACACTACCTCCATCTATGTTTTGTTTATATAAAATGACCCTTGCATACGTATCTGAAGAAATGGGGTATTTGTCACAAACCATTCACCAATGTTTTCCTTTTCCTACAGTAACTTACTCTTGATGGGACATTCATTTAGACATTCATTTATAACAGAAAGTGGACTTCTTTTTACAACATTAAGATCTGAAAACTTGCACTGATTTTCTCCAAATTCCCAACTCTTGGGGTAATCTGGAGTTTTTCTTATCTTTCAGTAGTTTAGTTCTACATAGGCAAAAATTTGGGGACCAAAAGAGATGGCTTCTCTTCGAAATCAGACAGATCAGTATTTTCCTACCTAATGTTTGCTCACAGAATGGAACCTAATCTCAAATTTCCCGAGTTATGTTCTGAGATCCCTGATGAGTTAAACTTTGATGGAGTGGGAAATTAATCAATTTCTGCCTCCCAAATTTCTGTGAGTGCCACCAGACCATGCAGCCTCACGGAAGCTTCTAAGTGATATATAGTAATAATATGCAGGAAGACAGAGGCATCTCCAGTGGGACTGTGAGTGGTCTTGGAGTGTAAATGGCTTAGGATTCCAGATTATGATGTTGGTGTTGGCAACCTGCTCATCTGTTCAGGAAAGCATACTCTTAAAAAAGATAGCTTGAAGGGAGATGTCTTAGCTTAGGGTCCCTAGAGGCAAACCCAAGACAGATTTGGGTGCATGAGACTTCAAGAGTAGCCTGGCAGGGAGTGGAGGAAATAGGGTTGGGAAGGGGAAGGATTCAAACAAGGCAGTAATTTCAGGAAAAAGTCTAGCTTGGCTTTAATCCATAGGCGCTCTGGGTCATAAACAGTGCCACAGAGTTGTCTTACCTTGAGGCAAGGGGCTGGGCTTTATGATGATTATTATTATTTACACACTTATTAGTCAGTTACTGCCCATTGTCTCCCTCCTCCTTTGGTTGTGTCAACTTCTAAGCAGCTCCTGGCCAGGTGTCTCTCTTCAGCCAAGTACAATTCTATGGCTGAATTTGCTCAGATAAGCCATTAATGGCAATATTGGTGCAGCTGGGGGATGGGCACGCCACCTGGAAAAGGGTTTTGGCTGATTTGATTCCTAGTGATGGCCCACTTCCAGGCTGGTAATGACATCTTCTCACTCCAAGGTCAGATAGTAAAATGGCAGAACTGAATCAAAACTCAGGTGTTTTCTTTCTACATAACTCTAATATGTGGTTAAAGACGAGGAAGGTTTCTGAGTTGGACTAAAAGCTTCCACCTCTATTTTCCTTTTTACTCCATGCTCATGGTCAGAGATAGGAATTTATATGTGAGGCTCTGTCGTTAACAGGTGTTGGATCTCATTTTAGATTTTAGAGAGCCAGGCTGTGCAATCACATTAGAAACTTGAATGGGGATCTTTATTGGATGGGGATAGGAAATCTTTTGGATGAAGAAAAAAATAACTAACTTATTGTATATCCAAAGAAAAGGCAATTACAATGGTATGTGTCCATAGCACTTTGGTTTTAGAGATTAGGTTTGCTCAGGAAATGAAGGAATTACTTAAATCACACATTGATCATACTCTCAAAATAAGAACGAGTAGAAGAATAAAAGGGAAAAAAGAGAAGATAGTTCATTAAAGTGGAAAATGGAAGAATTTCTTTAGTTGAATGACAGATTTTAGCACATAGTGGAGGCAGATAGGAAATGGAACATGAGATCTTGGAGGCCAGATTAAACATATCTAAGAATGGATGGGAGAAGCACATCCACCTACCTATCCCTTCTTAGTGAAGAGATGGCTCTATAAATGCTCTAAGACCAGAAAAGGTAAGTGATCCCAGGGCGGAGATGGTTATAATTCCCCCAACATTTCCTGAATTTAGGAAATGATTGGGGGATATCTCTATGCAGCTTCGGATAGGACAACTGGGTTTGCACCCCTTGAGGACTGAGATAGCTGTGCAATATTTGAACAGGTGTGACTGAGGAGACCCTAGAAGCCAGGCTGAAACACTCACAGCACTGAGTCATGAATGGGAGGGTGGTATGGTTATTACAGATGGGGAAGCAGGAATTGCCTGTGCCCCAGGGAACCTGCCAGGGAGATTTATGGAATTAGGATCTTCTCAAGGGAAGGCATAGGGCAAATGAGAGCTACTAGAAGGGAGCCAGGCGAGATAAAAATAAAGGAGGTCAGTCCTGAGTTGGCTATTGATCTGATGAGGTCATGCCTCCAAGTGGGATTGAACGATTTAGGAAAGTGAAGATAGATAAGATTTGCTTCAAAATTGTATGCTTTGGAAAACTGCTCATTCCTTGACTTGGTATCAGATACTCTGGGGGACCCCAAAAGACAAACTCTAGAGGAGCCAGTTAGAAAGACAAATGTCTGGGCCAGAAAAGCAATACGAAAGCGAACAGAATGAAAGCACTAAGGCAGCAAGCGGTTTTCAAACTCTCAGTAGGGAAGGCTAGTGGTCGCTTTAAGAAGCAAAGTAAACTGCTGACTTCTGAGCTGAGGCTACTGATGGGAACGGAGGGACACGGAACACCAGAAGCCCATGGCACCACTGCAGAAAACAGAAGGAGCAGAAGGAAATGTTAAAGTCCAGAATTTGTAAAAGCAGAAGAACGATAGGCTCTCCAGGAGCATAAAATAGAGGAATGGTCTTAGTGGGCCCCTGAACATAGGCCTCAGAGACATCCCTAGCAGCACCCTGAAGTGGCTGCACATGAAACTGGCAGAATCCATTGTGGTGAGGAGGTTGTAGACATGAACACAGGCCATCTAAATGAGAGCAGAGATTATTGCCAGAGTTTGCCGTGGCGAGGGAGTCAGCCTCCATCCCTTTGGTAGAAAGTCAAAGGCAAGCACAGAGTGGGAGAACCTTATAAGGAAGGCTTCAAATGACCTCTGATTGGAGGTCATTGGCATGGGGAATCTAGAAGTGGTGAAACGGGAAGTTAGACATCCTGAGCCCCTGATTTGCCTTTTTCTTATTGGTGCTGAGCTGGAGCTGAGAGCACATACTTGGGAAGCTGGCATGACTCTCTGAGCTGATTGCTTCAGAAGTTGTGGGTCACGGTTCTGTTTTCATCTATTCTCTGGCCATGGGCTGTTTGTATATTTGGTCTTTCAAGAGTGAAACTGTCCCAGAGAGCAGGTTTCATGGACCGAACATTTTCATAGCAGGAAGATTGTGGCTTGGAAATGGAAATGGCTATTCACACACAGAAATGTAGAAGTGAGGTCCTTATTAGGAACCCATTCTCACTAGACCCCACCAGGGTCTAGTGGTTCGGAGGGAATGGAAAAGATGAGGTTTTGAATATGCGAGATGAGAAATTAAGACCATAAGACCTGGTTGTTGGGACTGTCACCATGGCAATTTCTAGCTTGCCACTCTCTAAGAAGAGAGCAAACATGGCTGGATTCCTCCCCCTTCTGAAAAATATTGTGTCATAATTTAATCTCTTGATGTATGATATTGCACATTTAATTCTAGGGTCACAGATCATGGATTCTGGACAACTTGTATGGTATGACCAGCATTCAAGCAAGGCTCAGACCAAGAGGGTTTTTTCAAGCTACCTTATCCTCAGATGACACGGGGGCTGTGATATGCATTTTTATTAAAATAATAAAGATTAGATTAAATACTGGTTTCTGGGTATGCCATTGTGAATAGGATAATTCATAGGTAGAGAGTTTGCTTGTATTTTTAAAATTTGTGGATGTATGGTCGATGCTGAGATACTCCTGTGCCCAATTAACCCTTGAGACTCTTTAAAGTAGAGTTGCATGAAGGATTTGTGTTCCATTAAAGCAACTTTGGAGTTTGGAAGGAACTGTTCTCATTGCAGTGGACAGCAACACAGTCGAGCACTGATGGAACTCTGTCTTGAACCGAGCAAGGCTGTTTGAGATGAAGCAGAAAAATAACCTCGGGGAAATTGATTTGGGGATTTTAATCCCTTGGAACTCTAACTAAAGGACTTTGTATTTAAGTTCTTTGGGCTTTAATTTATTCTAAGACTTTAATAATGGAGGATGGTTGTATTTAAATTTGGAACACTATTATATTGTTGCGTGATCTTTTAACTTCTGCAACTCTATATTGGATAACATTGATGCACACGAAACAGGAAAGTAAATCTAACAGGGAGGAACTTTCAGTCTAGAACAACAGGGATTTAGCATAGTTATTTAATTTATTGTCCTTATCTTTCTTTCAAAGCTTTTTTGGGTAAAAACTAGACTGTCCTCCAGTGGTCCTAGGAGCTTATGCAAAAAAAAGCACTGTCTGATGTTCAGGGTACTAGTAGTTCATGCAGGTGAGAGCAGAATCTCTGGTTTTTTTAAACATTATTGTGAGAGATTGGGAGAAGGGCTTTAAAAGTACTTGGTATTAAAAGTACTAATAAATATTAGTTCCAATATTTATCTTGGAACTAAAAAGAAGTGAGTGAGTAGGCTTTCATAATGGTGTTGTTTTGGAAATAATTGTAAAGGATGTGAGTCCTCCCCCTTTCAATCAACAAATGATCTCAGGTTGGATCCTCCAAAAGCAAGCCTTGGGATAAGGATTTGGGTGCAAGTGGTTTATTGGGAAATCAGGTGTAGGAGTGGGGAAGATGGGAACAGTGGAGATACTAATTAAGAGAGCATTCAGAGGAAGGACTGCTGTGGGCAAGTAGGGGTCGGTCCTGCTAGCAAACCTCTGAAAAGCATGCAGAACACACCCCTCAACTCTCCTCCTCAGAAGTGAGGATGCAGGGGATCCACCCACGAACTTCTACTCCCCAGTTGTTGGAAGTTGTTCCTGTCTCGTTATCCTCTCAGTGTACTGGCTAATTATTCTTCCGTGGCCAGAGAGATACAGGGGTTAGAGATGGGAAACCATCACTGTATATGGGAGCTCTCTTCTTCCTTCCTTTTTTTTTTTTTTTTTAAGATTTTATTTATTTGTTTGACAGACAGAGATCACAAGTAGGCAGAGAGGCAGGCAGAGAGAGAGGAAGGGAAGCAGGCTCCCTGCTGAGCAGAGAGCCCAAAGCAGGCCTATCCCAGGTCCCTGATATCATGACCTGAGCCAAAGGCAGAGGCTTTAACCCACTGAACCACCCAGGCGCCCTTCTTCCTTCCTTTTTTAAAATTTTATTTAAAAAATTTTTTATGCATATATAATTAACATAAAGTATTATATTAGTTTCAGGTGTGTAACATAGTGATACAACAATTCTATACATTATTCAGTGCTCATCACCATAAGTGTACTCTTTTTTTTTTTTTTTAAAGATTTTATTTATTTGACAGAGAGAGAGAGATCACAAGTAGGCAGAGAGGCAGGCAGAGAGAGAGGGGAAGAAGCAGGCTCTGGGATCATGACCTGAGCCGAAGGCAGAGGATTTAACCCATGAGCCACCCACGCGCCGCCATAAGTGTACTCTTAATCTCCTTCACCTATTGACCCATCTCCCTCCCCACCCCCACCCCTACCCACCTCCCCTCTGACAACCATCAGTTTGTTCTCTATATTTAAGAATCTTTGGAGTTTTTTTTTTTTGGGGGGGGGGGTCTCTTTTTATCTTTGTTCATTTGTTTTGTTTCTGAAATTTCACAAATAAATGAAACCATAGTATTTGTCTTCCTCTGACTTATTTCACTCAGCCTTATAATCTCTAGGTCCAACTGTGTTATTATACATGTATAATGCATCCATTCATCTGTGGACGGACATTTGGGCTCCTTCCATATCTTGGCTCTGGTAAATAATGGTGCAATTAACATAGGGGTACAGATATCTTTTCTCCTTAAGTTGGTGGTGGCTTCCAAGATGGTCCAAAGGAAAATGGGGAGATGCTGATGGAATCTATGTAAGTCCACCCACCACCCCCAAATCTAACATGGTCTTTTCTGTAATTTAACAAGCTGGTTCAAACATTCATTTGGGAGACAAAATGCAGTAGAAAATCCAGGAAACTTTTGAAACACAAAATAGTGTAGGGGACTTGTTTTGCAATTATAAAAACATACTATAAATCTGTACTAGGTTGAGCATTGAGGTATTGATGTAGAAAGAAAAAACATTTGATGGAACAAATAAAAAGCCCAGAAACTGACGAATACATGTAATAAAATTTAGTATTTGATAAAAAATATTTTAAATCTATAGGGAAAAAAGGTCTATTTAATAAATGGAATTGGCATAACTTGCTATCCATTTGGGGAAAAAGCAAGCTATGTTCCTAGCTCACACCATAACCAAAATAATGTCAGATGAATTAGAAAGCCAAATGTATGCAAACAAACAAAAACTCAATATGAACCTGAAAGTGTCAAAGGAAAAGACTGATAACTTTGACTAAGTGCAAAAACTTCTCTATTTAAAAAGACACAATAACATTTAAAAAGTGAGTCAGAAATAGGGAGAAAATACTTGAAACATATAATAGAAAAAAATAATTAATACCAGAATAAAGAACGTGACATCAGTAAGAAAAAGACAACCTAAAAGAACAAGCATTTGGCAAAATTAAGAAATGTAAGTGCCCTGAAAACTTTCTCCACTTCACTAGGATTCAGGAAAAGATGGGAGAGGGGGAGAGAGAGAGAGAGAGAGAAGGAAAGGGAGAGAGAGCTTCTTTTTCCCTTCTCCCTCACTCATTTAACTGGCTGTCATCAATCTCTTTAATTTCTGCTAGAGTTGTGAAGTTGAAAGAGAAGATATTTTCCTTCCATGTTGGTGCAAGTATGATTAGGTGAAATTTGTTTTTTAAAGGCATTGTAAGGTATCACTTGCTTTAATAATTATGCACTCTCTTTGAACCAGCAATTCTGTTTTGAGGTATTTTTCCTAGTGAAAGATCTAACTTTTGTGTAAAGAGAGACATAATGCAAAGGTAGTCTATTGCAGCATTGTTAATAAAAATTTAGACTGGAAACAACTTAAAACACCCATTAATTTGGGAATGGTTTATAAATAGTGGTATCTTTATATTATGGCATGCTACGTAACAGTAAAATGAATATGCTGAAGCGCCCAACTGCTCAATAGGAAAAGCATGTGACTCTTGATTTGGGGCTGTGAGTTCAAGTCCCATGTTGGGTGTCGAGATTACTGATAAGAATGGATGTCTAATGCATGGTGAAAAAAAGCAAATTGTAGAACAATATATTTAATATTCACTCCCAAGGCATATATTTTCTATATGTGCATGTGTGTTACTATCAACACATAGGAAGAGGTCCAGAGTGATAGTCACCAAACCTGGGGAGAGGGGGAAAGATACTGAAGGGACTTTAACCCTATATGGGATGGATTCTTCGAATGAGCATTTACTCATGTATTACCTGAATAGTCGAATTTGTAATTTTAACTATTTTGTTTCAGAGTTAAAAAAAAAAACT
This sequence comes from Enhydra lutris kenyoni, assembly GCF_002288905.1. Lineage (NCBI taxonomy): Eukaryota > Metazoa > Chordata > Mammalia > Carnivora > Mustelidae > Enhydra > Enhydra lutris. Next base: position 16,830,017 of record NW_019154150.1, read on the forward strand.
CCTGGGACGCCTGGGTGGCTCAGTTGGTTGGATGACTGCCTTCGGCTCAGGTCATGATCCCGGGGTCCCGGGATTGAGTCCCACATCGGGCTCCCAGCTCCATGGGGAGTCTGCTTCTCCCTCTGACCTTCTCCTCGCTCATGCTCTCTCTCACTGTCTCTCTCTCTCAAATAAATAAATAAAATCTTTAAAAAAAAAAAAACCCTTATGTTTTATTTATTTTTAAGATTTTCATGCTTGATATGATGGAGTGTCACACAGGCTTGGGTTCAGTTTCCAGTTTTGCAATTCAATTATTTCTCTGTCTTTAAATAACTACTGAAATCCTCTGGGACTGTTTTCTTATTTGTATAACAAGGGAAGTGTCACCTTCCTCACAGCGGTGTGAGCATCAAGTGAGATAACATATCTAAAGCACCCAAAACTGTTTGGTGTATTATAGCTACTTAATAAATGTTAGTTCTCTTTTCTCCTTATATTATTGCTCTGCTACAAGACAAAAGTTAAACATTTCATATTTATCCAACAGAGAGATCTTTTTTTGGAAATTTTGCTCTAGTAATTTCAGCTATAGTCATTTGTTCATTCATTCATTCATTCATTCATTCATTCATCTGTTCTCTACTGTCATACATGTGAACCAGTCTCCATTTATCTCTTGTTTTGGCATTGCCCTGAATCCTTGATAACCATTTTCACAAAAGGGAAGTTGATATTAATCAATACAACCTATCAAGTGTCTACTTGATAGAAATAGAAGTACTGTGTAAGGTATCGTGAATGAGGCAACAGTAGAAATAAATATTAGAAATACTCCTTGTCCAGTAGGAGTTTACGATTTAATCAGGAAACCAAGATATGTACTAAAAAGAACTATCACTAGAGGATATAGACAAATAATGGCATGAAAAGTATGTACCAGATAAGGTCTAGGTAAAGACATATTTATACTGAGGATCAGCATAGTGTACATAATGGAGAAGCTCATTGCTGTGTTTATAGTAAGAATGTGGCTGAAGATGTTGTTGATTACATTAGCTTCCCTTTTATAAGAATCTGAAGGAGATGTATTTTGTCAAAAATTTTTTTAGGAATAGTTGTGCTTCTTCTGAGCAGTTTTTAAAAGATTTTTATAGGCCCAGAAAATCTGGCGACTCAATGCCAGATTCCCTAATGCTTGTTTGTTATAAGTCTGTGAGACATGACAACAGAAACATGTGTGTGTTGTGTGTGTGTGTGTGTGTGTGTGTGTGTGTGTGTGTTGTTAATTTTTTTTTATGGCCGTGGAATGTAGTCTTCATACATTGTACACACAAAATTCTGTCACAGTAGCAAACCTCATTGTGCTATCTCCCAATTGATGCCATAATTGCATTTTCATAGGGCCATTTCAGTATTCAACTCTGCTAGCTGCTTCTAGGTCATGGGGACATGTGAAGACCAGTAAATCTTGTGAGTGTGTGAACCTATTACTGTGTTTTTTTTTTTTTTTTAAATAAAATGAATTCCTGGGTCAGAAATAATGTTGTGTGTGGATACCATAACCATGAATAAGGTATTCTGTAAGCTCATGGATGTTGTTGCTAGCTCCAAACATTGAGAGCAATGAGGGGAAATTCATTTTTTTAAAAAAGATTCATTTATTTCTTTTAGAGAGTGAGAGAGTGCATGCACACAGGGTTGGGAGGGGCAGAGGGAGAGAGAGAGAATCTCAAGTGGAGAGCTGAGTGTGGAGCCTGACGTGGGGCTCAATCCCACTACCCTGAGATCATGACCTGAGCTGAAATCAAGAGTCAGACATTTAACCGACTGAGCCATCCATTTGCTCTGAAGGCAAATTCATTTTGACAATAAATGTCTGTTAAGATGAATTCATCAATGCCACTTTCATGATGGAAATAGTTCAATGAAACCAGCCTGCTGTCCAGTGACTGGCTGGTCCCTATAGGGACTGGAGCCACGGATGTAAGGTTATGTTTTCTCTCCTGCTGCTTTGTTTTTGGACAATCGGAGTGTGATGTGTCTAGGTGTGCATCTCTTTGAATGTTTTCCACCTGGACTTCATTGATCTTCTTGAATGTGTCAATAAATGTTTTACATCAAATTTGGGAAGTTTTGAGCTATTATTTCTTCAAACTCTTTTTGCTCCTTGCCTCTCTCTCCTTCTGGGATGGACTCCCCATCATGCATCTGTTGGTATGTTTGGTGGTGTCTCACAGGTTTCTGACACTCTGTTCATTTCTTTTTCATCTTTTGTCTTTCTCAGACTGGATCATCTCAATTGACTTGTTTTCACATTCACCAACTATTTTTCCCAGGTTAAATCTGCCTTTGAGACACTCTAGTGAAATGTTCACTTCAGGAACTGAATTTTTTAACTCCAGACTTCATATCTGGTTATTTTTTGAAAATAATTTTAAATCTCTTTATTAATATTCTTTGTTTGGTGAGATGTCATTCTCATTCTTTTCTCCAGTTCCTTATACATGATTTCTTTTAATTCTCTGAACATATTTTTATTTTTACTTTTTTTTAGATTAATATTTTTCTTGTGTTTTTTAAAAAATTTAAATTCAACTAGTCAATTTATAGTACATCATTAGTTTTTGATATAGTTCTGAACATATTTTTAACACCTGGTCTAAAGTCTTTATCTAGTAAAGCCCAATGTCAGCTCTCCTTGGGGACAGTTTTTATCGGCCATTTCTCCCCCTCCCCTTCATAGTGCTACACTTTCTTGTCTCTCTGTGATCTTAAAATTTTTATCTGTTGTTGAAAATGAAACATTAAAAATATTCTGTGACAACTCTGGAAATCGGATTCTCCTCTTCCTCAGGGTTTGTAATTGTTGCTGTTTGTTGTTTCTGTTGCTATTTTACAGATGCTGTTTGTTTGTTTGGTGACTTTCCCCAACCAATTTGGTAAAGTCTGTATTCTTTATCATGTGTGGCCTCTGAAGTCTCTGTCAGTTATATTCGAGGTCAGCCAATGATTGCACAGACTTCCTGCAATGCTTTGAATCCATAAATCTCCCAGCCCTTGAAGAGGGATGTTGTGTACTTGTCCAGGCATACCTTTGATGCTCAGGCAAGCACTGTTGTTTGTCTTTTCTCTCTCTCCTTTTTTTTTTTCTTCCAGCTTTAACCTTTACTTTCTGGTTAAACAGAGCCTCAAGGTAAGCCAGAGGTGAGAGCTTGGGGCTTGCTCCGTGTTTTTCTGGCCTCGTGCATAGTTCTGGGCATGTGTAGAGCCCCGTGCATATATGCATAGCCTTCTAGATTTCCCAGAATGTGTCAGAGCTCTTTAAAGATCTTTATGAACTTTGCTTTACCTTTTATGTTTCTTGGTCAGCTTGTTGTTTGTCCCAGCTGTTATTGCTGCTCCAGGCAAGGGCAATATTAAATTGCTGCTGATTCTGTCTGATAAATGCCCCAAGGAAAATGTTGTTCGTACTGAGTGAACTCTGAGTCAAGTCACAGGAAGACCTGCCAGCGAGAGTGTCCATGGAACTGCTAGAGGGGTCAACTAATGATGATTCTCTGGAGTGGTGATTTTGGGGAGCTCTAAACCTATCTGTTTTCTCCAGTGGCTGCTATGCTGCTAGCTTTCACTAAGATTGTAGAACTATGGTTTTTCAAGGCGACTTTGGACCTAGGGATGGGGGATGGGAACAGGGCAAGTTAAAATGCCACAAAGCTAGCTCTTCTTCCCAAGATTCAGGTTTTTTTTTTTTTTTTTTAATAAACACTCCTTTGATTGTTGCCAGCCTTTGGTTAATTTCCAGTGTTGGAAAAGTTTGTGTTCACAATTTTGCTGATGTTCTCGTTGCTTTTATGGAGAAGCAGACTTTCAGGGCTTCTTACTCCACCATTCTTGCTGCAACCCTCTTTACGTGTGGTATTTTTGATTCTGCTTCTGTAATATTTAGCGGGATGTGTAATGCTTGTACCTCTTCCACAAACCTCTTCTCACCAGTTTTCTAGGTTGTTTTTGTCCAATTCCCCAACCATGTGGCTAAACCATTAGTCACCACCTAAGAATTGGGATAGATCTGTTCCTTTCACCATCTCTGTCCAGACAAAGTGGATAATCAGATGTATTGCTTAAAGTTTTGCCCAGGAAAGGATTTCTCATTATTTTCCAGACACTTCAGTATGAATCAGTAATACTTGCTTCTGGCTTATATCTCAATATTGTCCAGACTATCTATAAACCATACCTGAGTTTTCTCTTCTTCAGTCAAATGGTCACAAGAAACCTCCATGAGGATGTAGGTATGGATTGGGGGATTAATGGCAATGCAAGAAGAGGGATTGCTATGGGAGTGTAAGCCAATGCAGCATACTTGTATTTTTAGGACAGATTAAGGATAGTTAAGCCTGATGTTAGATAAACTGCTTTCATTTGATGATGGGATTTGATGATGCACATTGCTGAGCACACTTAACATTATGGTTGATGGGTCAGATAATGGTGGAAAGTTAATGATGGGAAACTCAGACAACATGGTCACTTGATTCCTGTTGTTCAGTTTCTCTTAGGGCATAGCAGTGAGCCAGAAAATCAGAATCATTAGTGACAGAGGAATACATGACATCATTACAAATTCTATGGGTCTGCCCTCTAATTCACCTATTAAGGTTTACCAGATGTTCCATTAAACATCCCTATTTGCCACAACACTTTGGGTACCATTGTAACTACTGGACCAGTTTGCATTTTACCCCGGACGTATTGTATAGACTTCTCTTGCTCTGGGAGCCCGTAGATACTAGGAATTTTGTTATTTGAAAGATTGAACACGTGGTGTATATTGCCTCCAAAATACAAAGAGGTCCAGCAGTTGTGCTTCTTGCTTAGTGTAAAGTTTCACATTAAAGGAAAGATGCCACCATGCTCCAGACCACGGTGACCCTAGGAGCTTCACTTAAAATGTAGGCCCCTGGTTCAGTGGGTTTATCTTTCATACCCAGACATGTCTACCTCTAACCAAGACTTTTTTTGTTTTTGTTTTTGTTTTTGTTTTTGTCATAGAGAGAGAGAGGGAGAGAGCAAGCACAGGCAGACTGAATGGCAGGCAGAGGCAGAGGGAGAAGCCGGCTCCCTGCCGAGCAAGGAGACCGATGAGGGACTCGATCCCAGGACGCTGGGATCGTGACCTGAGCCAAAGGCAGCCGCTTAACCAACTGAGCCACCCAGGCATCCCTCTAACCAAGACTTTTCCGGAATAGGAAACATGCTGTTTCTGAACAGCATGTACATCCATGCCAGCTTATGCTCTTTCATAACAGCATAACATGCTGTACATCCATGCCAGCTTATGCTCTTTCCTCATCCACTTTTTAAAATTTATTTATTTGAAGATTTTATTTATTTATTTGACAGAGAGAGATCACAAGTAGGCAGAGAGACAGGCAGAGAGAGAAGGGGAAGCCCAATGCGGGGCTGGATCCCAGGACACTGAGATCACGGCCTGAGCTGAAGGCAGAGGCTTAACCCACTGAGCCACCCAGGCACCCTCTCATCCACTTTTAAAGTTTATATGAATAAATGAATGATCTTGAATGGGTAACAAAGGTGAATAGCACAAAATTTAAAATATACTTAAGTATTTTTAGGTAAAAGTGTATTCCGTGTTACACTGTACCCTAGTCACTTAATTCTCCATCCTAGGGACAACCACCACTTCCAAATTCTTATCTATCTACCCAATAAGAATGTCATAAGGAAGAAAAAATATACTCACGCACACATATATGTTGATATGTCTGTATATATATATGTCTGTGTGTACACATATATACACATACATGCACAACCACATACATATACATGCACACACATATCTTTATCATACATATAAGAGTATACCATTTATAATGTTTTATACTTTGCTTTTCATTTAATACTGCTTCCTGGAGATCATTCCACATCAGTTCTTATAGAATATTTTAAATAATAGCTAAGAAGTATCCATTCTGTGGATAGGTTTTTAATTATTTAACTATTTCCCAATTGATTTAGATAATTTCAATTTTTTTTTTTTACTATCAAGAGCAATGCAGAAATGAATATCTTTTCTATACGTCCTTGTGCACAGACATGCTTGTATCCACAGGGTAAATTCCTACAAGTTCACTCATTTATTTTTAGTTTAATTTTACTCTTTTTGAATATGTAAATCCCTGTGCACATAAATGATTGTATCTACAGGGTAAATTCCTACAAGATCATTTATTTCAAATTTAACTTTAATTCAGACTGCATATTTAAGCCTCCTTAAGACCTTTTTGCAACATTACAAGGTACAAATAAATAAGTAAAATAAATGAAAAGAATTGGATACTTTCTTAGCTTAGCTACTATTTCTGTAATATTTGCTGAATGGTGCTTGGCCAGCATGTACCTGTTTCCAATAAAGTTATCTTTTTTTTAAAAAAGATTTTATTTATTTATTTGACAGGCAGAGATCACAAGTAGGCAGAGAGAGAGAGGTAGAAGCAGGCTCCTCGCTGAGCAGAGAGCCCGATGCGGGGCTTGATCCCAGGACCCTGAGACCATGACCCAAGCCGAAGGCAGAGGTTTAACCCAATGAGCCACCCAGACGTCCCCCCAATAAAGTTATCATACTACAAGGTTAAGGAAGAAAAGATTTGAACATAGTAAAATATTCACAATATCCTAAACCAATGAGGCAAGTTGCTAGGTGCCTTTTGCCAACCCCTCTAGATCTCTTCCATGTGTTTTCTGCTTTGCTTCACTCCTGGAAGGCCGACGCACATGGTCTACGTCAGAGGTTGGCAAACTATGGCCTGCAGGCTAAATCTGGTCCCATCCATTGTTTAGATGTTGTCAATGGCTGTTTTGATGCTTCAACTGTACATTTGAATATTTGTGACAGAGACCATATGGCCAACAAAGACTAAGCTCTTTGTTGTCCAGCTCTTTACAGAAAATATTTGCTACCCCTTAGTCTGTGCCACTGGTTCCTTTGCCCTCTTGGTCCCCGTTGGGTTCAATCACTGGAGAGCATAGCAAGAGACTGAAGGGAAGGAGAGGGAAGCTGTGGACTTTATTCCTGCTGTTGCCTCCCTGTGTGGTTGCCACAGTGTGGCTCTGTTTCTTGATTGAAAGTCATGGGCTTTTTCAGGGTCTGTCTCCAGTCAGTGCTCTCTGCCTTCGGGTTCTCGTAATCTCACCCCATTCTACCTCTTCAGCCCCAGAGATAACCTCTTCTTGCTGTCATCAGCCCTGGGGCCCTATACTATCTCTCCTGGTTTCCTGAACCTTTGCCTAGTACCTATGCACATAGCCCTTTATTAAGCTCTTCTTAAATTATCTTAATTTAAGGACTTCTTCTCCTTCTGCCAGACTTGGACTGATAACAGCAGATTACAGTGTTCCCTATATATATAAATATATGTGTATACACATATATTTTGATACTAATCTTGTGGAAAAAAAAGAAGATACTAAAAATAATTTTGCAAACACAGTTAACAGTGGGTATTTGTGCATAGTGAGATTATCGGTGACTTTTAGTATACTTTTCTTGTTTTTCATTAAATCTATATGATCAAGATACAGTACTTTTGTACTAAGGAAAAATCTAAATAAAAAATATAATGAAAAACATGTCCAGAATTTTAGGCCTTATAGATAATTGTGTCAAACCTGGCTATGTCCCAAAACGTCAGTGACTGACGTTGCCTTTCCTGGGAAGCAGTGTAGAGAATGGAGAGGGCACTGCCTTTAGAATCAGGAAGCTGACACTCTCACTCAGGGTTGGTTGTGAAAACAGACAGAAGACACACACACACACAGATCTCTATGCATGTGCACTTTTGTGCACGCTCACACACACACGCCTACACTTAGAACTGCATCAGTTCAATAGAAACTTTCTTTCAGTTGTTGCACACCCAGTGTGATGCACGCACGCTGTGCTGGCAGCTGGAATGGTGCTCATATTCAGCAAGTCTCCGCTCAGCGGCAGTCCTCCTGTCTGCTTGGCCTCCCAGTTCTTGCACGCTTAGCCATTGGTCTCCAACCGACACCAGTGTACTGGGCCTCCAGCTCCTGAGGGCCTTACACTGTTGTTTATGGGCTGTTCCAGACTGAGCCATCTCCCTAGACCTACGACTCTGTTTAAGTTTGGATCACAGGCACAGACTCCTAGACTCCCTTCTGCACTCCTGTCAAGTTCTTCTTTGGGGTACCAGTGGCAGGGACAGCTCTGACCTCCGTTGGTGGACTTCCGGAACTTTAAAGCCCCAGGAGCAGTGGCTGGGCCCCGCCTCTCTTCCTCTCTAGAGGACCTAGACCTCATGCCAGTTGGTCTCTGAGGCCAGATCCGAATAAAAAGAGGCTTGCCTTTGTCAGGCCACAAAGTCTTATGATGACCTTTCTGCAGGCCGAGGATCTCTGTCAAGAGTTGAGCCGGAAATAGCTGAGCTTTCGAGCGTTGGGGTGGTCAGTTAAAACACCAAGCCAAAATGAAAGCAGCAGTCAAGTCTTTAATCACATACTGTGGAGAGTATAAAGCAAAAGGCTAAACAGGAAAAGTTCCAGATTCCCCAATGTTCTGTTTATGAAGCGTCCCTGGGTGAGGGTCGGGTGGGTTAGCTCAGATGCGGGGATCATCTTGCTTGGGGGAGCCCGGAACAAAGGCTCCTGCTGTTTTATGGAGCTGGGGGCTGCAGGGGAAGGAGCGTGACTACGGTTAGGAGTGCAAAAGCCCTGAATATTGAGTCAGGAAGTGTCTTCAAGGCCCATTAGATAAGGCAGTTGTGGCAGAGGCACCTGAGAAAGGCATCGGTTGAGAGCCCCCCAGTAATAAGGCCTCCAGATGGAGACGCCTGGGCGAAGAAGGCAGGTGTTCATTGGTACCTGGTCCTTGACAGCAACTCCCTCCAGACTGTGTGTCCAGACTGGCCTGGGAGGACAGCTTTGCCCCATGAGCCTGTCAGAGGAAGCCTCCTTAATGGCCTGTGGTCAGATCTGAAAGATCACATGTAGGATTTCAGACTGGAGTTGGATTCTTCAGTGTCTGTTTTTCCCACACTGAATAAACTAGGGGAGAACATTCTTGTGACTGCTGTCTGAGCAAAGAAGATTACTCCAAGGTGTCTTATTAAAGTCTGCCTCTCTCCACACCAGAAGCAGATCCCAAGGCAAGATTTCCAGAACAAGCTGTTTATTTGGGGGAATGCAGGAAAACAAAAGGGGTGCGGGGAAGTTGAAAATAGCATGACACGGGGCTAAGGGCTTTTTCTGTGTCATGGCACCGTTATTCCCATTTTACAGAAGAGGAAATTAAAGCTTAAGGAGGTGACATGGCTTCCCCGAGGCCCACAGCTGGTAAGCAGCAGAGGGGTTTCCAATGACAAAGGCCGTCCTGTAACCACAATGCTCACGAGCTTCTGCCCCAAATAGAAAAGCAAAGATAAAATGCAAATGAAAAGCTAAAATAAGTGCAACAAAATTTTTTTTTCCTTTCTTCTTTTTTTCCCCAATGTAATGTTTCGATCTAAAATTGATTCTCATTTTATTTTTTTTTTAAATGTGTTTATCCTTTTCGTGGTAGCTCTGGGAAGCTCATAAATGCTGAGTACGAGCTTTTGGAATATGTGGTCTCCCCAGGAGAATGCATTTTGCTAAGAGACTGGACCGCACAGAGAAGAATGGTAAAGGAACCATGTTGGGCAGATAAAATGCTGACAGAGAACCAGAGGCAAAAAAATATTCAAAGAAAGTAGGAGAAAGAAATGAGGCCACTGAGAATATCCATGTATGTCTCTGTGGAAAGCAAAATGCCTCTGATTTCCAGGTCAGAATACAACTACAGAAAGCGCTGGCTCATAACCTTCTTTCTAGGAATGAGCATCAGCAGGGACAGAAGGTGGGAATGGCCCGAGACAAGACCGTGAGATGCCACCACGTCATGGAAACTGTTCTAAAATCATGTGCCCATACTTTGCTCTTCTGTCGTATGTGGGGAAGAGCTCACGTTCAGGGAGGGGTTAGGAAAGTAGCCTCTGAAGTCCATTTCCATCTTAATTGCAGCTATTTCCTTAGCTATTTTCAAGAATTTCCTTGAGAGCTTCTTGATCTAGCTCCCAGTCCTCCCCTGTTATGTTTTCCTTAATTCTTGCCCTGAGTTTCTTAATCTATCTCTCTCCCCCGACCCCTCAACTTTCTCACAGACTTCGAGGGTATGGACTTCCCTCTTTCATTTTGTTTATATTTCCCATGGTTTGGGGTTCTGAATTATACATATATTTTGCTTTTCATAATTTTCTGTTGAGAGATTGAAGTGTGACTGCTCAACACCATTGATGTTTCCTACTATTTGTGGAGCTTTTCTACTAACAGAGAAGATCAATTTCTGGAGAGTGTCAAAAGGAGGAATTTAATTTAGCAAATATTTGTTGAGTGCTGGCTATGTGCTAGTGAAGACAGAGGCTTCAAGGAACTCCCAGTGTGGTAGAGGAGATAAAATGCATTGCCAAATAATCATTAGACTTAGGAAGGCAGCAAAGTGAAGATATAAAACCAACTGAAAAGGCAAAAACAACAACAATATCAACAACAAAAAACAACCCCAAAACAGAATTTAATGTTTCAAAAAGAGAAAGCATTAAAATACTCATGCTCCAACTTTATTTACACTTACAACCAAATTAAGCTTAACTATTACATCTATTTTTATAGTTTCTCTTTTTTATTTTAGGGGAACGTCATCATCTTTTTAGTCTAGGACACTTAAAAGTCCTTATCTGGGGTGCCTGGGTGGCACAGTCGGTTAAGCATCCGACTCTTGGTTTTGACTCAGGTTGTGATCTGAGCGTTGTGGGATGGAGCCCCATGTCCGGCTCTGCGATCAGCTCAGAGTATGCCTCAGATTCTCTCTCCCTCTCTCTCTGCTCCTCCCACTTATTTTCTCTCTCTCTCTCAAATTAATAAGTAAATCTTTTTTTTTTTTAAAAAGTCCTTATCTAGCCATGGTTATAAGGTGCAGGGGTTCCTATAATACTCCTCACCTTAACTGCTAGGCATCTTACAGTTTGCATAGTGTCTCCAAACATTTACACTGTAGCAGTTTCGGCAGAGAGGCAATCCAGGTGATGTCCCTATTTCACAGATAATAAAGTTGAGTCTCAAATTAGATGATTTCCTAGTGGCTAGTGAAGACTAAGCAGCTTTTTAAAAGATTGGCCTGTAAGCAAAGAGCCAACTATGATCCAAGGGAAGGACCAAATCCCCTGGAGGGCATCGCGGAAGTAGGAAGGTGTGTTGGAGGCAAGATTTAAGGAACAGCCAAAGTTTCAAAAGGGAAAAATGGGAAGAAGGCCTTCACAGGTAGGAATAATGTCACCACCCGCAAAGACAACCAGCTGGGAGATTAGGTGGCTTGTTTGGGGCACAACATGTTGCCCAGTTGGCTCAGAGGTGAGTAAAAATGTGGAGAAAAATGAAGAACAAGGAATAGCAAATGAGTACCATTATGCCTTTTAAAATTACTCTCTGATGAGCTAGCTCCAGCCAGGTGATTGCCTCTTGCCTCTGAGGGTTGAGAAGGAAGGGAAGGCAGAAGTGGTGGGTGGGAGATGGTCCAGATCTGTTCCGTAATGGAGGTGAGGAGCTGTCCCTCAAAGCAGGCTCTCTGACGCTCTCTTCTTCTTTCTGTTTTCTTCCTGGTATTCACCCTCCTCCCACCCCTGCACCCAGGAATTCTGTTAGTTCAGCATCTTCCCCATGATTTTAGAATTAGAATTCCCTCTGCTTCTTTCCTCTGTAGATGCTATTGGTGGCCTTAAAGGAAAATCATACCACACTGTAGTAAGAATAAAGGAGGCCCCTTAATCCACCAGAAGATTGTTTTTGTTGGATGCGATCGTACTGTAAAGACCATTAAGACCATACTCTGAATCACATCGACTCCCTTGGCCTTTTCTACTAAGTCAAAATCAAGGACACTAATGATCCCGTATATAGGTTTAGAGATAAACCAATTAAGGAAATATGCTAGTAGCTTCTGCTCTTCCATCTGCTCACTTAAAATTAAGCCATTTACCTAGGTTCATCCATCCATCCCATCCATCCATTCATGCAAGCGCTCTCTGGTTCAGTGGAAAGTCATTGAGAAACTACAAGATATCAGAAACACTAGTCTTTTCAAGAACTGTACACAGTTCTGTGTCTCTGTCACAGCTGCTTCTGAGATGTGTTATTGACAACCAGACCTGTGATCTGAGACACCCGGGGCTGAGATGGGGATGACGTGTGTTCCTTTACAACCTCACTTTTCTGGTCACTCTCCATGTTGATTAGTATGTAAGATTGGGTGTCTACCCAGGTCCTACTGACTCCCCACTCCCTTCCCTAGACACCCCAACTTCCTCAATTCTGCGGTAGGTCCTGATCCCGGGGCTCATCCTCTAGTACCTGTCTTGTCCTGGTTCACGGCTTAGGTCTGTCTCTCGTCTGCTCTGTGCTTCTGTGGATATTCCCATGGTGCCTTGTTCCTAACTTGTGACAGCAACTTGCCCATCCATAAAACTGCATCTCCGATCACTGCTAACCAAATACAGCCCTCAGAAACCCAAGAACCACTAAACAAAAAATACATAATATAGTAAATGGATAAACTGGTCTTCATTTCTCAAAGTTGGCTGTTAAGCCAAAGAAAATCATTTCTCAAAGTTGGCTCTTATGCCAAAGAAAATCACAAGTCCTTGGAAAGAATCATTAAGGAACGCTAGTCTCGGCTTGGTCGTGGGTCCCTGTTCTTCTGTGAATTGGAACTGATGAAGCCTTTTGTGGTTTGGCTTCTCTCAGCATCACAGAAGCCTCGAACCTTTGAATCACCTCGAGGTGTCTATCTAGAGAAGAATATGTCTCCTTTCTTCTGGGTGACCTATCAGTACCAGACATTAATGCACAGAGCCTGACGCTGTCGAAAGGACTCATGAAAGGGAAACTGTGAGAGCTGGGAGCACTTCCAAGATTTTGCTTCTTTAAAAATCCTCAGCTATAGATCCCTCCAGCCAGCAAATCTAACACATCATCCCCGAGAATGGTTAGGGCAGCCTTCAGAATCTGACAGCTGACTCTGGCTGCGAGATTTAACTCTTCCCTAACGTCCCAGAGTCAAGTAACACTATCCTCCCCCGTACGAGAGAAACTTCCAGGTGGTCCAATGAGGCCAAGATGAAACAAACAGGAAATTTTCCAACTTAATTTTTTTGAAAGCTTTTTTCTTTTTCTTTTCTTTTTTTAAAAATTAATATTTGCTTGCCAAGCGAAAGAAAAACATGTTGTTTCCTTACTTGTCGATCTGAATGAACCATCTAGAATGAGCTGGACAAACGTGGAGGAGGGAAGGAACTAGGTTTTTCCTGCTAGCATTAAAGGACTTTTATTCTCTGCTGTTTTGCCTTTGCCTCCCATCCCCACATAGCGTGTTTTCCCTATAACAGCCAGAGTGCTCCTTTTCAAAATTGAGTCTGATCATGTTACTCCTTTGCTCAAAACTCTCTGGGGTTTTTCTACCTCCTTCAGAGTAAAATTCCAAATCCTTACAATAGCTTTCAGATCCCCACCTAGATGTGTCTCTGGTTACTCCTTTGTTTCTCTCTGTTACTAGGTTCCATCCTTTACCCCTTGAAAGACTCTGTTCTCTACACATTAACTGTGCTGTCTTTGAAAAATCACTAACATGTCATTACTTTGCTTAAAATCCTCCAGTGATCTCTGAAGTCCCCCAAGTGAAAGCTAAATTCTTTATAGCTATAAGAACTTGCTTTTTTGCCCCTCTAAGAATTCTTTCTCTTCTGTGCCCTGCTTTATTATTTTTTTCCATAGAATTTATCACCAGCTAATACACTGTGTACTTGTTTACATGCTTTTTTTTTTTTTTTTTTTTTTTTTTTTTTGCTGTCTTCTTACAAGTAGTAAGCTCCATCAGCTAAGAGATGTTCTTGATTCATGGTTGTATCTCTAGTGCTAGAATAATGTCAGAGACTTAATATTTGACTCAATAAATCTGTAAATACATGGGAGGGATATACAGTTAGGTTCACCTGGCAGATAGTTAGTTCTTTATGGAGAAGCAGGGTAATATTTTCTATTCATGCTCTTACTTTTTCCTGTTAATTGTGTTTTATTTTTATTTATTTATTTTTTTATTAACATATAATGTATTATTTATTTTAGGGTATAGGTTTGTGATTCATCAGGCTTACACATTTCACAGCACTCACCATAGCACATACCCTCCCCGGTGTCTATCCCCCAGCCACCCCATCCCCTTCCTAACCCCTCCCCTCCAGCAACCCTCAGTTTGTTTCCCGAGATTAAGAGTCTCTTATGGTTTGTCTCCCTCTCTGGTTTCATCTTGTTCATTTTCCCCTCCCTTTCCCTATGATCCTCTGTCTTGTTTCTCAAATTCTTCATTATGCAGCCATCAAAAAACCCCCAAATCTTGCCATTTACAATGACATGGATAGAATTAGAGGCTATTATGCTAAACAAAATAAGTCAATCAGAGGAAGACAATTGTCATATGATCTCACTGATATAAAGAATTGTGTTTTATTTTTAAATCTGCAATTATGTGCTACGAAATACCAATAATTTTGTCATCAATTCTATATTTTATTTGTATTTTGTCCTTATCAGAGGTCAGAGCTTCCAGGAGAATGAGCATGATGCTGGTGATAGAGAGTGTCCTGTTTTGGCCCCAGTTTTAAGGAGGATGCTTCTAGGGCAGGAATTCTCAATTTTGACACTATTGACATTTTGAGGTGGATAATTCTCCATTGTGGGGAGATGTCTGGCACATCATAGCCCACCGAGCAGCATCCTTGGCTTCTACCTACTAGAAAGCAGGAGGTAGGTGGCTATCAGTAGCATCCTACCAGTTGTGACCATCGAAAATGTCTCCAGCCATCACCAAGTGTCCTCTGGGGGTACAAGGGCCCAAACAGAATTGCTCTAATGTTGCAATGTTAAGGTCATTGTTTTCAGGCCTGATTTTCATGTGTCAGTGAGAAAGTAATACTCTTACTCTTCGTGGGATGAAAAATTAATACAAACTTTCTGGAAAGCATTTTGGCACTGAGTACCAAACATTAAAAAATGTTTCTTCCCTTTGACCCAATTATTTATTCTCTAGCAATTTATCCTAAGAAAATAGTCAGAGGTGTGGACAAAGATTTATGTGCAGGGCTGTCTATTGCTGCATTATTTATTCTTGTGGGAGAATTGAAATCAGCCTAACTGTCCAATAATAGGAATGGCTCGAGAGATTATAATATATCATATAAGATGGGGTATCTTCTCTCTATCAAAAATTATGCTTTTTAAAAAAAAGATTTTATATATTTATTTGAGAAAGAGAGAGTGAGTGAGAGGGAGAGGAAGAGGGAAAGAGAATCTGAAGCAGGCTCTGCACCGAGCTCAGAGCACGGGGGGCTCGATCCTACAATTATGAGACCATGACCTAAGCCAAAACCAAGAATTGGATACTTAACTGACTGAACCACCCAGGTGCCCCCAAAATTATGCTTTTGAAGAATATTTAATGACATAATATAGGTCATATGTATTATATATGTGTATATACATAAAAGATATCTTGATCAATAACTATATAACATCACATGTATCATGATGTATCATGTGTATTAAACTTTATTGTAAATACCTTCACACACACACACACACACACACACACACACACAGTATGATTCTAAGTTGGTGGGAAGAGAGAAACAAATGAAAACACAAAGGATGGCTTTGCTAGATTTCGTCTCACCTTTATTTGCCTATGGGAGTTGAGGATGTGGGACATCTATAATGGAGACCGGATGACTTTCATTAAGGATAAGATCAAGAAGTGGTGTGGCCGGGACGCCTGGGTGGCTCAGTGGGTTAAAGCCTCTGCCTTTGGCTCAGGTTATGATCTCAGGGTCCTGGGATCGAGCTCCATATCGGGCTATCTGCTTGGTGGGGAGCCTGCTTCCCCTCTCTCTCTGTCTGCCTCTCTACCTACTTGTGATCTCTCTCCCTGTCAATTAAATAAATAAAATCTTTAAAAAAAAAAAAAAGAAGTGGTGTGGCCGTGAATCTATGGCCTTTACCAGGCTGGATCTGTTTAAACACTGATCCTTGCCTGTTCAAATAAGTCTCAGTTTTGGAGTGGGAAGAGGCAGTGATGAATTATTGGCCTGGTAGGTGTTCCTACCCCAAGTCCAACTTGCTCGAATTGAAGCATTAGTTTAAAAAGGCAAAATGAAATTAACCTCTCTAGGAAATACACACAATACACACTTTTCTCTTTTTTTGGTGAACAACTTTTTGCAATAACTTGATGAAATAAAAATATAATTACAATGATATACCATAAGAAGTACTACTTGGGCTGTATGGCCTTTCTCAAAGAGATTTATAATAATTACACCGAACGCAATAGTGTTCAACTCATGAATGCTTTTTTCCTCATGTATGTTGAAACTACTACATGCATGTGAGGCTTTTTTAAAAAAATGTGGTAATTAGCTACAGAGAGGTTATTTCAGGATGGACAGGGGCTAATGACACAGTACTCTTATCTGGGATAATTTTGTTTTATAAGAACCTTTGCTCACAATGTCATTTTGCCATATTATTTTGTGGGGTGTAGCAGGATGCTGTTTTTTTTTTTTCTTCCCAGTTTATTCCCTATCTCAGTCATGTCACAGAGCCACACTCTTTGGGGTTAGTCATTTACCGGGGTAAGAGAACAGAAAGGGAGAGGAGTCTAACTCAAAGGTGAGAGGAGGTAGACATTCTCACGGCATAATAATACATAGGTGTTGTGGTCAGGAGTGATCTCTCTTGATGGGTTAATATGTGTGACTTTTTCAACAGTGCTTCCCAAACTACTGTTCTAAACATCAGAATCATTTGGACAATTTGTCAAAACACAGATCACTGGACTCCATCCCCAGAATTTCCGATTTAGCATGTCTGGGTTGGTGGCCAAGAATTTGCATTTCCAATTTCCCAGGTGATGTCGATGCTCCCGGTCTGGGGATGACATTTCAAGAACCACTGGGCTTAAATCAGATCAGTGCTGGCTGCTTTCCCTTCATCTACCTCCATCCTCTTCCACCTGAACGGTTCAAAAGCTTTCTCCGAGTCCTCAGGTGACTAAAAGAAATGACTGACCACCCAAAATGAAGGCAAAGAAAAAAAGGAGGTAAGACCTTGGTGAGGATTGGGCTGGAGAAGAAGGTTTAAGAGATCCATGGGGCTAGACTTCTTTCTCAGTTGAAAGAGGGGTGAGCATGTGGGATACGCTAGAGTACAGAAAATTGGATGCCACGCTCATCCCACCCACGTATGGGTAGGACCGGCTAACTGTGAACTGGTTTCCATTCACTATTTCAGTTGCACTCAATTTGTACCACAACAGGTGTTCTGAATTTGAGGGAAAAAACTGGCATATTTCTCCAGGTACTGTGGGTGTCATTGTTCTTGGTAATGGGATTCATTATCACCCTTCCAACGTTGTTTATGGTAAAAAGAGTTTCAATAAGGCTTGTTTCTTAGAAGGAGGGAAACATGATAACCGTGTTTATAATTAGTACGGAGTTAGTGTTACAGAGCTTTCAAAATCAAATAGTGTCGTCCTCCTGTTTAAAACCCTCCCATACAGCAGTTTTCGGTTTTCAACCCTCGCTGTATGTAAGGATGACCTCCTGGGGAGTTAAAAAAAATTCCTATTCTTCCGACTACACCTCATCTCAATTCAGTTGAATGTGTGTGCAAACAGCTTGGTTCAGGCTGGGTGCGGGCAACGGGCTGCAATGTCTGTGGATGCCCGCTAGGTGAGCAGAATTAGGTAACGTGGCTGGGTGGGGACTGTGGCAAACAGGGAACGTATGCCTCTCTAAGGGGCAGCTGCCCGCAGGACCTTGGGTCCTGGAGGGGCTAGATCTCCCAATTGTAAGAGAAGCCAGACGTGCAGTTTTTTTTTTTTTATGAAGTTTCTGATTTTTTGAAGGTTGATAAATAATACAACTTTGGATCAAAAAAAAAATAACATCTTTGGACAAAATTTAGCCTCAGAGACACCAGTTTATAGCCAGTGTTTCTTTTTCTCAATGTCTACTTCTTTTCATGAAAAGGACTCAGTTTACAGGGATATTTCTATTATGTATTCTTTTATTTGTTATGTTTTTAATACATGTTTCCTCATCTTGACCATAAATTCTAGGGGGGCAGATGCTGAGCTTATTTTATTAACTCACATGTTACCAGTGTTAGGCATATATTAGGCCCTCACAAGCCAGTTCTGGTGTTAACTACCTAGAGTTGGTGCAGACTTCACAGGTCCCCAGTAAAGCTGCCCTCACTTCAACCCCAGCTGTGACTCTGCGGGTTCCCTGGACCACCCACTCTTCTGACCAACTGGCTACAAACTTGAGAGTTCCCATTATCCTCAGTTTGGATAATTTGTTGGAATGACTCACAGAACTCAGAAAAGAGTTACACTTATGATTATGGTTTAATTATAAGGGACACGAATCAGGACCGGGTGAAAGAAGAGACCCATAATGTGAGATCTGTGAAGGTCCCCAAAATGGAGCTTGTGTGTCCTCTCCCTGTAGAATCAGAAGATGGCACCCTGACAGCATAATGATACATGATTACCAACCAGGAAGGCTTACTCAAGCTTTAGTGTCTGGGGTTTTTACTGGAGTTTCATTATATAGGTATAATTAATGGGACAATGACCATGAGGTTGAACTCAGTCTTCAGGCCCTCTTCACCTCTCCAAGGCTTGGGCTGATGTCACGTGACCCCAGACCCAACCCTCTAATCACGCAGTTGGTCTCCCAGCACAGTCAACCCCCCCACCCTGAAACTATCTCTGACCTCACCAGGTGTCACCTTGTTACATAAACTCAGGTGTCGTCTCAGGGCCACCAGGAAACACAAAGACTCTCCTATACTTAAGAAATTCTGAGGGTTTAGGAACTCCCTCCCAAGAACCTGGGACAAAATCTGGATGCTTTCTTTATTTACAATAACCCTTGATAAATACTGAATAATTTTGAATATATATATTGAGTGAATAAGTGAAGGTGATAAGGTAGAATGCCAGTTCTTTCTAGCTCTGCCATTCCATGATGATGCTGATGATAATAATATTAATAATAATTGATACTTATGGTTCTAATGTTTTCGTAGCCATCAGGACTGTTTAAAAATGCTGCTTTTTTTCTCCTTTCAGGTATATGATACATAATACATATTGCTCACCCACTATGAAAGCAGGCATAGCTATGTGACTTGCTTTGACCAACTAAATGTTTTTGAAACTGTTAAGAGTCACTTTTGGGTGAGATTGTTAAAAGTTATGTGACTTCTGCCCCATTCTTCTTTCATTGTATGAGCATGTATAGAGAAGCTAGTGATCAAAATTGGACAAGCAGCTGAATACAAAATAAACTTATTTGCTGAGTTAAGATTTGGGGATTGTCCATTACTGATGCATAACCAGATACCTCCTGACTTGCGTGAACACTGTGCACGCATTATTAAATTACTTTCATAATTTAATATTTTCTATAATCCATGAAGTAGCCATAATTAGTACCCTCATTATTGTGGGCCTCATTATTGTGGGTGAGGAAATAGACACAGAGGGTCTAGCTCCTCTAAACTCATATCATTGGTAAGTGGCAGAGCTGAGTCGAGGATTCAACTCCAAGGACTGGTCTCCAAGTCTAACTGCTAAATAGTACAAACCAGCTAACGATGAGGCAATGGGAGAAAGGTACACAGGACTTGGTGGTGACAGTAGGTGGAATCTTAAGGAGAAGCAAGGTATGGGATGGTTTTTACACTCTGCTACTGTGTGTGGTTTTTATTTAATTGCTTTGTCCTTTCAGTTACAAGCTCAGAGAAGAGGAGTCTGGAAGTGTGTCTAGATCTGCTTTTGACATTTTGTATTTTACACCCATGAGATTGTGGAGATTTTTAATTGTTGGTTGCTTTTTGAGAATAAATACAGAAGTTACATTCAAAGGGTTTCCGCATGCCACATGGAAAGTCTTTGATGACGCCTTGGCATTTGAGGAAATAAGCATTCAAAAGAATAAATAGCTATTGCATGCCATCGAGCAGAATTTAAATGGCAACATGGAAGGACCGAGAAATAGCTATTCAGGTCTCTCCTGGCCCTTGTAATCCTTTGAATACTTAA
The DNA here is from genome assembly GCF_002288905.1 of Enhydra lutris kenyoni. NCBI lineage: Eukaryota > Metazoa > Chordata > Mammalia > Carnivora > Mustelidae > Enhydra > Enhydra lutris. Next base: position 16,850,277 of record NW_019154150.1, read on the forward strand.
TTGGATTTTCCATCAAACACCTTTTATTGTCTTCTGCAGTTTGAATGAGAAGCAAACTCATCAGGTATATTCATGAGTTATGAATAGTCCTGTTTTGGCTTCAGTCAAGGCTCTGGAGTAGAGCTGAGGAGAAACATCCTGGGAGACTCTGAGGGGGAAAGAAAGGTTAAGCGATGGTTCAGCAGCTTATCCTTCTCCCAGGCTTCAGGGGTTCTCTCTCCTCAGAAGCCTCTTGGCATTAACGTTGGTACCAGTCGTTCTGTATCAAGCAAGTACTGACTGCTCAGTTCTTAATTCGAGTCCAAGCTATCCATAGGCCCATATGGACATGTCCTATATTTGACACTTTGATATAGTCCCTGATGTCGAGCCTAACAGGTAGTAAACAATAACTGTATTTATTATGCTTGACTAGGAAATAGAGATTTCTTGGAAAGGAGGATTGGAAATGTTTTATCCATTACTGTGGTATACTCTGAGAGGTGTTTCTGTAGGAAAGAACTGTGGGCTATCAACACTGCAGAAAAACCACTAGAAAAGACTGTTGGCCAAAGAAAACTAGGTGTATTAAATTTATTGCAGTTAGGGGGAACACTGCCTTGACCCAATCTTAGTAATATTGCAGAAAGGGAAGTCAGGGAGGGTATTTATTGGGTTTAGGACCTGGGTTGATGATTTTAAGGAGAGCTTACAAAGCACTGGTATCAGGCAGAGTTTATGACATAGTATTTTCTGTAGCAAAGGGGAGAGGGTCTTGGGGTGTGTATGTTGGTGTGTCAGTTCTAAGTTTTCAATAGTAAACTATTTAATTGTTTCACAGTATTATCGCCTAGGTGCAAGTATTTCCTGGATCAGGTAACTACATTTTTTTCCCGCCTGTCCCAGTATTGTTTCTCATTGAGGGGAAAAAAAAAAAAAGTATGTGCATAAATATTCCTCAGTGAAGTGGATGAGGAAAGGCAAGGGATGTCTAGTCCTAGAACTACTTAGTGCCAGGCCAGGAAAGTTTGCTGCTTTCAGTTCTCTGGGAGGCAGAGAACCTGGCAGGTCTTTTGGAGACTCTGTATTGATAACCCAAGCCATTAGCTAATATCTTTTCTTTAACTCTTCTCACAATTAGGATTTGGGAAGTTCACATGGAAGCGATTATGGAAGTCTGACCTGAATTATTTAAATCCACTGGGATTGAGTTAAGGTGATAATAGAATCCTCCAACAGAGAAGACTTCATTTTCCGCTTTTAAAAATCAGTGACGTGGGGCGCCTGGGTGGCTCAGTGGGTTAAGCCTCTGCCTTCAGCTCAGGTCATGATCTCAGGGTCCTGGGATCGAGCCCCACATCAGGCTCTCTGCACAGCAGGGAGCCTGCTTCCCCCTCTCTCTCTGCCTGCTTCTCTGCCTACTTGTGATCTCTCTCTCTGTTGAATAAATCAATAAAATCTTTAATAATAAAAAAAAAGGACATTTCCTCTTCAAAAGGTGAGGACCACACATTGTTATATAGATGGTTCTTACCAAAATGGTGGTGTGTCCCAAAAAGAGTTAATAAATGTGATTGCTCCCTAATCTTGAGTAAAACATTCCTTGCTCCCCACATGTAAAAGGGCAAAGACCTTTTTTTTAGAGAGTACAGTGAGCATAGTGGATTATTTCGGTTATTTGAACAACTGGCCTTTGCATCACAGCCCAAAGATGGTGTGAAGACAGAGTCGAAAATCATTTGTTTAAATGTTAATAATTTTACGCACAGGTGATTTGTGTAATGCAGGCAGAGTAGAACTGAACAATAAGGAAACATGGCTATGCCCATAGAAAGATAATTATACAGTTAGCACCTGGAATTTAAATGATATGTTTCCTGTTCAGATGCAAATAGCAGTTAATGGTGACAAGGGCAAGCCATCCTAATGTAATTTCCCTTCTGGAAATACGTCTTGAATATGATGAAGCTATTTTCAGTTCAAAAGGTGATTTTAAAATAATTAACTTAAAGGGCTACCAAAACCAAACCAAACCAAACCACACCAACTCAGAGTGAATTAATTTGTTTTCTTTGGAAGAGCAACTCCTTGTTCTCTATTGATTCTTAAGTTTTCTTAGGAATATCAGCATTGTCTCTACATACTAAATAAAATCATTATCAATATAGTTATGTCATTTGTTGAGTAACCACAATGTGATAGGCGTAGTTAGACTCTTTAATTGTATTACTTCAATAGATTCTGTCAACTCTGTGAGGCAGGCATTATCACCCCACTTTACAGATGATAAATCTGAGCATCAGAGAGATTGTTATTTTCATCCCACATTATTTCTCTCTAAGACTCATGAGTCACCGAATGTTAGAATCAGAATGCAATTCAGAAACCATCCAGTGTCATGGACAAGGAAACTGAAGCATAGAGAAGGGAAATGACTTGAAGTAGAACCTTACTGTGGGTTGTGCCTTGTGGTGGACATTGCAGTTGAATATTCACCATCCATTTTAGGTCACCGGTGGTAATTCCTTTCCTCTCATCGATTAGTGATTCAGGAATGGATGATTATGGCCGGTGAAGTGTGAGGGTCAGTGCAGTACAGGGCTTTCAGGAACATTTCACTGATCTTTAAGGAATTACAAGAGGAAAAGGTAGCCATTTTTCCATTAGCCTGAGAATGATGCCAACCACCAACGTAGGCAGAATGGAATGATAGAAATCATTTGCATTCCTTCTTTTAAGAGAGCATGTGCAAGGAGGGGCGTGGTGGGCAGAGGGAGAGGGAGAGGGAGAGAGAGAACCTAAAGAAGGCTCCACACTGAGATGTGGGGTTTGATCTCAACCCTGATATGATCTGAACTGAAATCAGGTCATGATTAACCAACAGAGCCACCCAGAAATCATCTGTATTCTTCATGACCTTAGCAGACCTCTGATTCAATTAAACTTGAAGCTCATCCTACCTCTAGGTTCTGTAGTTATATTCAAGGTCTATATAGTTATAAGTATAGGGTTATAATAAATTTCCTCATTACTTAATTCAGCTTGAGGCAAGGTTTTTACTTGCTGCTGAAAGGATATAAACATTTAGTGTGTAGTTTCCTGTCTCCTGCACCCCCCACAATGTCTCTCTAAATCTCTGTGTTTCATACAAACATTAAACTCAATGAACTCAATGAAGAAAGAAACAAATTATTTTATATATGCAAGCTTGTAACAAAGAATTTGAGAAATTAAGGATACAATATATAGAAACAGAATAAAATATACTTAGACCTAGAGGGCAATGGGCAGAGTAGATGATGTTTCAGAATGTAAGGTTGGTGGGATGGTCTCTCAAAGATTAATTTCGAACAGAATCTTGAATGTGGGACTGGATCAGCATTAGGAGACTAGAGTTTTAAAATAAAAAGCTAAGCTTCAAGGACCATCATCATTTTTATAATTTGGGCTGAGTGAATAATCAGACAATGAATGTTTCTGCATCTGCAGGCAAGACATTTTTGAGATATTTAGTCTTGGCCCACTCATTTATATCTAGAAGTTTGAGAAATGTAATGACACAGTATATTCATTTGCTTCTTTCTGCCTCGCAAAACACGGGCTTTGATACAAAAATAAGGTCTTTGTTTGAGTTCTGCCTGCAATATTGAACTCTGCTCACATACTTGTCTCCCTCTCACCTCCTTTGTAGGAAGTCAGAGGTTCTTAATTAGAACAAGTATGCCTACTCACTTCACCCTGATTAGAAATCCAAGAGCCCACGAGGCCAGGGCACTGGGTTCACTCTTTGGTGGGCCACTTAGCAGTGTTCTCTTGCATAGCCCTGTCTGGCTTTTCATGTGACCATGGCCTCAAGGACAAATGGGATTGTGGTAGACTGTCTTCAAATTCAAAAACATCCAGTGCCCGTCTCTTGGGGAGGAACATGTATTCCCAGTCTGTTGTACTCAGATATGCTCACGTGGTTGGCTTTAGCAGAAGTGATGTGTGTCACTTCTGGGCAGAAGCTTCAAGACCAGATGTGTGAACTGCACGTTTTATGTTCCTTTGTCCCTAAAATCATGGAAAATGGAAATTGGGATGGAGATTCCAACAGCCTGGGTTCCTGAGTGACTGCAGGGAGCAAAGCGCTATGGTCAGCACAGATGTAAAGCATTGTAGGTGGAGAAAGAAACTTTGTTGTTTCAAGCCATAGAAATTTTTACCTTATCCGTTACTGCAGCGTGACTAGCAAATCCTGACCGATATGTTGGCAGAAGTGTGGAGTTATGGAATATGGTTATTATCATTCATGGGAACCAACTAACTCAGAGACGGCATGTACCTTAAAGATGGCCAGTTTTTTTTTAGACATGCTTGTAGTTTTCAAAGGAAAGATGAAAGAAAAGATGTGAAAAAAAAGTTAGCCCTGACAACAAATTCAAGGGCTGATAGACTGGCAACATCGTTCAGTCACAGAAAAAATTAAGTTTCTCTACTGAATGGTCTATGGATTTTTGAAATTCTCACCTCCAGCATCTCCAGGTGAAAAGTTTCTAATTAGATTCAGACAGATGCTCTGAGCTCTCTGTGGCCACAGCAAACCAACATGGAGAGAAACAATCTGTATCTGTTTTCATTAATTTCTCTTAGAAGATTCCTATTTTATTTCTTGCCCTTCCATCTCCCACAGAGGACATTAATGTAACATGCGTGCACACATACATACATATTAGATTCATCTTTCCTAATGCTGATTATTATACAAAAGGAGCGATTCAGTCTCAAATAGTATGTACTGATGATTAAACAAATCTGAGAGCAGCACATTGGTGGGTCATTTGGTTAAATGTCCCACTCTTGGTTTCGGCTCAGTTTGTGATCTCATGGGTCGTAGGATCAAGCCTAGCATTGGGCTCCCTGCTCAGCACAGAGTCTGCTTGGGGTTCTTTCTCTCTCTCTTCCCCTCTGCCCCTCCTCCTGCGCTCTCTCTTTCTCCCTAAAATAAATAAATTGAAAAAAAAAAAATCTGAGCTTTGGGGCGCCTGGGTGACTTAGTGGGTTAAGCCTCTGCCTTCAGCTCAGGTCATGATCTCAGGGTCCTGGGATCAAGCCCTGCATCAGGCCCTCTGCTCAGCAGGGAGCCTGCTCCCTGCCCCCTGCCTGCCTCTCGGCCTACTGTGATCTCTCTCTCTGTCAAATAAATAAATAAAATCTAAAAAAAAAAAAAAAAATCTGAGCTTCATATTCAGAATACCTCCACTAGCCTATAGACTTGTACAGACTCCGTAATATGTCTACTAGTAAGTCATTTATCTTTTAAGGCTTCAGTTTCTTATCTGCAAAATGGGAATAACATTACCTGTCCTACCACATTATCATTTTGTTGTGCTGCTTTATAAATGGTACCTTCTACACACACGATTGTTCATTTCATGACTGTCTAGTAAGTAATGGCTATGATTACCATCTGTATAACGCTTGCTATTTGTGAAGCTAATTAATACACATTACTTATTAAACTGTCATAGTGTTTTGCTGTAGTCAATGGTAGGGTGGGGGATTATTTGTAATTCTTCTCTGCTTTCCTCTTTCTTCACCCTGAGCCCCTTAATTTCCTCCCTGCTCCTTTCTAAGGAGCCTTTGGAGCTGATATGGTTATGTGCCTCCTGTGCTTCGGGTGTGATGGGGGAGGGTGCTGAATGAGAGAGGAATGGAATTTTAAGCAGGTCAACTTCCTTTAAGTAGAAAAGAATGAGACTGGGAGGGATAATCTGAGATGATGAGGAAACTAGCAGGAGCTGGGAGGTGGGGAGTGCACAGGGGCGGGGGTGGGGTGGGGAGGAAAGGCAAGGGAAACAGGTGCTGGCTTGGGTAGCTTTGGGGAGAGATGAATAACAATTATTTTTTGGAAGTACTGCTGTGTTGTGCTGTGCAAAGCCCTAGTCTCCAGCTTCTCAAGAGACATTTCAAAATTCAGTTTGTCTTGTTCTAAAAAAGTATCCTGTCGGCATTTTTATTCTTATCACATTACATTACGGATATAGATTACTTTGGGAAGAATTGACAGTCTTCCCATACCAGGACGGGGTATGCATATTCATGTCTTCAACTTTTCCATACTTACCTCAGTTTAAATTTCCTTCATACGGCTTGCATAGTTCTTGTTAATTTGAATCATTTCTGTCCCAATTTATTTCTCGGTATTTTGTATTTTTGTTGCTCTTGTAAAGGGTGGTTTCTCTTCTTTGATATTTTCTAAAAGCTTGTTTTTCTATATGCATACTGTCTATTTTTTGTATCATTACTAGACACGCAACCACCTTTCCTATTTTCATGGAAATCATTATTTAGCTGATTCTCTTAGGCTTTGCAGGTATACAGTTGTATTATCTACAGGTAATGGTAATTTCCCCCCTCCTTTCTAATTTTTTATACCTTTGATTTGATTTATTTTTACCTCTCCTAAGTAATTGTATGGCTAGCACCTCTATAACACAATGTTAAATAGTGTGGAATCAGGGAATGGCATTGTTCTGCTCCCAACTTTATTGATAATATTTGTTGTGTTTCTTTGATGCTGCCTTTTGGATTGAGATGTATGTCTATCAGTAGCCATGTTTGTCTCTATCTTGCTTGTTAAGGAAGTATTCATCTATTTCTGTGGAAATTAGTGTATCCAACCTGTCCCTTTTGCCTGGGACTTCTCGCTTTTAGCCCTGAAGGTCCAGTATCTTGGGAAACTCCTCATTCCCAGACAAATAAGGACGAGTGGTCACTCAAACTAAAATCAAGAATGGATGTGAATTTTTTGTTTTGTTTTGTTTTGTTCTTAATTGCCCCATATGTGCAAGGCATAGATATTTATTTGTTTTTATTTATTTTGTTATTATTGACATACAGTTGATATCCAATGCTATGTTAGTTTCAGGAGTACAACATAGTGATTTGACAATTCCAATTTGACATTCGAGGCTCACCAAAGTAATTGTAGTCACCATACAATATTAAGACATTATTGACTATATTCCCTATGCTGTACTTTTCATCTCTGTGACTTATTTATTTTATAATGGGAAGTTTGTACCTCTTAATCCCCTTCACCTACATGAATGGATGCAAATCTTACATGATCATTTTTCAGCCTTTATGTGGATGGATACCTTATGATTTTTCAATTTGGCTGATTGATGTGATTAATTGTATTTATATGTTTTGTAATATAGAGCTGCCTTTTCCCCTTGGTGCAAACTCCAATTCATCATTTTATGTAAGTTCCCTAACTGATTTCTGGATTCTACTTGCTAATATTTTATGTGAGGTATTTATGTCAATAATTGTGAGATTGGTCTGTGGTTTTCTTTTTTGTGTTATTGTAGTTGGGTTTTGGTACCAGTATTGTGAGTTCTTAAAAAGAATTTGGAATCTTTATTTCTTTTTCTATATTCTGCAACAATTTAAATAACACTGGTTTTGCTCTTCCTTAAAGTTTTGGTAGGTTTTCCCTGTAAAACCATCTGGAGTTGGTGTTTGTGTGATGGGTAGCTATTCGACAAGTTTTTTTTCTCCCCCCATGAGTAATTGCTCTGTTTAAATTGTCTCTTTGGGGTTCAGTTTTAGTATTTATGTCTCATTGGGCAATTCTCTGTCCATATTTTCAAATGATTTCATGTTCATGTTTTAAAAATATTCGAATAAAATTGATCAAAGTAGTTTCCTATGATTCTTCTAATATACTCTATATATCTGGGTATCTTTTCATTTTTTATGCTTTGTGCCTTTATCCCTTAACTTAGTGCATTATTTTCTGTTGTATTGGAGGTGTTTTTTGTCTCCTAAAACAAATGTTTGTCTGTCTCTTTTTCTTTTTCTAAAAGATTTTTTAGGGGAGCCAGGGTGCCTCAGATGGTTAAGAAACTGCCTTCAGCTCAGATATTGATCTCAGGGTCCTGGGATCAAGCCCCTGCTCAGCCAGAAGTCTATATCTCCCTCTCCCTCTTCCTCTCTCTTCTGCTCATGCTCTCACTCTCTCTCTGTTGCAAATAAATACATAAAATCTTTTAAAACAATAAAAAGATTTTTTAAATTAATTAATTAATTAATTAAGAGAGTGAGCAGGGGAAGGGCAGAGGGAGAGCAAGAATCCCAAGCAGACTCCCTGCTGATCGTGGAGCCCTGGTGGGGCTTGATCCCATGACCCTGAGATCATGACCTGAGCTGAAACCAAGAGTCAGATGTTCAACCAACTGAGCCACCCAGGCACCCTCTTTCTCTTATTCATATGTCTCTTTATGTAGTTTTTCCTATTTCCTATTATATAATTAATTGATTTCTGTTTTTATTGAATAGTTGTTTCCTTCTGCTTTATTTAGGCTTATTTTTTTAACCCCTTGAGAGTGTGCATGTGTGATTCATTTATCTTCCTCCTTTCTTATTATAACGTAAGTGCTTAAGATTATGAATTTTCTTTCTGAGCACTCTTTAGCTGTAGCCCATGGATTCTGAGACGTAGTGTTTTCAAAGCCTTTGTCGTTCATTTCTAGTTTAACTGCACTGTAATCAGTGAACGGTACCCATAGAATTTCCACTTCAGGAGATTTGGCCCTGTTAACTTTGTCATTCTGCAAAATATATGGAAGTTCCCCTGCCAGCTCCTACACGCTGTCCTGATCTGAAGAAAAGATTGTTAATTTCGTGCCTCAGGGTTCACCGCACGCTTCATATTTTCAGCATCTTATGGAACTGTTTAATTTTCTCTGCATTGGGCCACTCTTCCTCATATACGTGGTTCAGCTCCATAGATGCTCCCTCTTCTCTCAGAAATGGACTTCATGTTCGGTCTCTCGTTCTTCTTGTTGTTTTGGGTGATTCCCAAGAGAAAGGGTGGGGGTCAGAAACTTTTGCGCTCTGCCATCTTATAACTAGCAGTCTTGGGCATGTTGTAATTCTAGACTGTTCTGCAAAGGATTTTGAAAAGTCATCTGTTTCACACTCATGCCTCCAGGCACCCCAGCAAACCGTACTCCGGTCTCTGCCAAGCCTGGTCAGATGGTCTCTTTCAATGTGTGTTCCCTCCCGACTCAGACAAATCGGATTCAGCTCTCTCAGTTGCTTCTGTGAAACGAGTTGCTTTCCATTCCTTTCCTTACCCCTCTCCTCAGCTCCTTAGTGGATGAGCGATGGTGGCAGACTATCGTAGCAGGGCACAGTGCCGAAGCCAAAGGCTTCTCCTCGGTTATCCCTGCACAAGGCCCCACCGCAGCAACTGACCCTTCTGGAAACTGTCCCTCGATGTATCTGACAGCCGCCCCTCACCCTGTTCCTAGCTCCTTCTTGTTTGCATTTCCTCTGTCCACCCCCTTGCTCTACAGGCGTCTGTCCTCTGCCTCTTTGTGTGGGCTCCAAAGTCTGCCTGGCTGGCCCTGTCATGTACATGGAAAGAACTGTCACCAGGGTTCAGGCATGCTCACGGCTCTGGCCTCCTGCTCAGACCTCCTTGGGGCATCTGCTCCCAGTCTCTTCCCCAATATATCCCAATCAACATGCCTGAGTGGGACTCGCCAGTTGCCCTGAGCTCATGGGACCAGCCCCTGCTCCACATGCAGCCTGTTGGTTGGAGCAGCACCACCAGCCACCTAGTCACCTGAAGCCAAAGCCTGGGAGCCATCCCCACTGTCACCCTGTCCTTTACCCCATGGTGCTTCAGTCATACCCCCACCCCAAACTCTGTCTCACAAAAGCTTCTCCATTCTCCTCCTTCCTCCCGACTTCCACCATCACTACTCAATCTGGATCAGATTCATCTTCCTGCCAACAGTCTTTGTCTGCCCCCAGCTCCTTCCAGCCTCTGTCACTGTTATCTTTTTTTTCTTAATTTTTGATTTTTAAATTAACATATAATGAATTATTAGCCCCAGGGGTACAGGTCTGGGAATCGTCAGGTTTACACACTTCACAGCACTCACCATGTCACAGTTATCTTTTGAAAATGGTCCCTTGTTTCTCTTGCATCCATCTCCCTGCTCCAGTGACCAAAAACCAAACCCCAAACAGGCAGAGGGGTGTGGTGCCAGCCACTATGATTAGCTGGTAACCAAAGGCCTTCTGTTTCCCTTCCTTGATGATATGCTAACCTCCTGGAAATGAGACACACTCCAGGGAAAAGGTGGGGAACAAACTCCAGGTTAACCATGTTTCTGTTGCCAGGACAGAATGAGGGCTAGAAAATAGAATAATGTTTCGTTAGAGAAGAAAAATACAGAAGGCTAACACACCTGAGATTCAGACACTACACTGGTTGTTTCTGTACCTTTGTTTTCACTAGGTGGGAAGGCCCTGAGGGTCTAGGTCTAATTCATCTATGTGACCCTTGGGTCCAACTCAAAGCCTGGAATATAGTAGGGGGTCCATAAACACAGAATTTTGATGGACATTTAATACCTCATGCTTAAGGGCTCCTGACCTTGATCAGTGAGAGAATCCTTGAGAAACATGTTCTTCCCCTTTCAGAGAAGGTTGGATTAATGCTGAGACAGGCAGCTAGGAAAAGGAGCAGGAGAGGGAGGCAGGGAGGTAGCGGGTGGGAGAGAAAGAGAGAACATCCAAGTTGGACGGCTCTGACTGTAAGAATTGTGGATTATTATTCAAGCAACTCAGACAGGAGTGCAAACCAGATACTTTTCAGTGGATTGACTCTGGGGCTGGCAAAGAAGAATCTGGATAAGGCTGAGCAGGATTCACTCAAATTGTTTACTCCTTCTCATCGTGTAAGGAAGGAAATTATCCTTGGCTGTGCCCATAACCATGAACTGGAGCGTGCAATCTTGGCTTAAACTAATGTTATGGAGTGGACCAGCCTGAGGTGGCCTTGTCAGCTGCCAACAAGCTGCACCTTGCCTTCTGGCAGCTTCTTTCCTGTCTAGCCAAGCCAAAGACAGCCTGGGGAGCCTCATTTTTCCTCAGGACCTCACACACTGTGTTCCCTCTAGAGAGTGGCCAGAAGGCTGGTATGACTTGTGTTTCCTTCTCAGAGAGCCTTCCTGGGTGGTTTTTGGGCTTCCAAAGGAGACGGAAGTGTTTGTTCATAGTCCAGAAACTAGTGCTGCAAGCTCAGTCCTGTTGCATATCCTGTTTTTTTTTTTTTTTGGTCTCTTTAAGCTGACCAGTTTGTTTAAATGTTGTCACCTTCCCAAACCTTCAAGTGGCACCACTTTCATTTTTCATTACTTGTTTTTCAATTGCGTTTTATTGTATTTTTATTTTTTTAAAGATTTTATTTATTTGACAGAGAGAGAGAGAGCACAAGCAGGGGGAGTGGGAGAGGGAGAAGCATGTTCCCCAATGAGCAGGGAGCCCAGTGCAGGGTTCTATCCCAGGACCCTGAGATCATGACCTGAGCTGAAGGCAGACTATAACCAGCTGAGCCACCCAGGCGCCCCGACAATCTGCATTTTATTTACTATGTAGAAGTTTTGCAAAATATACGGAAAGTATTTTAAAATACCAGGTTCCAAGCTGTGAACAACATCCGTAAACTGGCGCTTCACTGAAGCAACTTGACAGAACTCTCTCCCATGAGATACAGTTTAATGAGCAAGATACCTAAAGACTCCGTGACCACACAAGGACGTAGTGGGCGGAGTTACCTCAGGTAACTCAGGTAACTGAGGTAATCTGGTAATCACCATGCTGTGTAAGTACTCGCCATCTCACATAGGCAGAGATGTGAAGCAAGACATCCAACCTGTCCCCGTGTGTGGTAGACAGTGTCTGGATTTTCTTTACAAGTTAGTTGTCAGGGTTGGCCAGTGATAGCTAACAGTTATCCCTGCTCCGGAGAATTACTCCTGGTGGAACAGGAGTGACTCCCACTGGCCTCCACCCACCCATCCTTCATCCCATGATTGACTGACCAGGGGGTATAGAAGAGTGACCCCCTCACTTCGGGCGGGGACCAACTCTGTGGTACATCTCCTGTTCTAGAGCCACCCGTTGGATCAGACTGAAGCAGGCTAACGTAGAGACCATGTCCTTGCTCAGCTTCTTTCCCTGTCCCATCCGGCTTCCTTCACTCCCGTTCTCTGGAAGCATCCTTCATTCAACCATGTGAACCTGTCTCTGGCTCAGGCTCTGTCTTTTGAGAACCTGACCCACGACACTACTCATGTACCCTCCACAAGAAGAAGGAAGATGGTAACCCAATGGTTGAGGTGGTGGGGCAAACTAATCAAAAGGGGACAACAGAGATGATGAAGGATCAGAGCAGTGCTTCCTCATCCCCCCTCACCCTTATTTCTAGTCAACTTATCAGCCATTTTTGAATAAACAATCCTTCACTGTTGGATATTTTGGCTGTTTTCATCTTTGGCCATGACAAATAATGCTGCAATTATACTCTGAATTATAAATATTCATTTGCATCTCAACTCTGATTCTTCTTTAAATTTTTAAAATTTATTTCCTGAATTTGAACAGGGGAAATTGGTAAAGAGTATGGGTACTTTTCAAACTGTTTTTTTTTGTGTGTGTTGTTCTTGTTATTTTTGTTGTTGTTGTTGTTTTCAATTTTTTTGTTGTTGTAGTTTTTTTTTTTTTTTGAGAGGGAGGAGGGACAGAGGGAGATGGACAGAATCCCAAACAGACTCCTTGCCGAATACAGAGCCTGATGCAGGCTTGATCTCACCCTGAGATCATGACCTGAGTTGAAACCAAGGTTGGACGCTTAACCCACTGAAGCCACCCAGGGGCTCCAACTTGCTATTTATTTTTTTAATTATTGAAGTATAATTAACAGAGTACCATATTAGTTTCAGGTGTACAATATAGTGATTCAACAATTCTGTGTATCACTCAGTGCTCATCACGGTGAGTCTGCTTTTCATTCCCTTTATCTGTTTCCCCCATCCCCCCACCACCTCCCCTCTGGTAACTGTCCATTTGCTCTCTGTATTTAAGCATTTAATTTTATTGGTTTCTTTTTTTCTTTGTTCATTTGTTTCTTCAATTCCACATATGAGTGAAATCATATGGTATTTGTCTTTCTCTGACTGACTTATTTCGGTGAGCATTACCCTCTAGGTCCCATCAAGGTTGTTGCAAATGGCAAGATCTCAGTCTTTTTAAAATCAAACTCTTGATACGTATTGTCAGATTTCTCCAGAAAGGGGATAACCACCTGCTTTGCCCATCTCACAGCTCTGCCATAATTGAGTGTTGGTTTTTAAAAGACTTTGCCACTTTTAGAGCAAGATGGTTTCTAGTTTTAATTTAATTTTCTTTGATTACTTTTAGGTTGGATATTTTCCCCCTGGTTGTTAGATATTTTAATTACTTTTCTTGTCAACTGTCTGTACATGTCATTACTCATTATTCTGAAGGTCCATTTTTCTTCTATTTGTCCTTAATGGTAATAGTTCCATCTAATAAACTTTTGTAATATACTGAGCATGGAGCTAAGCACTTTCCATGTATTACTTTATATAACTTAAAGTAATAATGATTTTATGTAACTTTCATGTATTATGTGCAATTATGATCTTGTCATACTAGTTCATATGGCTCTTTAATACAAATGAGAACATGTGTCCATGACCTCAGATAAAGAACTACAGTCATGCTCTAGGATCCATGATTTGGTGAATGGAAGTGAGCTGGATTTTAGCTTCTGCTTGCTCCCTCAACTATGCTTCCTTGTGCAGTGAACACTATGCAACTGTACATGATGTTCTTGATTCTCACAATAATTGTGGGAATTATTTTGTTTATCTTGCAGATGAAGAAATTGAGGCTAAGGCACTATTTACATTGACTTTTCCAAGTTCATACATTTACAAAGTGAGTCAGGATTTGAACACAAGACTGAACGATGCCAAGACCAGAACCCTAATCATGGTGTTAGGCTGCCTTTATATATTATGCTTTAAATTAGTGACAGACTTTTTTCTCACTTGGTATTTTAAATTAATTTTTGAGGTATAGGAGATTTGAATCTTCATGCAACCAAATTAAGCAATTAGACTTTTCCTTTGTGTTTCTAAAAAAATTGTTTTTGTTTTTGTTTCCATGCTTAGAAAATTATAATTGTTTTCTTTTTATTTATTTATTTTATTTGACAGACAGAGATCACGAGCAGGCAGAGAGGCAGGCAGAGAGAGGGGGAAGCAGGCTCCCCGCTGAGCAGAGAGCCCCATGCAGGGCTCAATCCCAGGACCCTGAGATCATGACCTGAGCCAAAGGCAGAGGCTTTAACCCACTGAGCCACCCAGGTGCCCCTATAATTGTTTTCATAGTAGGTTTATAAGTCCTTTCCTTGACTTGCCATCCCAAATTGGGGGCAGCTTCATCTAAAAATATCCAACATGGTATTTCAAAGTCAGCGTAACATTGCTTAATGTTTCTACAGGTTTTCTTTTTTTTGAGTGACTTTGGGTGATGCTACAAGGAGCTGAAGAATCGCCAGATGAGTCCTGTCTGACTCCTGACCTACAAAATTGCATGATACCATGATCGTTTAGATTGTCGTTTTAAGCCACTAAGTTTTGGGATAGTTTGTTACAGAAATAGATAACAAGAACAGATAGAATGGGCAGAAAGGGGACTCTGAGAATGTCAATTAAGCGGGACTGAAAGTAGTTAGGGGGGCAGAGAACAGGTGGAAGGCCATCCAGCTCGCTGAGATATCTGCTCTTTCTCCCTGGATGCTTGAAATAGGATGCAGATTATTTCATAGCGTGCTACGTTTATACAGGCTGCTCCTTCCGTGTAGAATATTCCTCTCCATTTCTTCATCCAGCATATTCCTTTTTTTCTTTCTTTTTTTTTTTTTTTAAGATTTTTATTTATTTATTTGAGATAGAATGAGAGCTAGAGAAAGATCGCACAAGCACGGGGAACAGCAGGCAGAGGGAGAAGCAGACTCCCTGCCAAGCAGGGAGCCAGATGCGGGGTTCGATCCCAGGACTCTGGGATCATGACCTGAGCTGAAGGCAGACTCTCAACTGACTGAGCCCACACAGGCGTCCCTTCCTTTCTTTTTTAATTTTATTTAATTTTAATTTTTATTTTTTAAATATTTTTTATTTATTTATTTGATAGACAGAGACCACAAGTAGGCAGAGAGGCAGGCAGAGAGAGAGGAGGAAGCAGGCTCACCGCTGAGCAGAGAGCCTGATGTGGGGCTTGATCCCAGGACCCTGGGACCATAACACGAGCCGAAGGCAGAGGTCCCAACCCACTGAGTCACCCAGGTGTCCTCCTTTCTTTTTTTAAATAGGCTCCACATCCAATGTGGGGCTTGAACTCCCAAACCTTCAATGAAGAGTCACGTGCTCTGCCGACTGAGCCGACGAGGGGCCTCGATCCCATGTATTCCTATGTGTATCAGTAACCTATTTCTGCATAATAAATTATTCCACAATTCAGTGGCTTAAACTAATAAACATTTATTATCTGAATTTCTGAGGAAACAAGCCTAGCTGAGAAGTCCTGCCAGGGTCACTCTGAGGCTGTGTTCTGGTTGTCAGCGGGCACTGTAGTCGTTTCAAGACCCCACAGGAACTGGAGATTTCTTCCAAGCTCACTCACATGGTTGCTGCAAGGGTCACTTCCTTGCTGGCTGTTGACCTGACGTATGAGTTTGTTTCATTGTTTTGTTTTTTTTTTAATCACATGGACCTCTCCACAGGGCTGCTTGAATATCTTTCTGATGTGGCATTTGGCTTCTTCAGAGCAAGTGATCCAAGAGAATGTGAGAGAGACTTGCTCCAGATGAAAGCTATCGGCGATTCGTCACACAGGGACGACATAGGAGGGAACCATACAAGGATGTAACCAGGAGGAAGTGGGGCCATCTTGGAGGCTGACAACCACACTCTTTGTCCTTTAAATTTGTTTCAAGACCCCGTTGTCAGGGAGACTTTCCTGGTGCTCTCAGTCTGCCTGAATGCCACCTCCCTCTGGCCCTGCAGCCCCCTGAGTGTTTGCCCTTCTTTGGGATATGGCATGTAGGGTCATCCCTGCTGAATTCCTTGTCTACCACTATAGCTAGTTGCTACAAATAACTTCGCCTTCTGGGGATGACTGTCTCTTCTCTCCACAGGTACATATGCATTATATTAATTACATTTATTTAATGTAAACCAATAACGCTCTATTCATTTAGCAGGAGACACAGCAAAGTGAGGCAAACTAGTATTTATGGAACATTTACTATGTGTCAGTTACTATAACAAGGGCTAAACCATCCTCATGTTTAATACTCACAGCACTCCTGGGAACATAGAATTGCTTTATCTTTATTTTTACTAATGAGGAAACAATGGCCAAGGTATTTATCCATGAATATATTGTTAGTAAGTGGCAGATCTGGGATTTGAACAAAGAAAGCTTAATTTTGTGCCATGCTCTTTGGCAATATGCTCTGTCCTGCCCTGTGGACGTCAGCTAGTACTACTGTATTCAGACTTCGAGAAAAATTCTTGGATGGTTTGGTTTTCCTCGAAACATAGCCCCAAGACCATTCAGAGCAGAGATGGGTGAAGTCAGAAAATGAGACAAAGAACTAATCTGGGGGTTAAATCTCTGTACGAAACCTGCCTTGACCCTTCACATCTCTTTGTAAGATTTAATTAAATATTGTGACATGGTCCCAGATTCCCAGCCTTGTTTCTGTTTTTACCAAATCCAACACCTTACAAACGCCCCCAGCTCTTCTCTCCCTGGCTTTCCGCTGATTTTCTCCTCTGTCGCTGAATGCTGATTCCTTTTCCTTCCCCCGACTGCACTCCTGTCTCTCCTGCAGATTCTCCCTGCCTCTTTTTTAGGAACAGAAGGCAAAGATGAAATCAGGTGGAAGTTCCCAGCCGCAGAAAGGGAAACACTGCTACCATCTACTAGAGCAATGATGTTAAATATACATCTTACAAAAGTGAGGGCTGAGACAGCACCTTCCTGCCAGGATCCCTGAGGCGCCGACAGCTCCATCACCGGGGCTTTTGGGTGTGAGGCCCACGAGAGGAGCCGATCAGTCACTGGCATTTTGTGAACAGCCACAGGGACGGGTTGCAGACTACAGGGAGAGCTGCTTGCCCTGGCCTTGTTTCTGGTCGCTCCAACCCCCGAGGCTGCTGTGCCTTTGCCCACGTTGCATCTTCTCCCTTGAAAACTCTCCCTCCCCTCCTTTCCAGAACCTGCATTCATCAGCCACGGTCCCTCATCTACTGAGAGGCTGTTTAACAAGGATGATGTCACACTTGAGTTATGGAACGTTAACTCTGGATGCTAAGAGGAAAATCTCACAAATCGGTCTACTTCTTGCTGTTTCCACTGCCACCATCCAATCCAAGCTGCCATCTTATCTGGCTTGAACTGCTACAATAGCTTTCCAAGCAGTCCCCCTACCTATACTCTCCCCGAGGTGGAAAGAGTTATCTTTGGAAAACTGACTGGATTATCTTACATCAAAGGCTTGTTAATATATTTAGGATTAGGGGCGCCTGGGTGGCTCAGTGGGTTAAAGCCTCTGCCTTCGCCTCGGGTCATGATTCCAGGGTCCTGGGATCGAGCCCCATATCGGGCTCTCTGCTCAGCAGGGAGCCTGCTTCCCTTCCTCTCTGTCTGCCTCTCTGTCTGCCTCTCTGCCTACTTGTGATCTCTGTCTGTCAAATAAACAAAATCTTGAAAAAAAAAAAAAAAAAAGAATATATTTAGGATTAAATCCAAACAATTTCCATGGCCGACAAAGCTTAATAGAAGCTGGTTCCTGCCCACTTGCCAACCTCACTATTTCAGCTACTGAGGCTGCATCTGTCCCATGTCGCTGGAAAACATCAACACAATCATTATTTTCCTCACAAATATGCAATTTGAACAGGGTTTGGTAGACACAGCTCCTTTCTGCTTCTGTTGGCATTAGCCGGGGTGGCTTGAAGGAGGGGGGCTGAAATCACCTAATGTCTTATCTCATGCCTGCTGGTTGATGAGGACTATCAGCTGACACCCTAGCTGGTGCCATTGCCTGGATAACCCACACCCAGCCCCTGCATGTGGCTTGGGCTTTCTTACGGCATGGCGGTGGGGATCCAAGGGAAAATTCCCTGAAAGAGAGAGAGAGAGAGAGAGCCAAGCAGAAGGCACACTGCCTCTTCTAACTCAGCTTTGGAACACATGATCACTTCCACTGCATTCTATTGCGCAGTCGCAAAGTCTTGTCCAGCTTCAAGGTGTGTGTATGTGTGTTTGTGCGTGCAAGGGCTGTGGAGGATAGACTCCATCTTTTGAGGGAATGTGGAAAGGTTCTAGAAGAATATGTGGGACTGAAAATGTTACTGTAGTTGTTTTTGAAAAATAGAATTTGCCTCCCTCATCTTCAATAATTTCCTACCCAGCTTGCTAAAGTCCATACACATGTTCCCTGAACTAAGTTAAATGGTTTTGGAAAGCATGTGCTATATGGTTTGAGTGTTTGTGTCTTGTCAGATTCATATGTTGAAAACCTAATGCCCAATGGTATTAGGAAGTGGGGCCTTTGGGCGGTAATGAGGTCATGAAGGTTAGCCCCACCAGAACCATGAAAAACACATTTCTGTTATTTATAAGCAACCCACTTTGTGGTATTTTTGTTATAGCAGCCCGAACAGACTAAGATAACATGCATTGTCCTTATAACAATCCTTTAGATAATATATAATTATCCCCATTATAGCTAGCTAGTAAGTGGCAGAATAAGAATTTGCAAAAGCTGTACTTTCTTCCAATCACTGCCCCCAATATGCTGGTTCAAATCTCATTTTCCCTCTCTCCAACCAACATCCCCAGCAGATCCCATCACTTTACAGCCAGCATTGGTTAATAAGACAGTTCATTTCAGCATGGACAATCTGACCGTATTCGTGTTTAGTAGTCTGATTTTATATCCACAGTGAAAATCTCCTTCTGTCTCCCCGTACCTCAGCTCAGCTGAAACTGGGATCAAGGTACATGCCGCAGAGAGAAGATAAGGGACACTCCTTCACCTCTCCTTTCCCTGCTTCAGGTTCTAGAATGTTCCGTATTTCCCACTGAGAAGAGGGGCAGGGGAAGGTGGCAGTGTGGTTTCTATTGGCTAGTTGCCATTGGTGGCAGTTGTTCCTGGCTCATGGTGATCTATGTATATAGCGAGATTTTCTTGAGGTGCTATCCACCTTTATGTCACCCCCGCCCTGATAAGGAACCCTTAGACAGGGCAGCTGTGGGCTCTTTCTTTCTTTCATTGCCTTCTCTAGTCTGTGCTCCAGGCCCCTCCAGATGGGTGTTCCCTTGGATGGCTGGCAGCTGCCTGTGCAGCCTCATGGCTTCTGCCTACTCTTCTAACCCCTCCGACATTCGTGTGCAGTCACAGAAACTTCTGCGGCCTCCTGACCCGAGAGCCCTCCAAACAGGAAGACGCTGGCTTCTATGTTTATTTCCTGGGGAGATTGCCAGCTCTACCCGGAATTCCCCCCACCCCTGTACTATAGTGGGCATCTGGCCACGGAGTGAAGTCTGGGCCCGCTGCCCTACGTGAGGCCATTCCCCATCTCTGTGAGGGATCCCCAGGAGTCCTCCTCACTTGACTTGGGTGCAAGGAGAACTAGTTTAGTGACTTTTTACTGAAACTTGAAACTCAAGTCGTTTCTTGCTCTCTTCGGAGTTTTCTCTGGGAATGGAATTCTTATTCTCCTTCTCTCCAGCTTTGATTCTGGTCCTCTACTCCAGGGTAGTAGGAAACTTCCCATTTAGCACCCACTTATCATCATAAAATGGCTAAGGTGGCTTCTCATTCACACTCCACATTGTGTAGAGTAAGGAGCCTCTCTTTCCCCAGCCCCTGAAGGAAGGTGGGCTTCACTCTCCTTGGACAAATGTAGGTCATGTGCCTACCTGCACATGACATGGGGCTGCAGAAATGTCTCACATGGATCGACTTAGGCCCAGGGGGCTCACCCTGAAGCTGGGGGTGGGGTCGTTCCCATCCCATTGCTGGGCTGTTAGTTCAACAAGTCATTGTGAAACGATGTTGGAAGAGGCATTTGCAGATACACCTTCTTGATGCTTCCAGAGAAAACACAGCCCTTCAGACACTGACTTACCTTCTTTCTGCTCTGCCTTTCCTGTGCGACTAGAAGTTCCTCGAACGCAGGGGCCATGACCATTTGGTCCACCACTCTAAACGATCCCATGTCTAGCCTCATGCTTGGCATGCCACTGATGTTGCAGTAAATATTTGTGAAGCTGAATTCAAATAAAAGGAAACAGAAGTTGGGAACGCTAAGAGATTTCTGCCTATCTCAAAGATTAATGGGCTTCATTTACATGCAGAGGCAGTGTCTACTCTTCAACCTATTACATTTTTCTTCTTTATTTGATATTTCCTAATGGACCCCTAAGCTTTGCTTCTTGCCTTCTTTGTCCCCCCATTCTATCGTCTTTGGTTTGCGTGACAGTTTCTGCCTGTGCTACCCACATTTGCGAAGCCTTGCCTGGTGCGCCTAAGGATGATCAACTCTCTAACATCTGTTTCTTGGAATGTACTGCATTTTTTTTTTAAATTTATTTTAGAGAGATAGAAAGCACAGGTGCACAAGAGCATGGGTAGGGAGGGGCAGAGGGAGAGAGAGAATATTTTTTTTTTAAATTTTTTTTAATTTATTTGACAGAGAGAGAGAGAGAGAGAGAGAGATCACAAGTAGCAGAGAGGCAGAGAGAGAAGGGAAGCAGGCTCCCTGCCAAGCAGACAGCCTGATGTGGGACTCGATCCCAGGACCCTGAGATCATGACCTGAGCTGAAGGCAGAGCAGAGGCTTAACCCACTGAGCCACCCAGGTGCCCCGGAATGTACTGCATTTTAATTGCATCTTAAAAGCGGAGAAATCCTGTATGGAGTTACCTTTGGGGAATTTGGTGTGGAGTACTATTGATTTATTTATAATTGACAGCCTACTCACTTCTGCCAAAAAAACCCCCAAACAAACAAACAACAACAACAACAACAAAAACCAAACCAACAGCACCCCCCCCCCCCCCCCAAAAAAAAAACCCAGAACAAAAGCTTGAAGCTTCTGGTCCAGGATATTTATTTCTGGTTGTCTCTAACTCACCGTGTGACCTTGGGCAACTCCCTTGACCTTCCTTGGCCTCAGTTTTCCTCATCTGTGAAATGGAGGGCTGAGAATGTCGGAGAGGGCGGTGGGTGAGTGGATAGATTCGTCTGAGGTGCTGCTTACGGTTCCCTCCCACACCACATTCTTGAATGCTCTAAGTACCGATGTGTCAGAAACCTTGTCTGATACGCACAATTACAAGACAGTAAAGTACGAAATGAACTGTGGAAGCGCAGGAGGAGAGCTCACTTATGAAAAGTAACCTTTTTAGTGATTCTGCATTGTGGCGCGTTTGTATTGATTGATAGATCGCTTCAGGAACCTGCTAAATGCCGGCATTAACAGCATTGCTAGCGCATGTCAGGACTGGAACCCCTTGAATATGATCCGACTTTATTATTTTTCTCTCTGTTTTTGTTTTTAATAATGATGACACACCACAGATAGATAAAGACATTTTAAGAACTCTCTTTAGCAAAAACGTGTTTCGGCACCTGCATCGTTGCTGATAGCTGAGATCATCCATACCGTTTTCAGAGATCATGCCGAGAGAAAGCCGACTTAGCTTCTAAAGCAAAGTTATGACTATAATTTCCCTCAATTGCAGTCTAGTCTCATTTGATTTGTGCTCAAGGGTACTTCAATTGGATTGATTTCCACCAGTTGGAATATCTGACTATAGCTGGAAGCCTGAAATGGAACTCACTGCACTGATTCTATTAGAAACCAAATGCATTTGGTATCCAGAGTGACCAAGGAAACGGTCTGCAGATTTGAGGGGAGTCAGGGGACAGGGTAGGGGGCTTTTGGTGGGGTGCTGGGCATCAATCTGAACTTGTATGGTGCCTTACCCAGGCACCAGAACTCTCTAGGTGCACTATAGCTTCTCCCTTTTGATAGTAATTTGCAGGCTTCCCATGCGTCATTTTCTTCTGTCTTCCAACTGGAAATCAGCAATGACCGTTTTGATGATGAGAGAAAAGCTGACATGAGCATTTGTCTGTTAAGAAATCCCTATAATTAGGTACGTTAGTCAGCATTCTGCCTTGTTTCTATTTTTATCCCAAGACCAGCATCCTCACAAACATCTCTTCCACAATTTTCTATGTTCTCTTTCTTGCCAAAAGTTTGCAGAGTCCATTTTAATCTGTGATTAAATCGAAAGGAATCTCCCACACAGTTCCCAAGCCCCTTGTATCTCTGGCAAACGGAGAAGGTCATACATCAAATCCAGATAGTCCCTCAGCACCAGGCGGTTGGCAGCATTCAGCGGGAAAGTGGGTGACCAATTGAGCTGCTCTAAACCAGCATCTGCTAGATGCTTCTTCTTCTTTTTTTTCCTTCTTATTTTATAATAGAGAAAGCAGACGTCAAAATGGATTTGTATTTATGAATCTTTTGTCACTTGTCAGGATTATTTTCCTGTTCATCTGAAGTTGTATAAATTCATCTAGAACATTAAGTTCTTAAAGGTAGTTTTATTCCCTTGAACCTACTGTAAAGGATTTGTGAAAGAGGAAAAAAAAAGGAATTATGGCACATAACAGAAAACGATTGATGAAAACATAGAGCCATGCAAGATATATATTTTAAGAAAAGGTTTCCAAAGAGGAATCTGTCATGGCAGAGCTGTAAAGTGTATACTCTAACACAGAAGTTCTAGACTGTAAAATCAAGATGCCTATTTTTTTCTCCTTTAAAAAATATTCTATTCAGGACATAAAACCACAAACATTTTTTTAATCGTGTTAGCTGATGATGAAAACACTAACAAACAATAATAATTTAAAAAAAGCCAACTTATTGTCTGTAGCATTGGGGGTAGAGAGAAAGGCTGATGGAGAAATTATTTTCTTAGAGCCTGTGTCAGGATAATCTCCCCCCCCCCCTTTTTTTAAATATGGGTGGAGAAGAGGGCTCAGAGCAGGGCAGAACTTGCAAATTGGTCAGTGTAGGCTAGGTTATGCTGCAGTAACAAAGGACTTAATATTTCAATGGCTTATAACAGCCAAGATTTCTTTTTGTTTGTCTTAGATGACCTTGGCTGTAGCTTTGTGCCATGTCATCCTTGCCTTGGGATTCGGGTTCAATAAATAGGTTCTATGCAGGACGTTGCTGGTTGTTGAAGAAGGGGAAAAGGTGAACATGGCGAACTCCATGCTGGTTCTTAAAGCGTCTATCTGGAAGTGACACCTTTCCCTTCTGCCCACATTTCATTGGCCAAAGCAAATCATTTGGCCATGCCAGAGATAACAGGATGTATGGCTCTCCAGCAGGGAGGGTCCCAAATAAGAATGGCCTTATATA
Organism: Enhydra lutris kenyoni; assembly: GCF_002288905.1. Taxonomy (NCBI): domain Eukaryota; kingdom Metazoa; phylum Chordata; class Mammalia; order Carnivora; family Mustelidae; genus Enhydra; species Enhydra lutris. Next base: position 16,873,658 of record NW_019154150.1, read on the forward strand.
GTGCATGAGCAATCACAAGAGTGGCTTCCCAGAACTTGTAGGATAGGACGTGTAAGTGATGGAGGCTCCCGCTATTGCACTTTGGTCTGTGTTTGTGCCCAGACTACACTTCCGTGTCTGGATATAGACACAGTTATTTGATACTGCACTAAATTGGTATTAAATCAATTGTTCGGAGTGTCTGTCCCCTTTATAGCTCTTTGAAAGGTGATGGACCCACTCATGGCCTCCTGCTAAGGAAGATAGGCTCTCAGCAGCCATGTATTACACCATGTAATTTTACCTCTGCCTAAGGTATCTAGATCAGTGGTCTAGATCAAAGAGCAGCCAGTAATAGACTGTGAATCGCCTATGCAGTGAGTGATGCTGTGTGAAAAGCTCTGTCTAAATACATGCAATAGTGATTAAAGCTGGGGGGCGGGGATCAATCAATTCTCTTGGGATTTAAACTATAACTTGCTTTAGTTAGGTTCCCCCAGAAGCAGATGCTGAGACAGTAACTTGGGTGTAGAACGTTTATTCAGGAAGTGTGATGATTGATTTTGCATTAACCTGACTGGCCTAAGGGATGCCTGGATAACTGATAGAATGCTATTTCTGTGCACATCTGTGAGGGGGTTTCTGGACGAGGTCAGCATTTGACTCAGTAGGCTGAGTGAAGAGATCCATACTCAGCAATGTGGTCGGGCATCATCTGGTTACTTGGGCCTCCAAATGGAATAAAAAGCCAAAGGAAGGTCAAATTCTCTCTTCTTGAGCTGGGATATCCATCTTCTCCTGCCCTTTGACATAGGAGTTCCTGGTTCTCAGGCCTTTGGAATCTGACCGAGTTATACCACTGGATTTTTTGGTTCTCCAGCTTACAGATGACAGACTGAGGAACTTCTTGGCCTCCATAACTGCATGAGATAATTCCTAGAATTCCTCCTTCCCACCCTCCCTTCCCTCATTCCTCCCTTCATTCCTTCCTCTCTCCCTCCTTTCCTTCCTTCCTTTCTCTCTCTCTCTCTCTTCCTTCCTTCCCTTCTTTCTGTCTATTATCTACTTACCTACTGACCTACCTATCCATCATATTGGTTTTCTTTCTCTGGAGAACCTGAATAACACTGGAAGTGATCCAGGAACCACAAATAAAGACTGGGGAAAGTGGGACATGTAGGAGAAAAAAATTAATCAAGAGTTAATCAGTGGTGAGGCACCTGGGTGTCTCATTCAGTTAAGCAGCTGACTTTCAGTTTTGGCTCAGGTCATGATCTCAGTGTTCTGGGATGAGGTACACATCCAGCACCATACTTAGCATGGAATCTGTTTGATATGCTCTCTCTCCTTCTGCTCCTCCTCCACTTGCTTATGTGTGTGCTCTCTCTCTCAAATAAATCTTACCAAAAAAAAAAAAAAAATGTTAAAGAGTGGTTACCACTGTGGGGCACCTGGAGCTCAGCTCTGCTGAGAACACTTTGAGAATCCATGTAAGACTCATGTAGAAACTGTCCTGCTGAAAGATATGGAAGCTGGACAATTTACTCACTGAGTACTGACAATTTACTCACTGAGTACTGTCCCCCATCAGCTGTTGCTTCAAAAGCATTAAGTCCTTCACTCTTCTGAGTTGCAACTGCCACCGCTGAGCAGGCTTCTGAATCAAGATGGAGAGGTTGAAAATTGCTTAAACTGGGAAGCTCAGCCTGCTGAAAACAGTCTACCACAGCTGGGGTGAACTTGAGATAAACTGACAGCATCTTCAAGGACTTATAAGGAGAGAAGTAGGAAAAGAAATAGAAAAGACACAGAAGAGCATAAAGCAGAAAGCCCTGTAAGTGAACAAAAATTATCAAGAAACTGACACTATGAGCAAGAAACTGAGAAGTAAAAGACATGAAGCAGAGAAAACATATATATTGAGAAGCTGGTGAGTCCATTGGTTGATTAGTCATTGGGCTGTTTATCCAGAGATGGGGAGGAGCTATTTCCCCATCGAGGGGTGTTGACCCTTATTTTCTTCTCCATCCTCTACCTTGCAAGGCAACTTCAGTGCTTTTTAGTAGATAACATTTTTTTTTTGTGACCTTTTTATTACTGATTAGAGATGAAGTCCCTAGTTCCAAAAAGAGGCTAGAAACTGGAAGTAGATTTCCCCCCTAAATGAATTTGTTTTCATGAAGATTATCAGGGTATGGGTAAAACGTGAACAAGCATTAACACTGCCTTCTGAGTTTCTGAGACCCAATGGGGGAAGAAAGAGGAACACTTGCCCAAAAATGGAGTGCAAAGTGGTTATGGTTTCTCCTCATCCCTGTTTCAGTGCTGTGGGGTGAGGTTCATTGACACTTAGGGTGCACTTCCTTCAAAGCTTAGGGTCCTGCCTTTGATAATAAGGAGAGAGAACCATTTTGCGGTGGGTATCTACAGGTGCAGCAGCAACACCATAGCCCTTGTGTGGGTCCTATTGCTTAGGCTGCCCAGTGAGACCTCTACGAGCTCCTTGCTCTCTTTAGGACCATGTGGGTAAAGGTCTCATTCTTACCAAGAATGGCTAAGCATTCAGAACACACATATCCCAGGCCCAAGTGAGCCACTGATCCTTTTAAAATACCTAGCTAAAATCAGTCATATTCTTATGTTTTAAAAGTAAAATTCATTCCTAAAAGGAAATCGTTATATTATTGTCATAATGCATTATTCAGCTTTATGTTTAAGGTCTATAAATTTCAACTACTTTAGGGGAGAGTTTGAGGACCAGAGAAAGTCTTGTCCTATAGTGGTATTTGTGTGGCAGAGGGAGGAGTTGCTTAGGACCTCTCCAAAGAGATTGCCCTCGAGGGCAATGATAATATCTTCTAAGCTTTATCTTCTATCCCTTCCTTTTTTGGCTGCTGATGGAACATGACACCAAGAAAATATTCCAAACTTTTCTTATGTATTATCTTCCCTCAACAAATTGTACCCATGCAGTGTCCCATTACCATGATGCTTATCTGAGGTGGTCAGGCTGGGAGTGGCTTCTTTTCATGGAGAGCCCTTGAGGAGGATGCTGCCTGTCCCAGGTTGGGTTCTCAGGGAAGCAGATGTTGAGATAAAGTTGGGAGGGCAATGAGCTTATTGGGAAGTTATACCTGTGAAAACAAAAGAATATGAAGCAGGATTGCACAGAGGGAACTATCAGACCATGATACAGATGGGATAAAACTTCTGTCAGCACAATGGAGAACCCCAGAGCAAAGAATGGCTCTTATAGGAACACTGTGTTTGGTGGAAGTGGCTAGATCCTCTATCACCATCTTGCTCAGTCATTGCCTGAGGTCCACCCTGAGGAGAACATGACCTTTGCTTGAAAGTGTAGGGAGACCCTAAAGACATTGTCGGCTGAAGCCTGTCAGTGGCCCACATTCCTTGAAGCTACCAGTGAGTTCTCTTTCAGAGAGAGATTTGAGTGGTACATCTCTGTATCTTCCTCGGTCAACTTAACTAAAGGAAAGATTGTATAATGTGGACATTTTAAGGCATTTAAGGTAGGCTGAAGAGAGAAATCTTTAGTGTTTATAAATTATTTATTCAGGGCCTACTTTGTGCTGACTGCTTTCACAAAGCATGTGTCTTCTGGCACTTTGAGCAAAAGAAGAAAAAAGAGAGAAGAGATGGCTTTTTTTGTTGTTGCTCCCTTTCCCACTCCTTGTTGTCTATTGTTTGGCTGTCTTGCTTTGCAGAATATTTAAATCCTACTTATCTTTCAAGGCTCAGATCAGGATTGTCATGGTGACAAAATATTTGAAATTGGGACTCTCCCAGAAAATCAGGGACTTACTTGAAAGCTTGTGCCTTCAAATCACCAATGCTGGCCAGACTTGTGGCTTTTCTGTAGATAGAAGAATTTTTTTTTTTTTTTTAAGATTTATCTATTTAATTGAGAGAGAGAGAGAGAACATGAACACAGGCAAGCAGGGGGTGGAGGGGCCAGAGGGAGAGGGAGAGAGAGAATCTCAAGGAGACTACTGTTGAGTGTGGAGCTGGATATCCTACCATACCAAGATCATGACCTGAGTCAAAATCAAGAGTCAGAGGCTTAACAGACTGAGCCACCCAGGTACCCCAGAATTTTGTTTAAGTTTTTTGTTTTCTTTTGGCCTTACTAATACCTTAACTTATTTTATGTTTCCTAACATATGATTGTTTTCCACCTTCATCAAGTTCATGACTCCATGGGGCAAGAAGGGGGGTCTCAATGTTCTTATTAGGTACTTGTGGCTTGTACTGGGTCAAGTCTTCACATTTTTAGGAACAAATTTCCTGCTCTTTCTAGACAGATATTGACATCTATCTTTCTACCCTCTACAATAAAGATAGATTCAGAGAGGAGTTTTATGTAATAAGTTTTGTCTTTTTTAAAAAATTATTCTTCTCTGTATCATCCCTTCTATGGCATTTCCTCCTCCCATTCTTTTCTTTTTTAAAGATTTTGTGTATTTGTTTGACAGAGGGGGAGAGAGAGAGGGAGAGAGAACAAGCAGGGAGAGCAGCAAGCAGATGGAGAGGGAGAAACAGGCTCCTGGCTGAGCAGGGAGCCCAATGTGGGGCTCAATCCCAGGACCCTGGGATCATGACCTGAGTCCAAGGCAGACACTTAACCAACTGAGCCACCCAGGTGCCCCAATCTCTCCCATTCTTTATGCTTTTCAAGAATCCTGCCATCCCCTCATTGAAAGTGAAGTCTAATTCACTCTCCTCTGAATCTGGGTGGGCTTGTAATTACTTCCATCAATAGAAGATAGCAAAAGTGATTGTGTGTGAATTCTGAGGTTAGGTTACATAAAACCATGGAGTTTCTTGAGTCTTTTGGGATACTCACAGTTGGAACCCAGCTACCATGCTGTGAGGAAGCCCAAGCATCCCATGGAGAGGCTCACATAGAGAGAGGCTGAGGTCCTGAGCTCACATGCCTGGGAGAGCTCTAACCCCACTCCAACTTGCCAATCATAGAAGCGGGCTATCTTGAAAAAATTCCTTCAGGCCACAGTCTGACTGCTCAGACTGAAGTCATAAGAGATGATCTTTCCTCGCTGAATCTTCCACAAATTGTATGGCAAGATAAATGACTATGGCTATTTTAAGCCACTATATTTTGAGATTGTTTGTTACTCAGCAATAGCAACTAAAACACTTTCACTTTGTGGTGTCCTCAAAGATAATTTATTTCTGCCCTTTTAGTGACTGCTATGATGGATCACTACATTATATTGTACTGCACAGTGATCTCAGGGAAAGATGACTCAGTAAGTTAATTTCTAGATGATTGTGATGTACTCTCCAAAAATGCTTATTTTTCATAGTGGGGTAGTGGAGAATTCATGGCCTTTTTTATTCTTCCATTGATGGTTCTTGAGTCTGTAGATTCTCTGGTCATTTTCATGGATATATGAACCTTCACAATAAGGTTTGGGAGATTTACACAATGAAGATGAGAACCAACATGGTCTGTCATGGTGCTTATTTCCTAAACCTCTAGAAGTGAGTGTTCTTATTTTTTATCTTACTTAGATTTATGTGAAGCTCTGACTTTCAGGAACACTCTCTTTTCACTCTTTTCTTTATCCCAGAATTTTCCAAACTGGGTTCTGTAGAACCCTCTTCCCTAGAACATTAGTAAGTTCTCTGCAGACAGGCAATTAGTTTGGGAAACACTGCAGATTTTATCATTCTCTTAGAGACTGATGATGCTTCTTAGCATCCAAGAACCTGATTTCAATTATTTATTTATTTATTTATTCCAACAGCATTTACTGAGCATCTATTCTGATTCAGTGTTTGTGCAGGTGCTGGGTGTACAGCAGTGAACAAGCATACATGGTCTTCCCTGAACAGTCTGGGAAGACCGCTAATTCGTAATTATAGATTGTAAAGACTACTGTGTAGGAAAAGAACCATGTGCCGTGGAAAGAATGGTATGGGACCTGCATTAGACTGAGGGACAGGAAAATCACCTCTGGGGAAGTGATGTTTCAGCCGAGACTTGATGGAAGAGGTATGTTCTACATTGTTCTACATTGTTCTGTCTACAGTGTTCTAGACAGAAAATGCAACACGTGCAAAGGCCATGAGGCGAGAAAGTTGTCGACAATGAGAAGATGTTGAATAGGGAGGCAACAAGGAAAGGCCCATGTGAATGGAGGAGGGTATAGAGTAAGACCAGCCTTTTGCAAATGATAATTGGTGGGTGTTCAGGCGGCCTTGTCTGAAAGGTGGGAAGTCAGGAAACCACGGATCATGTGTTTGCAATTGCACAAAGTGACAGCGAGGCTGATGAGACTACATCACGTTTTACTGTGAATACAAGTGAGATTCTGAATCAGTAGGTCTGGGGTGGGACCTGAAACTCTGAAATTCTACTCAGTTCCTGGGTGATGCTGGTCCCAGGACTATCGCGTGAGAATTAAGGGTATAAACTACCTCCCTCAAGCCAACTGTGTCAGTTGTCCCTTCTTTCTCAAGTCCTGATCAGCCGGTCGCCGTTCCAGGTTGTCAGGAACATAAATAACTCAACTATCCTTCGCTAGAAGGATAATTGTACTTTCTTATGCTCAAATATTCTCTTGCTTATCTTTGTTTTACTCACCTCTGGCTCTAAGTATAGTTGGTGACCAAAGTTTTAAAATTTCTTTTTGTAAAAGTTTAACTAATTTTAAATGTGGTAATTAAACTCCACACAGATAGTGGGGCTTTTGCCAGGAGAGTGTTGGTGGTAAGGAAACCCCAGGGTAGCCTTCCTGGGAATTTTCCAGAGACAAATACCCTGTAAGAATACTGGGGTATACAATCACCTTAGAGCAATGGAAAGACAAGATCAGAGTATGCTCATGAGCAACACGATTCCTACATTGAAAGAAGGAGTGGGGCCCGTGTCCTTCTACAGTTAGCCTTTAGCAGGTTTATCCTTTTGCTACTGAAATGGCTAGTTTTCCTTTCTCTATCTGTTAAATTCTTTCTTGCTTCAGTTTCAAACTCACCTCCCATAGGAAACATGTTCAGGCAAGGCAGGGCTAGGTGTGGACTCCTGTTCTAATGTGCTTATCTGGAGGCCCATCTACCTGTGCTTTGACTAGCTTTACAGTTTGGGGGCCTGGGTTTGAGGGGTACAAAGGCCCTCCTTTGCTGTGTGAGGCAGAATGTATAACATGCCTCCTGTGCCAGAGAACAGCTAAAAGAAGCTGAGTGTCAGAGATCACAGAGTGAGTTAATAGAGGCTCAGAACAGAGAGCAATCCGGTCCAAGGTCTTGTTCAGTGATTTATTGCTATTCTGGTATTTATCCAAACTCTGTGTATGTTCTTGGGCGTCTGTTGACTGGTTGCCAATTTCCTAAGGCATTTTTCCCAGTGAGATTGGGATACCAATAAGGGTGGATGAGATCATTTGGGAACACGTACAGATGCACAACTTTTATTTTAGGGGTTACTTATTCATTTTAACAAGTATTCAAGAAATCCACAATGAACATATTAAACCTATGACTCCATAGGTTCCCTTTTTTTAGCGTAAGGCCAGCCAGGTTAAAAAAAAATGATTGATGTAAAATCAACTTAAAGACACATCATGAGTGAATAGTAGTACAGGCTGTGAGGGAAAAATCACAAAGGTGGTATGCAAATTATGGAGTCCTCAGGGATTCAACACTAATGTTTTAAAATGTTACCCTTCTCAAGAGAACCACTCTCTGATGGAACACGTTTATTTATTTAACACACATTTATCAAGATGAATATGATATGACTTTTGCCCTTGAGGAACTAACAGCAAAAACAGACTCATAAACAAATAGTCACAGTACAAAAACAACAGCTAACATTGACTACAAACTAGTCATCTGTAGGTGTTTTGCGTGCCAATGATCTCCTTCATTTTTGGAATGATTCAAAGTAGATTTGGCTTTAAATCCATTTTACAGATGTGGAAGCTAAGGGAAAGGGAGATTAAGTCACCCAGTTGGCAGTAGTGAAGTCAGAATTAGAACCCAGCCTGTGTAGCTTCAGAGCCTGTCCTAGTAGCGAAGCTTACAGAGGCCCAGGAGAGAACAGCTGACTCAGAGACAAACTGGGAGAGCCAAGAAAGTTCTGCTCAGAACCAGGAGAGCTCAGGCTCTGAGAATTCTACACAGCAAGGACAATAGATGTAACAGCAAGAAGATGGGATAAGGCAGATTGAGTTTGGGGAATGGTGTGAGTCATTCAAGGGTGTAGTTGGAATTTAGGATGAATACTAGGATTAGTGGAAAGTTAAGTTTGTGATTGAAAGGACCCAAGTTGATAATGAACTTAGCTTAGGTTTTCCAGATGCAGATCCTGAGCTGTGAACCTGGGTGCCCAGCGATAAATTAAGGAAATGCTCCATGGAGAAACAAGCAAGGGGGTAAGGATGAAGGGGAGAATCAAAGGTCTACAGAGCCGAGTTCAGGCTGGCCCTGCAGGAAGTTCTGGCGCAGAAGTCGAGCTGTTCTCAGCCAAGGCTCCACACCCAAGATTCATTGGTTAGGGGCCAAAGATCAGGGCACTTAAATTCCCAGGCACTTCCAACTTTCCGTGCACGTGCACAACGTAGGCTCCAGTAGCCTGAGAGCAGTCTTCCAAAAAAGATCTCCAGGTGTTCCTGGTTGGGGGAAACAAACAAATAAATAAGCAAACAAAAAAAAAATGCAGAAAGCAGGAGTATAAAATGGTCAAAATGGATCTGGTATGAAGGGATCTGGTTGTTGGGGGCACTGATGTTATCTGCTATAATGAAGTTTGGAATCAAAAGACATCTTTCTAGAAAGGCCACGTTGAGGACAAGGGAAGTGATGCAATGTTATCCAGCTGGTGTCACTTGTAAATCTTTTTGGTAGGACCTACATTTTTCTACTAATAGCCTTCAGTCATGTCCTTCCTCTCAAAATAATATTCTCTACTTTGTATTGAAGAATTGAAAACTTTTTATGAATTTATCTTAATTCCTACAAGAGAGTTGTCAGACAAAAAAATCTATTATTATGTCACTTATAAAAGCCTTAATGAAAAATGTGAAGAACAGAATGATTATCAAGGTGATTCAGCAACACATTGGTTATCTTGTGAATTGCTAGTTTCATCTACTTAATATTTTTTAACTTATTATTTTTTCAAGGAGATATGGTTCACATATCAGCCAGGAGCCCTTCTTTTGCTTGTTGAGAAGAACAATGAAGATGGAAGGTGCTCTGTTTAGGTTGAAAGAATCAGCATTTGGCTATCCCTCCCACCCCACCTCTCTTCTAGCTTCTTCTCCTAGCTGCATATAATACTTTGCATACCTTGTATTTAAACAATGGGACAATGCAATGAAGGGCCAATCTATGGTTTGGATCCCACTTGCTTTACTTCAAATGGCATAATCTATTGGAGCCCAATGTCTAGGTCTTTCCTTCTCTTATTGTGTGCATGTTAATTGTACGTTTCTGAGTTTTTTTTATAATAAAATGTTGGAACAAAAGTGATTTCTACATATATGAATAAAATATTTTCTAGCAGAAAAGAGAAGGTATTAAAACTTTGAAAATTAATGTAGTTCTATTGAATTCAAAGGGTTCAGACTTGAAGATCAATAGAAGACTACGTATATAAGTGCCATAGTTTTACAGAGAACTTCTGGGACTGACCCAATCCTCCTAAAACAAAATTGACTGGGGAGTCCTGGAATATCAACTTAACTGTAGACAATTGTAATTACAAATTGTAATGACTACTAAGTAGGAAAAGAACCATGTGCCACAGAAAGAATGGTATGGGACCTGCATTAGACTAAGGGACAGGAAAATCATCTCTGGGGAAGTGACATTTCAGCTGAGACTTGATGGAAGGGGTATGTTAGCCAACTGAACGGTGTTCTAGACAACTGTAGACTTTTGTAGTTCTTTGTAATTCTAGACTTTGTAATTCTAGACAATTGTAGTTAAGCCAGGACCTCCTTAAATCTTATAAGATTGTTAAAGAAAGGGACAGTTTTCAAATAATTTTATCAAGTATAGCATGTGTTAATGATTCAAAGTTTCCATCTAGTATAATTCCAAACTAAATCTAGGCCTTTTGTCAAGGTCAGTGGTGTCCAATGGACATATAATGGGAGCCATATGTCATTTTAAACTTTCTAGTAGCCATGTTAAGCAAATTAAGGAGAAACAGGTGAAATTAATTTTAGTGCGATTAAATTTAATGCAATATACCTAAAATATTACAATTTCAAAATGTTGTCAAAGTTGTTAAAGAGGTATTTTACATTTTTGTGTATGAAGTCTTTGAATCTGGTGTGTATTTTAGACTTAATTTAGACTTAACTTTACAATGTATTTGTAGTATTGGACAATACAAGTCCAAGTAAATGAAAAAGCATAGCTCAATTGCATCATATGCCCATTTAATTTATGCAGATTCAAACGTATGAACATCACCTCCCATTCCCCTAGAAAAAGGAAAAAGTCATTTAAATACTGTGGACTACTCAGTTTACCTTCTGCTCTGTGAGTTTCTTTCCTGGACTGGGTATACTTTCATAGAGGTAAACTGACACTTTCCTACCTGCCCTGAGCCCCCATGAGCCTCTTATGGTATACATGTCTTGCTATGTTCAGTATATTCCTACTGTTTAACAGTTTTTATTGTTTCTTACAACACGACCTCTAACACAAGCCAGTTGCTTCATATGACATTCATTTGAAGAAATAGTCATGAGTTCCATCACTGGAAGAAAATCTGCCTGTGATGGGTTCATTGAGAGGTACCAGTATGTTTGTTGGTTTCCAGGATGGAGCAAGAAAACATGGCTGCAACAAATCTAGCCATCAATATGCAAGAGAGAAAAATTCTTCCACTTTATGGGTAATTGGATGGATCTTCAAGAGAATTTTGACTTTGTGAGTTTCACCTTATGGGTGGAAGAGTCACAGGCAAATCTTAGTCTAATGCAGTGAAGTGGGCCCTTCATTATACCTTTATTCAGTCCTCGTGATGTACCAGATATGGTCTCCTTCTTACCCCAACTCCCACTTTATAGACACTCAGGGCCTGTGAGTGCTACCTGAGGGAGCAGTCCTAGCTGTTGGATGGAATCACACTCACACCTCCTTACCTGTTGCATTGTCCTGGGCTCACTGTCCTTCTTTCTCAGAACTTTGCCTTAATTCAAATAGCTTCTCGTCTTTCTTTGCCTCAGAACCCTGCTTCCTTTCTGTTGCCGAATAGCTGGCTATTTTGATGGAGGCTTGGTCCTGCGAGTGCTAATCCATGGATCTCTAAGGTAGAGTTTGTGTTGGGAGCACATGCCTGGACAAGCAGAACTCCCTCTTCAAAGAGAAGACTTTGAAAGCAAGAATGAAGTTGAACAGCTCTTCAAATGGTTTCCAAATTACCGTTGGAATGAGATGATAGGGATCTTACAACTGGATCTCACTGTTAAATGCTGGTTGGTGCTTGTAAGCAATAATGTTAAGGTCTTCTTGGCAACTCAGTTTTGTGATTATAACAAGTCTTTCTCTAGATTTGGCCTTCTCATGGTTTCCTTGAACTTTCTGCCAAGTTTTCCCCAGAATGTGGCATCACGGGCAGGAGTTGCCTGGAAAAAGATCTTTTACCTTTTAGGGCTATTTATCTTCTAAGGCACTAAAATAATAATTTGTGATATCTTTAATAGAGTTTAAATGAATGAATAAATTTGGCTTTTATGTTATTCAAATTTTATAATTTTAGCTGTAATGTGGGATTTTTATAGTTTTGTGGACTTAGGCAAAAGTAGATGTGCATCCAAGCTAATATAGATTTCAGCTTTTATGTGTTAAAAATTGAAAATTTATAATATATTCATCAATGCAGGAAATTAAAATGATATCTTTATCTTTATAAAAATTGAAAACCAGTCATTATATCTTATAATAGAGATTCAATAAATAAAATAAACTTCTAACATAACATAAATTTAACACTTTCATTATTTTCCACTAAATGTGGTGCTTGTGATAACTCACTTGGTATTTTAGTGATATTACCTTCGGTCAGTAATTAAATTGGGTGTGAGAAATTTTGCTTCCCACTAGAATCTAAATTTCTCAAGGTCAGCTCCAGGCCTCCGTATCCTCGGCATCTAGTACATAGTAGGCCTATAATATATATGTTGAACAAACAGGTAAATTTGGGCCCATCAGGTCCCAAGAATTGTGACTTGCAGATGTGAAAAGGCTTGGTGATATGATTCCTTAAATATGAGGTATGAGAGGGCAAGGGAGGGACGGACTGTCTAGTAAGCACCTACTGTGTGCTGCATTCTGATCCTTGTCGTCACAACATACTATATCTATGGTGCTACCTTAGGATCTATGAGCTATCTATATTCATTGAATACTCTTAACCCGTTAAGAATAGGGAACAGACTGGGCTCCTGGGTAGCTCAGTTGGTCAAGTGTTTGCCTTTGGCTCAGGTCATGATCTCAGGATCCTGGGATCAAATCTCGTGTTGGACTCTCTGCTCAGCAGGGAATCTGGTTCTCCCTTTCCCTCTGTCTCTTCCCCCTGCTCATGCTCTCTCTCTTTCAAATGAATGAATGAATGAATAAGTAAATAAATAAATAAATAAAATTTTTAAAGAACGGGGAACAGACCAAATCCCACTATAGTTATATAATATATATGGAGAAACCATAGATAATTGAAGTATTTCTAGGTGCTTGGTGGGGGTTCCTTTATTTCAAGAACTTTCCAGTACAGGGAATGACCTTGCATTGTTCCCAGGGTCCACTCTAGTGGGATAAGCCTTGGAATAGTTTCTTGGTTATTATCCAAGTCTTCCTGGCTCATTTTAGAGTCACAAGGTGAGGGCAAGCTCTGTTCCAGAAGTTCAGCACAAGGTCATGAACTCACTTCTTTCTAACTACATTCCAGGATAAAGTTATCCAGAGAGTGGCGTCCTTTGTAGGAAATCCACTATGGCATCCATCCTGGGTAATTTTACACAGTTTACCTAATCTCTCCAAGTAAATGAAAATTCTATCTAACTTGTCCATTGAGAATGAAATGAGCTTATTTATCTGCACAGTGCTGGCAGATGGTATCAGCTATCCATTGTCAAAATAACACCTTGTAACAAATGATCACAAAATCTCAGGGGTGTGTGACAACAAGTGTTTATTGCTCATGCGTTTGGGTCCACTGGGGGTTGTTGGCAAGACGGATTTGCTGATCTAGGCTGGGCTTGTGCACATGTCTGCAGCTTGCCTGGCTGTCAGCTGGTTGATCAGCTGACAGGTTGAGAGATAACTTTTGCTCAGGCCCACATGTCTCTCATTCTCTGTCTGGCCAGCCTGAGCATGTTCCCATGGAGGTGGCAGAAGAACAAGAGAACAAACTTTACTGTTCAAGCCCATTGCAAGCGTCTGCTTATGGGACATTTGCTAATGTCCTGTAAGTCACAAGCCAATGTGAGCACATGAATGATTTTGATTGAGTCTAGCATCTTAGAGTGAGATGGGTCACCCCGCCCATGGCTTTCAAGCAAGTTATATGGCAAAAGGCTGGATAAAAGGAAGAGTGAAGAGTTGCGGACAGTCTGTAACACACCCCAACAAACCCTGGATGGTTCTAAAGAACAGCTGTCAGATTTTTGGTTATCCGGCATCTGAACTTCTTTCCTATGTGTGAGGTATTCTCCACCTCAACGGGCTTGGTGAGAGGCAGGACCCATCTCCTCCAAAGGAAGTGAAAAAACTGGAGACATTTAGTTTCCCAGTGTTTCTGGCTTAATATGCAACTCCATGATCTAGTCTCAGCTACCTTAATATCTTGGTCTGGAACCCTGAATCTGGAGCTGGAATGCAAAAAATGTGCAGAATCCATGCAGATGGTGGTGGAGGCCACATAGAGTCTCAGGGCAAGATGATAGATGTGTCAGTGGTGGTTTCTCATAAGAAGCAGAATGAGTGTGTCGATGGTCCCAATGTGTCACCCCCCTATTGTGGCCTTTATTGTGTGGTGTTGCAGTTCCTTCATTAAAGGGGCTGAATCTATTTCCCTACTCTTTAAACCAAGACTGGTCTTGTGCTTTGCTTTGGCTGATAAAGTAGATGATGGTGCTTCCAATTCTGAGCTTTAGCCTCAAGAGGCATTACATGCCTTTGCAATTCCTTTGCTCCTCTGCCATCTCCATGAGAACTTCTCTGGTCTAGACACGGTGGAGGATGAGAGACATGTGGAGTGGAGCAGAGTCATTCCCATCCCCCCCAGTGAGGTTAGCTTTGAAAAGCCAATAGCTGGCCAATGTGGAACCTCATGAACGGCCCTGTCAAGATTACAACGCTGCTTGCCGGCCTTTACGTGACCCCAAGTTCATGGGCAACAAATACGTATTGTCATATGTCCCTGTGTGTTTGTCGCTGTGTGTTAGCATCATTGTAGACACAGCTAACTGATACACCGTGTCCAGTGCTAGACTAGTTGTGTGCTGGGGTTTTGAGTTGTTCTGTCTAACATCTTTGTTCCTGTCTATTTTTAGAGCCTCCTTCTCCAGAGTTCTTGGCAATTTTGCAAGTTACCCAGTATCTTTTCAGCAAATTCCCTTTGTGCTTGCATCAGCCAGAGCCAATTTCTGTTTCCCACACTTCAGAACTCTGTCTAGTACCATGCGAGTGTAGTGCTAGCTCTTCTTATTATTCTCCCATCTCTCTGTCTGTTTGAACTGGCACTTATCTTCCTAAGCTTGCTTCATTCGTGAACTAAATAGCGTCTGACACTCTGTCTCCCCAAGAAGCCTCTCCTGACTAATTGGGAAGTGCCAATTTCTTCTCATACCTTCTTTTCTTTGTGTGCCAGGATCTTCCCAGCCTCACTTGTCACTGCCTTCCATGAGACTCAGAGCAATAGCAAAACCACTGCCATTGTTCTCACATACGTGATTCATCTGTTGGATGTTTACAGAATCATCAGTGTTTGTTCAAGTCAACATCAGCCATTATAGAATTTAGGTGTGCAGTGGACACAGATGGTGTTACATTAATTGATTTTCGGGGTACCATGTAGTCATTCACCTGATTCAGGCGAGGGCATCATCATTTTGATGATGGTGAGTAATTCAGAGATTGTGTATAGAGACGGCAATTGGTGGCCACACAAATTTGCTTTAAAGGGGGTTGCCTGAACTGAGTCGTGTCTCTGGCTTCTCTCATTAGAATCTAAGAAGTCTATTGGCATAATAGGAAAAATGGGAACCTTGGAGCCCAAGGGCCGAGTTTGCATGCTGGCTCTGTGCATTAAACGAATTACTCAACCTCTCCAAGTTCATGTCTCCTGAGCTCTTAAATGGGGACACAGCAAATACCGTCCCTGTTCATTGTTCAAAATTGCTGTGGCAATCAAAAGAAATACTGCTTGTGAACATGCTTTGTAAACTCTAATGAACTATACAAGAGCAAAGCAGTAAGGACAGATGCTAAGATACTGAACTTTTTAAGGGAGGACCGGGAGAAGATATGAAGTCAGTGCAAGCCAGTGTTCAGGTAGTTATTGAGTAATAAATTCTTAGGCCTGGTCAGGAACCAGTGGCCACTGGCCTGACCACAGCATGCTGGCACACAGGGACAAGAAGGCTATGTAGTGGCATTAGTCCACGTAAAGGGGCAAAATAATGCCAGCCAGCATGGCCTTCTGGGTCTTCTAAAGCAAGAAGCCCAGTAGTGAGTGATGCTAAAGAGTGAGTCCTCTAAATGTAGTTATGGAAGTGAGATTTAGAGAGGGCTTATATCAGATAGGAATTCCCTTTGGCCATGAGTAATAGAGAACAGAAACTTAGTGACATAAATAATTATTAAAGGTTTTATTTTTCTCACCTAGAAGTAAGTCCTAAGGTGGGCAATTGAGGGCTGAAGTGGTAACTCCATGAACAGAGACTCAAGCTCCTAGAAATCCACTACATCTATTCTTATAGTGTGATCCTTTTTCGCCCATAGGAGCTCAAGATAGTTGCCAAGTCACCAGCCATCATGTTCATATCTCAAGCAGGAAGAATGGGAGAGTGTGCATACCAGGTGAGTCATTGCCCTTTAAAGAATTTATCAGAAAACATCATCTATTGACTTCTGTTTACATCTCACCAGGTAAGGGAGGGTGGCAAATGTGCCTTTCTGGGTGGGCATATTATTATCCTAAATAGAATTAGGGTTCTATTAGTAGTGAAAAAATGGCTGGATGCTCTGTGGGCAATATGCTCTCTCTGCCTTAGAATTCTTATGTTCTGACACCCTGATATCACCATGCATAGTCCTTAAAGGAGAAAGGAAATATTTGGAAACAGTGTAGCATCATTGGCTACAAGTCTGGAATTTGGAGACAAAAGTCCTGGTTTCAGATTTGCCTCCATCACTTCCTAGCTGTGTGACCCCGAAATATTTACTCAACTTCACTGAGCCCAAGTTTTCTTATCTGCAAAATGTAGATAATAATATTTTATGTCATGAAGTTTCTGTGCAAATTTAGTGGTTCTGCAGAGCCCTTAGCACAGTGTGTGGCACCCAGAAAACACTTGACAAAGTTCTCTATAAAAGTGTGTGAAGTGAATTATTTAGTGATGCAATGTGAGTCATGGTCTTGTTGGTTCTACAATGGTGAGAAAAAGACATGTTTTTAATCAAGAGGGGGGTATCAGACCTACATAATTTATTACTAGCAGCTGGCACCAGAATTCCTAGTAGGAAGGAAACTGTCTCTGTGCTGGGAATGACGTGAATGAACCTGGCAGGGACTGAGGCATGTCTAGAGAGTTAGGCACTGCAGGCGACCTTAAAGAAGAGTGACGTGAGAGCAAAGAATAGAGGGCGGGGCTGTCCAACCACAGTTCCATGGCCAAAAATACATGGCCCCTTGTCTATTTTGCTAGGGCCCTTGGGCCAAGAATGGTTTTCAAATTTCTGAATGTTGAAAAAAAATAAAAATAATGTTTCATGACTTGTGAAAATTATATAAAATTCAAATTCCAGTGTCCATAAATAACATTTTATTGGAACACATCCACATCCATCTATTCATATCATCTATGGCTTCTTTTATGCTGTAATGGCAGAGTTGAGTAGTTGGATAGAAACCATATGGCCTGCAAGCTTAACATGTTTACTGGCTGGTCCTTTACAGGCAAAGTCCATGACCCTGGAAAAAAGTGAGATGTGGTCAGGCTGGAGAAGAGTGTGGGAGAGGCAGCCACCCCATGGTGGTGGAGTGGCTGGCAGACCATTTAAGGATGGAGAAGCTCAGGCAGGGTTTCTTAGGTACTCAATTTTGTCCCCTGAAATTCATATGTCAAAGCCCAGAACCCTGGTACACCAGATTATGACTATATCTTTCAAGTGGTAAGTAACTGAAAATGTGGTCATTAGGGTCATATAATCCCATATGACTGGTGTCCCATAAGAAGAGGAGATGAGAACACAGACACATGGACAGAGGAAGACTGTTAGGTCCGTTATTAAACAAAACGAGACTGAGACAAAGTGAAAGTTATTTAAAGTTTTATTTTATGTCAAGTAATAGAAGTCAGATTGATTGGCCAGGGGAACGAGACTGAAACAAAGTTAAAGTTATGCAAAGCTTTATCCTATGCTAAGCATTAGAAGTCAGACTGACTGGCCAGGGCCACCTCCAAAGAGAGCGACCCCTCCCAGCCTCACAGACTAACTTTTATAGAGCAAAAGCCTGGCCACACATAGGTGGCCAATGAGATTGTAACATTGCATAGTGGTGTTGGGCCACACGCAGGTGGCCAATTGAATTACAATTTACCCTATAGTAGCTGTTTGAACTAGCCTATCACTCTGGTCAGAATTGGCACTCAAGGGGTGCCTGGGTTGCTCAATTGGTTAAGTGACTGCCTTCAGCTCAGGTCATGATCCAGGAGTCCCAGGATCGAGTCCCACATGGGGCTCCCTGCTCGGCAGGGAGTCTGCTTCTCCTGCTGACTTTTCTCCTCTCTCTCTCTCTCTCTTTCAAATAAATAAATAAAATCTTAAAAAAAAAAAAAAAAAGAATTGGTGCTCGAGTTTGGCACCCTAAAGGCAGAGTTTACATTCTTTGGTGGTTAGGGAGACAGTATGTGTGCTTTGCTGATTGAATGTCTCCACCTGGCCTGATTCGTCCTTGTATTCTGGGCTCTGTTATCGGGAACTGGCCGACCATATTTTACTGGTTTCCCAGACTTGCTTCTAAGTAAGTTTCTCTGGGGGGCAGGGTCAATTTAAGTTTTATTGCACAAACAACAAAATGGCTTTTAACCAAGATGGAGTCACTCTGGCTAAATAGGTCCTTACAAAGACCTGTGTGGACACAGAGGGAAGTCAATTAAACAAAGTCAAGGGAGAGACTTCAGGAGAAGCGAACCCTGCTAATGACTTGATCTTGGACTTCTGCCCTCCAGAATTAGGAGAAAAGAAATGTCTGTTGTTGGAGCCACCCAGTCTGTGGTGTTCTGATAGCTCTAGTGCACTAACAAGGGTTCAATCCAATTGTCTGAGTTCCTTAAATATCACCTCTATCCTTATCTTCTTCCCAGAGCTTCAGTCTTGTCTATAAGAAGCCACAAGGCCTTGTGTGAGAGTTTTAATTTATGGACATTTCCTCACATGGCCGTAGTGTTTTCGGCTGTTGACATGGTATCACCTGAAAGCCGTAGCTAAGGATTCAAGCTTGATCTTCAGACATGTTTTCCTACAGCTTGGCCACTTCTTTGTCTGACGAATCTCTCTGCTGGCCATTTGTGCAGTGGAAGCAGAGAGAATGTCTCATCTGGAGGATGTGTGAGGGGAAGGCCTGAAGCCGTTGTCATTTGAGGGTTAACATCTTAACCTAGCACCACAGTCTGTCACAAATAGAAGGTAGGAAAGATTCAGGGTAGCGTCTGGCCAAGCCAGGGAGAAAACCTGCCCATCATTTCAGGCAAAACCCTTTGGATGCAGCTATATGTAGAAGAATGAAACTCAACCATTCTCTTACACTGTACACAAAGATAAACTCAAAATGGATAAAAGACCTGAATGTGAGACAGGAATCCATCAGAATCCTAGAGGAGAATATAGGCAGTAACCTCTTCGATAGCAGCCACAGCAACTTCTTTCAAGATACGTCTCCAAAGGCAAAGGAAACAAAAGCGAAAATGAACTTTTGGGACTTCATCAAAATCAAAAGCTTCTGCACAGCAAAGGAAACAGTCAACAAAACAAGGAGGCAACCCACGGAATGGGAGAAGATATCTGCAAATGATAGTACAGACAAAACGTTGATATCCAGGATCTATAAAGAACTCAAACTCAACACACACAAAACAGACAATCATATAAAAAATGGGCAAAAGATATGAACAGACACTTCTCCAATGAAGACATACAAATGTCTAACAGACACATGAAAAAATGTTCATCATCACTAGCCATCAGGGAGATTCAAATTAAAACCACATTGAGATACCACCTTACACCAGTTAGAATGGCCAAAATTAGCAAGACAGGAAACAACATGTGTTGGAGGGGATGTGGAGAAAGGGGAACCCTCTTACACGTTGGTGGGAATGCAAGTTGGTGCTGCCACTTTGGAGAACAGTGTGGAGATTCCTCAAGAAATTAAAATTAGAGCTTCCCTATGACCCTGCCATTGCACTACTGGGTATTTATCCCAAAGATACAGATGTAGTGGAAAGAAGGGCCATCTGTACCCCAATGTTTATAGCAGCAATGGCCACGGTCGCCAAACTGTGGAAAGAACCAAGATGCCCTTCAACAGACGAATGGATAAGGAAGATGTGGTCCATATACACTATGGAGTATTATGCCTCCATCAGAAAGGATGAATACCCAAATTTTGTAGCAATATGGATGGGACTGGAAGAGATTATGCTGAGTGAAATAAATCAAGCAGAGAGAGTCAATTATCATATGGTTTCACTTATTTGTGGAGCATAACAAATAGCATTAAGGACAAGGGGAGTTAGAGACGAAAAGGGAGTTGAGGGAAATTGGAAGGGGAGGTGAACCATGAGAGACTATGGACTCTGAAAAACACTCTGAGGGGTTTGAAGGGGCGGGGGGGTGGGAGGTTTGGGGAACCAGGTGGTAGGTGTTGGAGAGGGCACAGATTGCATGGAGCACTGGGTGTGGTGCAAAAACAATGAATACTGTTACGCTGAAAATAAATTAAAAAAACAAAACAAAACAAACAAACCTTTGGATGACCAGGATCTCCCTGCAGGAATGAAGAACTATTCCTCTGGGTTCTGGGAATGCTGAGGGCAGATGGTCTCCAGCTGGAATGATTTCTACTGTAGAGGGCCGCCTTGCCTGGGGCAGGGCACATCTAGTGACTGATCATATGGGGGTCTATAAGCCTAGCCCCTTCATCCTGACTTGGGACCACTCTGAAGGGTCATCCCCCCTCTAGAAATCTCCTTGAAGGTAGATGAAACTTTTCATGTTTGATTTTATTTTCTGTTCTATCAAGGCAGTATCACCAGATGTTTGAAACAAAATACTCCTGAAAGAGAGCATTTCAGTGTTCTGACCTTCCAATAACATGGACAGTGGAGGAGGAGGAATGAAATGAATCTTCTATCTCTAAGAATTTGTAAAGCTTTCAGACAATGTGTACGTGTGGATCACATTTAAATAAAAGGAAATGCAGCATACCCAAATTCACAGAACAGAAGAATTGAAGGCCGTGGTTTCTAATTCTGATTTAAAGATTATAATTATGTAATTACAATCCATATATAGAGAACTATAATTCATAAACTCATTCTTGTATTTCTCAAATATTTGTTGGCTTATTTATTTGAGGGGTTCACTTTTTTCTAGCTTATTAAGATATTATTGATCTACAACACTGTATAAGTTTAAGGTGTACAATGTGACGATTTGATACATGTATATATTGAGAAATGATTACCACGATACGATTAGCTAACACCTCCAACACCTGACTTAATTACCTTTTCATTTGTGTGGGTGGTGAGAACATTTAAGATATTTCTCGGGGCACATGGGTGCCACAGTTGGTTTCAGCTCAGGTCGTGATCTTGGGGTCATGAGATCGAACCCTCTGTCAGACTCCCCGCTCAGTGTGGAGTCAGTCTGAGATTCTCTCTCTTCCTCTCCTCTCTCCCTCCCATTCATGCTTTCTCTCTCTCTAAAATAAATACATAAATCTTTAAAAAAAAATGTGTTCTCTGAAAGCATGGAAAGACTCACGAATTTGGATGTCATCCTTGTACAAGGCCCACGCTGATCTTCTCTGTGTCATTCTGATTTAGTGTATAGTGTATGCTGCTAAAAAAGCACTATCAAATATCTATTCAGAATCTATTATGGGCCAGATATTACATTAGGTTCTGAGGAAACGTAATGGGCTCTCATCCTAATGAGGGGTCGAAACCAGAAAGAGATACCAGCAAATAAATAAATAGAGCAAAAGTCAAAAAGTTTGATAACCTACTGTTGGTGAGGCTGTAAAGAAACAGGAAGTCTAATACATTCTTGATAAGACTAGAAGTTAGCGGAGGACACTTGGCAATAGCAATAAAAATTGCAAATGCACCTACCCGTGGGTACAACAATTCCACTTCAGGGAGTCCGTCCTCAGGTAATAAAGGTGCAAGATATCGTGAGCACAGGATTATTCACTGCAGCATTACTGGTAATGAAAAAGACCAGAAGCAACCAGAATTTTCCAAAATAATACATCTGTATAATGGAATACCATGGTGCTGTCTAAAAGAATGAAGCTTGGTACAGGAGATATATGAAGGTGCAGATGCAGACCAGCATAAAAGCATTTGTGTACAAAAGGGGAAGAAAAGAATATACTTAAGGCTATCTATTATATATAATATTACATATAGATATACTTAATATACTTAAGTATATGTATTATATTATCTATTATATGTATTATGTCTATATCTATGTCAATTATATATTATATATAGATAGACTTAATATACTTACATAGTATATACTATATTACTATATATAAGTACTCAATATTTTATATACAGATATACTTAAGTGTATTTATATAATATGTAGACTCACTATACTTAAGTATATATATAATACATATAATTCCTGTACTTCTTATATACATGCACACACACATATACTATCTCAGGAAGGATGCTTTAAGAATTAACTGTTGCCTCTGGGGAGGGGAACTCGATGTCTATGAGAGAGGATTATCTATTCTTTTCTTTTTTGGATTTTATTTATTTGACAGAGAGAGATCACAAGTAGGCAGAGAGGGAGGCAGAGAGAGAGGGGGAAGCAGGCTCCCCGGTGAGCAAAGAGCCTGGTGCGGGACTCGATCCCAGGACCCTGAGATCATGACCTGAGCCGAAAGGCAGAGGCTTAACTCACTGAGCCACCCAGGCGCTCCAGGGGATTATCTATTCTTTCGACCTTTCAAATTACCAATCAGTGAACAGATTGCCTTTTCAAAAAATAAATACAAGTTTTAAATTGTTAAAAGATATAATTAGGGGCACCTGGGTGGCTCGGTGGGTTGAAGCCTCTGCCTTCGGTTAGGGTCATGATCCCGGGGTCCTGGGATCCAACCCCGCGTCAGGCTTTCTGCTCGGAGGGCATCCTGCTTCCTCCTCTCTCTGCCTGCCTCTCTGCCTACTTATGATCTCTGTCTGTCAAATAAATAAATAAAATCTTTAAAAAAATTTTTTTAAAAAGATATAATTAAATGAGCAAAGTCCTCATGCAAGTATGGATATAATACGAGTGGGGTGCTAAATCGACTTTTGTGTGAATTATAAGCCCTCTAATGGGGAGAGTCAGTGTCAGACCAGCTGTCCTTTAATATCCTCAGAATCCTGTGTGATGAAGATAAAAGGGCTTCTATCTGAGGATGCTGAGTTCCTTTCCAATGCCAGAATTCGGGGACTCAATGATTTTAAGAAATTGAAGGATATTTGGGAGCAGAGGTTTGTGCGTATGTGTGGAGGAGGGGAAGCTTTAGGAACAAAGTGCGAGAAGTGCTCCCAATAACCGTCCCACCAATAAGGAAAGACCTTTGATTCATGTCCCCCCCCCTTCCTGGCCATCAAGCCAAGCGAGCCCCACCTGCCTCCAGGCCTTGAGCGCTGTGGCTGTTAGCTTGCTCCTCGCTCAGGTGCTGCTGTGCCTCTTTAAGTCAAACCAAGGCAAGTAAATTTAGTACCCGGAGTGGGCGGCTTCTGAATAATTAAAGATTTTTCTCTTTGTTTTCTTGATCTATATGTTTCTATGAACACACCAGCTATTTTGTTAGCCTCCTGCTGAGGGAAAGATGCAACTTTGTGACTTCGGCAATTGCTGAAGAGGGTTGAAGGGAAAAACAGAACAAAGATTTATTAGGTGATTTATCTGGGTTTTTAATAAACCAGGGAAGAAAAGCCACGAGCCAAGAAGCAGCACTGAGAAAAACAAGCCAAGGCCAGCGACGAAAATAACCCACAGAAAAGATGCTTGCCGGTAGCAAACAGGATGCCACCGGGAGCGCACAGCCCAAACGCCTTTGAGGCTGGGCCTCCCTGGACAGCGGTTCTCGGGGGGTTAAACCTGGGAGGGTTCCCCTCCTGAACCACGCCCGACCTGGGGCAGCCCCCGCTGACCCGTCGAGCACACCCCGCCTAGCCTCATCCGTCAGGGTTCTTCTGCAGCTGGAGTGCTGGTTGCCACAATCTCTTCTGCTTTCTTGCATCGAGTTCGAGTGACCTCCGTGGGTCAGATTTGCTAGCTGTTTCACTCCTGATCTGAAAGACGGAGCATCACCGCCGTTCAACCTTAACACGGTCCATGTTTCATTGCCAGCGTTCCTAGAATGGTCTTGAGGTGGTTCCTCTCGGGAAAGGGATTCGTTTGTTTCTAATTCCCACTCTTGGGTGAGTAGGAAAGGAGGATGTCTTCTGTACGCTCAGGATGGTTTAGAATAAAGGACTCATCCTCCCTCAGTCAGTTGGGAAGATTCTAGTTTCCCAAGTTCAGATACCATTGAGAAGGGCATTTCCTGGAGAGTCCCAGGGGGTCTGGGCACAGGCACCCCACCCCTCCCTGCCTCCTGTCCTCTGGCCCTGAATTTTAGAGAGACAATGAATCTGTTTCCTGTGAGACTAGTTCTTCCACGCAAGCAAGCTACCCCCTGCCCCCATACCACACCTTCAAAAATAGTTGTGTGTATGATAAGATATATATGACATGGAATTGATCATTTTAACCATTTTTAGGGGTATAGTCCAGTGGCCTGAAGTGCATTCACATTGTTGGGCAATCATCACCATCATCCCATCTCCAGAACTTTTTTCATCTTTCCAAAATGAAACTCTATAATAAACACTAACTCTCTGTTGCCCCAGCCCCAGCCCCTAGCAACCGCCTTTTTACTTCCTGCTTCTATGAATTGGACTGTAGGTTTCTTGGATGAGGGGAATCATACAGTGTTTGTCCTTTTGTAACTGGCTCACCTCACTTAGACTGGTGTCTTCAAGGATCTATAGATCCTCTATAGGCTATAGAGTATGACCCGCCTCCTGCCCCGTCTTTGGTTTTTGTTCCATCCCCACAGGCTTTGTGCCCTCCCCTCTCACCCTCCTCCCCACATCACCCCCACTCCTTATTCCGTGTACTCTCAGAGACTGTCACTCTGAGGTAAACCAAATCCTTACACTCCTTGTGGAATGCAGCCTCCATCTTTCACCAGACACTTAACCTAGATCAGGGGCCCCAGATCACATTCTGGAAAAGTGGTCCCTTTGCAAGGATTGATGGTAAGGTCACATCCTGACAGGAGTTATGATAAGATTATCAAGAGAGAAGAGACGAAGCAGTAAAACAGAGACCAGGAGACAAAAGGGAGGTACTCATAGGGCCACCCCCTGACGCCTCCTCCACAGCCTTTTCCAGGGAAGTGTTCCTCATTCTCCCATATGCCTTCCATTCCCACCTTTGTGGAATTGTCCAGGGCTTCCCCAATTAGGGAACAGCAGAACCAGAGCGGGGGTAAGAAGGGGTGCCGGGGCTCTACAAATATCAGTGTCTTTCCCGGTGCTGAACCTGTGTGTGGGGGGGGCAGAGCATTACAAAACTCTCTCAGAAATCTTACTTCTTTCATGTCTGCATTTTCTTCCTGTCAGTCATGAGGGGGCAGATACAGCTGGAAACCCATTGGTCCAGGCTAATGGGATTTTTACCAGTCCCTCCAGGTTGTTAATCAGCTGTGCTGGCTGTGAGCTGGCAGCTTCGCAGGGCCCGCTCAGGTGAAGAGTGACCCAGTTTTAATGGGAGAGTCGGACTCTGATTTTTCTGTTATTGTACTTAATATGATTGGCCATTATTTCTATGGGAAGGGAGTTGTTGGCGAGCTCCTCGCAGATTTCTCTGGAAGGGCTGTCTGCAGCTTCCACTCTTTCATCAGCTACTTGTCAGGTCATCTGTGATGGGTTGAATTGGACACTTACAAACAAATAAGCTCCTTCCTATTTGATTCATCAAACACTCTCCTCCTTGGCTGTTGGTTTTCATTTGTATTCCCAGGCTGGGCTATGGAGGCGTGAAATATTGTCATTGTATTTGAAATGGTGGAGTTCCAGGGCCTCGTGCAGGTGGCTCCCATGTTCCTGGGGTTGGTTTTGGTTTTGGGGGGTGCGAGTGGGAGGGGAATATTATCTTAACTTCCATCACAGATCAACGTTGTGCTAAAGCGAGGGCTCCAGGGTGGCATGGGCAGGCTTAGGAAGTCGAGAAGGAAGCTATAATTTGGTGGTCTGAATGGGCTTTGGTGTTTCACTCAAACTGTGAAGTCAAATAGTTATGGAATTCTGTGTGGGCTTAAAAGCGTACTCATTGATCGTACTTTGACCGGCTTCACCACACTGTCTCTGTGAAAGGGATCATTTTGCACGCCCACCCCCCTGCCCCCTGGAACTGTTCCCTGGAACTGTTAACTTCTGCCTCAGTTCCCTGATGCTGTGGGGCAGGCCCTAATGCGTACTATTCCCATTTCAGGTGGAGAAAGGTTAATTACCGCCCTCCCAGTGGCTTTACTCAGCCTCCCCTCACTTAGAAAAGGAACATTGTTGCCTTCTCCAAACTCACCCAAGTTTTCTTTACTAAAACCTGGCTCACTTGCCCACCTCTGCCAGGGATATCTAATGTGTTAAGTCCACATTTGAAAGAGGAGGCTTTGGGTTTGCGGATGAACTCTATGCTGATCCTTTAGTTCAGGGACAGGGAGAGGGCTTGCTGGGGCGGGTTAGGGCAATGTGAGGGCAATGTGTGGGAATGAGGAGCAAAATGTTTCGGGTCTGCAGCTGGACTGCCCTTTGGAATTCCAGCTCTGCCACTTGCTAGCTGGGTGACCTCGCATAAATTATTGACCTCTCTGTGCCTCCATTTCTCTTCTGTAAAAAGGGATTATAATCTCTTCTATAGACTTTTTTACAATAGGATTATAAGAGGTTACACTATAAAAATGACTTTGCACAGCACCTGGGATATGGCACGCTTAGTACATGCTGGTTATTATTAGAGTTATCATCATCATTACCACTATCACTGTTTGGACTGTGAGCCGCTGGAGGACAGGGCCGTGATTTCCCCTAGCAGAGCCGGACCCCAGATGTTTGCTGAATGAGTGAACAAATGTTAATTAGTGCAGTCTTTTAGCCTTTTCTCTTAGGACAGATTCTTGAGGTTTCCTTTCGTTTTCCTCCTTTGATCTTAAAGACAACAAAAGTTCAATGTGATTTTGGGAAAGACAAGAAGATAAAATATTTACCCACGATCGCACCAAACTAATCATCCTCCTCTGTGTCCTCTATTTCCATCTGGTCCTTCTTTCTCATTCCTTTACTTTGGGCCCCGCCATATGGTGACTTTGACTACTGGGATGTCATGAGGTTGGCAGAGTCCTTGTGTTGTTGGCTTTGCCCTCCTGCATCCCCGCCGTTGCCCAGAGAAGAGCTCCACCAGCTGACTGCTGCCCTTCCACCAGGGCCTCTGAGGGGGCATGCGTGGAGCAGACCTGAGTCTGGTCTGCATCAGACGATTGCATCTTGGCCCGGAACTGCCCAGGTCAGCCTGGTCTCAACATGTGGGTCCCTAGCAGAGGGCAAACATAGGGGAAGTAAGTGCTTATTGTTCGCTGAACAGTAATAGATGGTTGAATGATATGTGAATGTCATTTGTACCTAGGCACCATCCAAACATAAGACGACTTTAGTTTTTATTTATTTTTTAAAGATTTTGTTTATTAGAGAGAGAGCACAAACAGGGGGAGCAGGAGAAGCAGAGGGAGAAGCAGTGGATTGAGCAGGAAGCCTGATGCAGGCAGGACTCAATCCCAGGACCCTGGGATCATGACCTGAGCTGAAGGCAGAGGCTCAACCCACTGAGTGACTCAAGCGCCACATAACATTTCTTTATATTCACCTTTTCTTCACGGTGCCTTGTGTCATAGTTGGGTTTCTCTATGTCGCCACAGGGTTTTTATAATTTTCAACTGGCAACAAAATAATTTATCAGGTTCATGTAGAAAATGATAACATAGTAATATTGACTCATAAATGGAGGACTTCGTGTGTGTCTGGTACACTGTCTTGTATATATTTAACCCCCTCAACAATCCTGGAAGTCAACCTCAGTTACCACCCCTTGTCTCAAAGCCACAGGTAGTGTGACAAAGATTCAGGCAGATGAACTCTGGGATCAGGTGCCTGGGCCGAATCCTGGCTCTGCCACCTCTTAGCTCGGTGACCTTGGGAAAGTCACGTACTTTTTCCTGCCTGTTTCCTCACTCATAAGACTGATGATAATAATGGTGTCTACCTTCTAGAGTAGCAATTGTGAAGTTTTAATGAGTTCATATATTCAAACTTGGAGGTGAGGGCCTGACCTATGAAATTTGTGCAAACTATTCTTACAGTTGAAGTAGCTGAATTTCAGAGAGGCTAACAGCTTGCTCGGAGTCACATAGTAAAGGATAATTAATCCACTGTGTCACATACTTAGGGTACTTTAATGAGTCCCACATTATTGAGCAAGTATTTGGATTTTCAGCTTTTCCTGGAAATTATAAAATAAAAATGCACAGAAAAATAAATTGCTCTGGCAAATGTTGGTAGTAAAACTATTAATACCGTCCAGGGAAGCAGAGACACTTGGCTAACGGGCTTTGGACATGAAGGTTCACCATCAAGTCCAGTCTCAAGCAGAGAGAGATGGGGTTTCACAGGGTTTCATACTTGGCTCCAAGTCCTCTCGGGAATTAGTGATAGGGAAAGAATACTTTGGGTTTTCTGATTTTAGACCCAGGGTATTTTTCATGGCACCAGGTGGTTTTCCTAAAGACAATCAGTAATTGTTCATTTAAAGCAAAAAGGAGTGATGCATTGAAGATTAATTTTGCTCTACAGCAGGGTGACCCACTTAAAATGTAGCCAGGGTTTTGTTTTTCATTGCTTTAGCAAGAAGCGCTGAAGAGTTTCCTTGCTTGTGTTTGGGTTGGAGAATAAAAAGTGAGGTAGGATGATTATTCCTTTCCCCATTGTGAATAAACAGCCTTTTCTTCCTCCTGGATGCTTGGAGGAAGTCTGGTCTCTCCTTCCATGTTAACATTTCCCACTGCTTTGAAGGCAGAGAGACAGCAACATTCATATTCCAGGGTCAGAGGTGAAGCTGAGTGTGGGGCTCTTTGTTCTGAGGGCCCAGATCCCTCAGTCACTACCCCAGTGTCCTACTGAACAGAAGGGGAGTGGAGTCAATGTTCTGTACTTCCAGTGTTGAGAAGGAAGATGATGGATTCCAGATGTGCGGTCGTGGCTCCTAGGGGAGGAAAATGGCATGAACAATGGTTCTGATTGGCAAACCATGGGTGCCTGAACCCATTTCTGACCTGGTTCCCCTGCCTGGAGTCATGGGAGGAATGGCTCTCTGCAAGAATGAAAGGGTTGAAGACCTGGAGATCAAGTGAGGGGAGTCTGGAGCTGGGAGTGCAGGAGAGAAAAGGGATGCTTCGTCTCTCCCAGGCCGCCATGCTGGGAGTGGGCCCATTCCTGGGGTTGGTATCACCACCAGTTGGCCAGTAGGGCACCACTGGAGCAGCAAAGGTTATGGTGCAACGCAAAGACAGAAGGGAGTGGGAGATGGCTGGGGAGACCCTAGTGTTTCTGAGTTGGTGGGGAAGTCAGACTGACCCTTGTCTTCTAAGGTTTGTGACCTCGAGGTCTGTGTTTTGTCTCATAGTTCACCGGGGAGGCAAGTTCTCCAGGTTGGGGCAGGGAGGTACTCAGCGTCACTTCTGTTATGGTAGTGGGAGCAGGAGGGGGTGGTGGCAAGGGTTTGGGCATTTTCTAATTCGATCTGAAGGCAGAAGAGAAATGGGAACATATTTGTACTTGAGTGTTGTGAAGCTTCCTGAACCAGTAACAGTCATAACAGCTACATGTGGTTTAAAAGAACGTCAGCAATGTCCCTGTTTTTCCAATGGAAAAAAAAATCAGGAGTGCATCGTTCTGATTGACCCGTAATATTTCTGCAGTGCCCCCAGGACAGCAGTGGCCAGAGCAAAGGATATGAAATTTTAAATGTGAACCATTTTTCTATTGAGACCCAAACTACCAAACTTTATTCATATTGCAAATTATGTTTAAAATCGTGCAGAATACTTCATGACGCGACCACATGTTCTCAACGTAGTGCCAAATGAAAAAAAGCAAGTTCATCACCGGGGTGCTCAGTGTGGTCTCCGTTTGCAGCACTTAATGGATTGATCTTTGCAGAGAAATAAGTCTGGAAAGATGTATTCCAACAAGACTCACCGTGCTTACTCTTTGTTTGATGCGCTAATGGGCGCTGTCTATTTCTTCATTCTGCCTCTCTGCCTTGTTGGAATATGTTCATGACAAGCACGCATTGCTTTTGTCATAAAAAAAAAGCGCAACAGAGGTTTTTATTTTTAACAGCTGAAAGCAAAATCTAAACAACAACAGAAACTCTACCGCTTGTGTGTTTTGGATGGCGGGGGAGCGCAGAGCTCTTTCATCTAATGGGGGTGTCGATGTCAGGGCTGGAGGATAATGACTCAGAGCACGTAGAAATGCAGCCAGCGGAACAGGTTTCCAACAGGAAAGTGCTTGCCCGGGTCCCCTCTGGGGTCAGCTGCAGAGCTGAGGGCAGATTCCACAAAGAGAGAAAGAGGATCCAAAAGGGCCAGGGGTTGGGTCAGTTGGGCGGGTGTGTCCCACTTAAAAACAAAGCTGCTTTGATGTGTAGCCCAGCGGGTGGGCACGAGCATGCAGGGCCCGTTCTCTCCTGCAGCCATTAGGGCCCTTAGAAGCATCCATCTCCAAAGGGAAGATCCATCAGCTTCGCATCAAACAGGAAGGAAAGATTTACAGGTAATTTTCCCGTCCCTGTAGAGAAGTATGAGTAAGCTATATGGTTGGAAGGTTTTGTTTTGTTTTGTTTTTGTCCCCCCACCCCCACTGTAAATAGAGAGGCTTTGTGTTTCTTCATTGCCTGTGATGCTTATGACTTTTATAGACACGTACTAATGTTTGGTGCTGACATTGTGCCTTCCTCGCATCCATCAGGAGAGCGAGGTGTGGACTATGCCATTCCTGGCTCTGAGATGATGGGCAACTGCTAAGCTGTGGGGTTCTGGGGATCTTCAGGCCCAGGGCTCCCATGGAGAGCACAGCGTCTTCCTCCCAAGGGCTCTCATGGGCTCCCGTGGGGGTGGACTTCACCCCAACCCCCATATTTTGGATCAATGAACTAAAGGAATGCTTTGGGAGAGAATGGAGGTCATTATAAGGCCAGCCCTCCTCGGAAGCTCTTTCTTAAAGACAGTGGTATGGAACCGAGATCTCGAGCTGGAGTTGGACAATCATTGGTTCAAATCCATGCTCTGCCATAGATTGGTTGTGTGATGTTAGAAAAGGTAACAGATTTCTTTGAAACTTAACTTTCGACACTTATAAAAACAGAGATTACCTTCCTGTGTCTGGAGGTTGTATACAAAACTGGTACAGTGATGGTCTTCTCTGTGTTTCGGCTGAGGGGGTGTACTCCAGAGTGAGGTGCCAGCTAGGCCACCTAAGCAGGACTTGTGAGGAGGCGTGGACCTACCCAAGAGAGAATGCTTAGAAATGTGCCTGTGCCTCCCTCAGAACCTCACCTGGAAAAACCTAGAAGTCAGAGGCAAAGGCTGCCTAACTGCCCTGAGGGAATGAATGATGGCTGCCTCCTGGGGATGACTCGGGCCAAAAGAAGCAGCCAAAGGCCACATGAGGAGGGGCAGCTGCAAGGGAAAGAGCAAGTCTGCGCAGAGTAGCCTATGGAAAGGCAGGGAGTGGTAGCAGTCACCTGAAGGTGTGATGGGGAAGCACTGTCTGTGTTAAGGAAAAGCAGGCAAATGATCCCAATGATGGGCTGAGGTAGAGCAGTGCTCTGTTCCTGAAGAATCCATGAACATGCACCCGTGAGGAGGACAATCTCAACAGCTTCCAGAGCATGGAAACTGATGCACCATTGTGTCTGTGCCTACCGGGTGAGCTCGTTCCTTCACCTGGCCTCTCCTTCTTCTCCCTCCCATGCCAACGCTGGAGGAGCAGGAGGCAGGCTAGTGAGCGAGGGGGCTGTGAGAAGGCAGGAATGGGGAAACAGAAGAAGCCACCCACAACCTCTTCACACTGCAGGCTTCAAGGCTGCAGTGGGCCAGGTTGGAGGAGGAAAGAAATTTGAATTTTAGATGACATTTGGAGCTTTTATTATGACATGAGAGTCAACACAAAATGGAAGTTAGTCTATTTCGTGACTCGGAGTGATGGTAGGATTTTTTATTATTTGAAAATGACCACAAATATCATGGAATTCACTCCAGTTTCCAACAAGGGACAGGATGAATCAGCCCCATAAAGTGGTCTGAAGGTGCAGAGTTGAATAGAATAAAGCCATCTTCTCATTTCCCACTGAATTAGTCAGGGCTCTTTAGAGAAATAGAACCAATAGGATATCTGTCTCTGACCCCTCTCTATCCATCCACCCATCTATCCATCCATCCATCTATGCATCCATCTATCTGTTCTAGCTATCTATTATTTACCTATTATCTATCTATCTAATCTGTAAAATTTGAGATTTTAAAATAAATTGGCTCTCATGATTGTAGAGGCTGGCAAGTTCAAAATATGCAATGTGGCCTGGCAGCCTGGAGCTAGGGAAGAGCTGATCTTGCAGTTCAAGTCTAAAGGACAGCTGCTGGCAGAACTTCCTCTTCCTCTGGGGAGGTGAGTCTTTTCTGTTCCAGTCAAACCCTTCAACTGATTAGATGAGGCCCTCCTACATTATGGAGGGATATCTGCTTTACTAAATTCCACCGATTTGAATGTTAATATCATCCCAAAACACCCTCATGGAAATATTTGGAATGTTGTTTGAGCAAATATCTGGGCATGATGGCCCAATCAAGTTGACATTAAAATTAACCATGGTGTGATGGTTAACCATACAACGCTGTGTATCCCTATTATTTCTTTGGGCCCCATTTATGGAAGTGAAATCTCATAGGATACATGTCTAAAGTGAAAAGTTTATGTAGAATTATAAGATTTTTAAATATAATGCCAAATTACCTTTCAGGAAGTTGTTATTAAAAAACAATTTTCAATATTACTCTATTCTATGAGACTACATGATTCTACAATTCTCCATACCTTCATGACCCCTGGATATTTTTTTTTATGAACCTTAGGTATTGTCTTTAAAAAAAAGGATTTGTTAACGTGATAGCCAAAAAAATGGTATTTTATTATTCGAATTAGCTTTTGCATTTTGATTACTGTGAAACTTTAGCATTTATTAGCATGTTTATTGACCATTTGTATTTTTCCCTTGGCTCTTGACCCTTCATGGTTTGCCAATTTTTCTATTAACTTCTTTCAGACCAGTTAAATTTAAATATATATTTCAACCTGACCAGTCTTCAGAAGGAGAGCCAAAGTTCCAAACAGAGCTGATTTACAGCTTGGTGAAAGGACAACCTTGTGAGCCCTCCATTTACTTTCCCCACAGGGAAATCAGAATCTATGCATTCTTTTCCCACTAGACCCTTTTTAGGTTTCACAAAACAACAGTAAGTGTGAGAAATAAACAATCCAAGGACAGAAAACCCTCAAGAAAAAAAGCAAAACCTATGACACAAAAATACCACTGTTATCCACATATCTTCAAAAATGAAAAATTAGCTGCCTGTGGGATGGGTTCATCTTATAGCTTCAAGGCCCTAAGAGCAGAAAGGGGACAGATGGTCATTCTGCAGACCCCAGAGACAATTGCTCCAGCCTTTTAGGGGTGAATTATTCTTATCACCCCAAAGCATCAAGAAATAATTCTAGCATTGTCAAGAGCATTTTCAGGCCCTGGCCCAACATTTTTCAAGAAAGCTCTTAAATTATTTTGCCATTAAACCAAGCTCAACTGCATCTCTCAACAAAGGGTAAAAAAGCTGTTTGACTACATAGCTTTTCAGAAAAGACCCAAGGTTTGGGGAATCTTGTAGAACCAAATGTTTGTCCTTCTCAATACATATTTTACCTTCAGAGTATTTCTGAGGCTTATCCAATGAAAGGTCATGGGGATAACAGGTGTCTCACTGTATTCCCTTGATACAGTCAATGTAATACGGCAGGAAGAGAGGTTACAATGGGGTTCTTATTTTACCTTTCTTACCGCTCCCCCCACCCAAGTCTTGGGCAGTTTTCTAAATTATTGAAGGTCCCAAATCTCTCAAAACCCTCCCAACTCAACAGAGATGACCATTTAGGTGATCACTACTATTCTCTAATAAGCTAAGGTTGCAAGAATGAAAGAAACCAGAATCCTTGAAGTTTTTTACCTTGGCTATTTTAAGCTCTTTGGAGCCTGTTTCTAAGGGCTCTGGTTCTAGAAAATAATTAGCAGCAAATGGGAGCACTGCAGGAAAGCCTGGAGGACATTGGATGCTGTCCAGGGACAATTAACTAGGAAGAGTTTCTTAGAAAACTGGAACCACCCTCTTGTACCTTTTCCATTTTCCTGATTATCTCCTGGTTGGGTGCTTGGATAGGAAAAAAGGGAAATTTGGCTTGCCTGGAGATTGGAAAAGGAGAGTACTAGTCATACAACAGGGGAAGAAAGAAGATATTTCTGTGCTCTTCTCTTGACAGTGATCCTTGCTCAGTTGCTCCCAGAGTTACACTCTATGGGATCAGACAGTTGGGGTGTCTTAGTCTCTGCTCAAGCTGCCATAACAAATATCCTAGACTGGGCAGCTTGAACAACAGAAACATATTATCTTACTGTTTTAGATGCTGGGCATCTGAGAGCAGGGTCCCAGAATGGTCAGATTCTGGTGAGAGTCCTTGTCCTGGTTTGCAGATGGCTGTCTTCTCATGTGTCCTCACATGGGAGAGGGAGGTTAGGAGAGCTCTCTGGGGACTCTCCTTATAGGAGAACAAATTCCATGATAAGGGCCCAGCCTTCATGACTCATCTAAGCTTAATTACTCCAAAGGCCAATCTCTAAATACCATCACACTGGGGTTAGGGCTTCAACATGGACTCAGTATAAATGTTGGACACGATTCGGTCCACAGCAGTGACATTGATTAAGACAGGGTTGAAATCTTAATGCAGTTCTTCATTTCTTTTTCTTCCATGTTTCTCATTGTCTCTTTGTTCTGTGTGTAGTGTGAGGTCCTGAGGCGTAGATGCTGACTGGTACCTTGTTAGCCAAGATAAAATGCTGAGACCCTTGCTGTAGGACTTCTCATCTTTCCTCACTATGAAAGTGATGTTGGCTGTCTCTTTGAAACATGTCAGTTATGTCTACAGCATTCCTCATGGCCCGTCATGGTTCAGTGTCATGAACCAGGCCAATTGCTCTGGTGAGCAAAGAAAAGAAACTGTAAGTCCTCTAGCCCATTGGGGAATGACCTAGACCTGACATTTTGTAGATGGCTGGGTATTTAAGTATTAGCAGGCTATATCGTCTCTCAGAACTACTCAACTCTGCCATTACACCATGGAAGCAGCCGTAGACAATATGGAAATGAATGGAGCATGGCTGTTTTCCGGTGAAAATCATTTACAAAAAATGAGTAGTGGGCCAATCTGGCCCATGGATCATAATCCGCTGACCCCTGAATTTACTGTCACTCCATTTCTTGCTCACTCTTTGCTCCCTTCTCTACTCCAGCATTGATCTGCCAAATATCCTTTTGATTGCCTTCATTTCCTTTGTCTTCACAACCAGTTTCTTTGTCTCTATTTTTTTGGAACTTTGTGCTAATGGTTAGGCCCCTGTCTGAGGAGTGACCCCTAGAGCTTTAATCTGGTGTCAGGTTTGTGAGCTGGCCCCTTGCCAGTGGGAGGCAAAGGACAGTCAGACAGAACAAGATGAGGACTGAATGTTTTCCTCTCTGCCTCAGACTATTTCAGGAATTTGGATGCCCTTTACAGTGCATTATATCCCTGGGGAGAATCTGGAGCCCATAGATCAATGACCATCAGTCTAATCCTGGTTGCCAGGCACCTGTAGCTATGGTAATCCACTCGGACTCTCGATTTAGATCTTGATTGCACAAATCTCTTTGGGTAGGAAGAAAATGGCAGGTTGCTAATAAGCTGAAGTGTGACTTACCCACTGAACAAATATCAACCATGGCTGCGGAACATCTCACTCTTAGAAAGACAGACAGCCTTCCTTCATGTGTCAGCCCTCCTCTCCACAGGTATGCTGAAGGATGAACAGCTTGACAGGCGTTACTTCTTCTGTGATGAATTTCATTCCTGGGGGAGGCTCCTCTGCCATAGCCTCTTGGGTCCAAACAACCGTGGTGGTGCCTTGTGCCTGGAGTACTGTCCCCGCTCTCGCCTTTGCCTTCCACGGCCACCATGTTTAATCTCTATCTGGCAAAGAGTATGATCCTTTTGAAACAAATCAATGTATTATTCTTCTGTTCAAGGTCCTATAGTGGATCCTCAGAGTAATAGCCCAAATCCTGATCAATGCATACGAGGCCCCAGATGATCTGCCCCCTAACCCTGCCTGCCTCATGGCTCTTCCTACTTCATCTTCTCCAACCTTCCCTGCCAGTGGCTCCACTGCAGCCAAACTCTTCCCAATATCTTTCAGAGGCTCCTGCCATGTTCTACACCCCGCATGGTTTGTTCTTTGTTACTTTCTGGTCTCTGCTTCAACATCATTATATCAGTGAAGCCTTCCTGAATCCTTTATTTAAAATAACATGTCACCATGGCCACGCTGGCACTCCCTAATCCTCTTATCCTGATTTATTCATCTCCAGAGCACTCATACTGACATACTATGTATTTACTTATTTATCTGTGTATTATCTCTCTTCCCCACTGGAATATAAAACTCCTTGAGGGCAGGGATGTAGTGTACTTGATACATGGCTTTAGCTCTAGGGCCTAGAATGATATTTGACCTAGAACAAGCCCTCCTGTTGTAGATTATAAGTACATAGATGTGTGTGTGTACTTTAATAAATGAATGGGCGAATGAATGACTAACGAATGTAACCTGTGGATTTTCTCTATGTTCTAAAAGTTCTTCCCTTAATAAATAAATAATCTATGCACATGGATGTAACCATTTTTAGGTAGACATAAAGTAATTAGGACTGAATGCTTCCAAAATCTGTAGTAACATCCTTTTTTATATTGTGCACTTCTACACAGCACTATTTTTTACCTTATTTCTTTGTTCACAGAAATGAGTACAATACTTGTTAAATATTAATAGGGAGTGAGCTAAGTTAGCCTTTCCCGGCATGTGTTCCATGGAACATGAAATCCAGGGTACTGTTCTATGGCAGGAGGGCACCCTTAACAAGTCAGTTTGGGGAAACCTCAAATCATGACAGCTAATAATTATAAAACCTAACATTGATTGGTTGTTATTGGGTGTCAGCTTCCATGCCATGCACATTACAAATTTTCCTCTTTAATCCTGTTTGCCCCACCCACTTACAACACACAGTAGCCTATTCAAGGTCCTGAGAAGTCCTGTAGTAAAGAAACCTGTTCAATTTTCTTTAGCCCAGCATTCCCCAAACTTATTTGCTCATAGAACCACGTATTTTTCAACACCCCAGGGATACTTATTATCACCTCGTGCGTCTATTGTTCTGTAAAACACAAATTGGAAAATGCTGCTCGAAGATAAGGGAATTAAGTAGGAAAGCAGAATTATGGCGAAACAGATTATTGCAAAGAACTAAATAAGCACTGACCTTTAGGGTCTTTTAAATTAAGATAGCTATCTGCTGGATGCCAGGTGATAAGAAGCGATACCATCTTTTTAGGCCTGGTGACATAATCTCCCTTTAATTGTCCGAGAAAATAAAACTGTGTTTCTAAGGATCAATATGTACCTAAGGGAAACTTTTCATACTCCTAGGATAGAGTCTATGGTTTTTACTAATCAAAACCTTATCCATTTAAAAAATGTTGCTTTACATCATTAGGAAGGGGTCTCTAACACTTTCAGGAGGGATAAGAATTTTGTCACTTTGGAATGGAAACTAATTTGAAACTAAGTTGAAAATGTGTCTGTGTGTAATAGTGTGTGCACATGTGTGTACATATGTGTATGTATGTGGTTATGTATGTGTGTTGTTAGAGTTTTTTCTGGCCATGGAACATGGTCTTAGATGTTGCAGTACTGATGGGGGCCCAGAAGGACTCCTTGTCCAGTTCTATAGCCAGTGGACATTCGCCCTGGGGACACTGGTGCCAACAGAGACTAGAGTGACTCGGACCTTCCTTCTCCATTTTTATCAAGGAAATTAAAGTCTTTTCTTGGGAGCCAAATGTTGATTGTGGGCAAGAGGCTGAGAATAGAGATTCAAAGGAAAGGAAATTGTTCCCTAAGGGACAAAAAAGCCCTAAGAATGGGTTCTTACCATCTTGTCTATTAAGAAAGGCAGTCTTCTGTCTGACAAAGTCTGCATTCCTCTGTAAGTCTGTTCTTCCCAAACTAAGTTTCCCTTAATGGATCTTAACACTAAGACTTAATGATTCTTGCAATGATAATCTGTCATGATGATCCTTGCAATGATAATATGTTATTTGAGTTTCCTTGAGAAAGCACCTGCTTTCTTGCTCTGACTGCGACACACAGCATTCTAAGACAGTGAAGAAACGGTTGGGAAGAATAGGAACAAATTATGAATCTAGCCCCACTTAACTCTTGCGAAAAGCCAGTGGAGTGGGAAAAGGATTCTGTGCTTCTGTTGCCTCAAATGATCTTATCTTCACTTTGAGAAGAAAAGGAAGGGACTTACAGATCACTGGGGGAAAGTCAGAGCAGAAATATCAAGTCTGAAACCACAGGGACCTTATTCATCATTGTAGGTGACATAGCACGGAGCGGAGTGCTTCAAGGGGGCTTGGATGATGTTGAGAGAAGGACTAAGGAAAGGAGTAAACATCTCATTACTCAGGACACTGATGCTTCTATTTTTGTGAAACTGGTGTGTTGCACAAAAGAGTTTAGGAGGGGAATGAGAAACAGGGTATAAAATAGGAAACACGTATTATACCTGACTCTGTGCCAGGCACCATCCTAAGTGTCTCGTGTATTTTAACTCATTCACTCCTCATGGCCATCATATGGGGCAAGGTTTCTTATCCCTGTTTTACAGATGAGGACCTGGAAGCATAGCTGGTTGATGACTTGCTCAGGATCATATAGCTCGTGGCGGAGCCAGTACCGAAACCCTGTAGACAGACTCCCAGGTCTATGCTCTTGACCACTGGACCTTGCTGCCTCTGAAATAATGCAAGGTTAAGGGCAAGGCTTGGAAGCCAGACCATCTCTCCCATTGTTTAGTCTCCTTGAGCCTCAGCTTTCTTGTTTCTCATTTCTTATCTGAGGACATTAATACCTATCTTATAGGGCTATTGTGACTAGTCCATAAAATCAATGCCAAATGCTTAGTAGTTTGGCACTGAGTAAAGCTCCCAATAACCACAAGTAACTTAAAATATGTGAGCCTGAGAGAAATTTTGGACTGATTTTTTTTCTAGCACTATGAAAGGACAAGAGATCTAGTATCTCAAGCAGTGCTGTCCAACAGAACACAGTGCCGATAGAGCCCTTCTCTCTCTGCACTGCCCGGTAAGGCAGCCACACTAAGCTATTGAACATTTGAAATGGGGCTGGTGGGACCGCAGGCTTGATTTTTAATTTATTTGGTTGTAATTTATATGAGTTTAGGTAGCCAACAATGGTGGCCTGGCACATGGGTGGAAGGTGGAAGAGTAGGGGGCTGCGTAGGGGTCTAGGGGGACAAGAGAGGGGTTACAGGGGCAGGAGGCAACTTTGGATGAGACAGACTTGTTCATTCCCTCCATTGTGGTGAGAGTTCCTCAAGTGTCTACATATGTCAAAACTTAGCAAACTGTCCACTTTCCGTAGTTTGTGGTATTTCATTCATACTTCGATTGAACTGTGAGACAACAAAACAGGCCAGTCCAGGATAAATCCGGATTGTACAGGGCTTCCAACATTGGTTTTTAAACTGAGTTTGGAGGGGAGCCCTGGGATTCCCAGGGCTTCTGGGACTGGAGCCTACGGGCAGTGGTTTGGGGGAAACATGTTGGCCGAGCTAGGCCTCCAACTCTGATTCCCCCAGGGGAGCTGTTCACTGACCTAGATCTCTGGTAGATCTCCTCAAACATTTAGGCCACTGGTAAAGCCATCAGCATCTCCTAGAGGAGCAGGGTTCAGAGGCCATAGCCAGGCCCTGGGGAGGTTGCACCTAGGAAGAAGGAAGGGGTGTGGGCAAGGGAAGGGCATGGAAGGCGGGGGTCTTCGACAACCTGCCTAGGAACCAAACATCATGTCCTACTCCAGAGAAACTCCTCTAGAGGAATGCACGCCCCCTGGGAATGGAAACTGCACAGGAGTGCCCACATTCTTTGAGAGCGTTACTGGGACTGGGACAGCTGTTACTGAAACAGGAGTCCACGTGGTGTCATGAAGAGGTTCTTTTATGTGCTGCACCAGGGAGTTTGTAAAAATGCAGAGCCCCAAGATCCCTTCCCTGGGACTCTGAGTCTGGGCATTTCCAAGCCCCCGGAGTATGTCC
Organism: Enhydra lutris kenyoni; assembly: GCF_002288905.1. Classification (NCBI taxonomy): domain Eukaryota; kingdom Metazoa; phylum Chordata; class Mammalia; order Carnivora; family Mustelidae; genus Enhydra; species Enhydra lutris. The sequence continues at coordinate 16,913,862 of NW_019154150.1, forward strand.
AGGGACAGTGCCAGGAGAAGGCTGAGGCAGAAGGTTGACCGTGGACTCAAAGCACCCTGGCTCCAAGTGTTGCTGCTCTGGCTGTGTGATCTTAGGCAAGTTACCAGTTTTCATGTACAATATCTCCCTGTGGCTTAGATAGTGTTAAGGGCAGAATTGTGAGCCCCCCAATTCATATTTTGAAGTTCTAACCCCCAGTACCTCAGAATGCAACCATATTTGGAGCTAATCTTTAAAGAGGTAATTAAGTTAATCTCTAATCTGGTATGATTGGTGTCCCTATAAGAAGAGGAGATTAGGACAGACAGATGCACACACAGAGAAAAGATCATGGGAGGACACAGAGAGAAGGTGGCCATCCCCAAGTCAAGGAGAGAGGGCTCAGAAGAGACTGCCATCTTACCACCATCTTGAATTTGGACTTCTAGCCTCCAGAATCGTGAGAAAATAAATTTCTGTGGGTATGGGCCACCCGGCTGGTGGGCTTTGTTATGGCAGCCCTGACAAACTGATACAATTGGGAAACACCGTGTGTGGTACCTGGCACACAGTTGAGCCCGGCAAATGGGAGCTGTCATGGTTATCAGTGCTAATTAACCAAAACACCCAGGAAGCCCCAAATACTCATCACGGTGGCTGAGAGGAAAGAGTGGTCTTCCCATCTGGCTCAGGGTTGCTTTCGTGCAGGAATCATTACCCACTGCGGTTTAAGTAAGAAATCAGCAGAAGCAGTCACCAGGAGAAAATGGGATGCACTGCCTACCTCGGAACACTTTGGGGAGGTGTTTGATGAACATCTTGCAAAGCTTTCTTTCCTTCTTCCCACCCAGCTGGGAGTTCCCGTCCCCCACAGTGCCTACCTGTGTCGTGAGACAGAGCTCATGTCCCGTCCCCCACAGTGCCTACCTGTGTCGTGAGACAGAGCTCATGTTCAACTTGGCTTGCTCACCAGCTCTCCTACTGGACCTGTGGTTGCTGTGAGAGCGGGATTTTGCGGTGTCCATCTCTGTCTCCTCGGTGGGTGCTGAATCATGCTTGTTCAGCTGAGTTTCTGAGTACAGTTGTCATGTTGTCTATTAGCCAATGCTTCCCATACGGTATTCACTCTGAGCGAGGCACTGCTCTGTGTACCTTAAAAACAGTAACTCATTTAATTCTTTAACCATCCCTTTGAAATACATGCTGTCAAGGTGTGGGGAGGGTCAGCAAGTACCCAGGGTCTCACACCTCGTAGGAAGGAGGGTTCGGACCCAGAATTCAGCCACAGAACATCCTGTCACTACTATGGGGCCAGTGATCACTTCTGACAGAACTTACCTTCCTCATTAAGGATTCTATTTTTCTTTTCTTTTCTTTTCTTTTTTTTTTTTTTTGAGAGAGAAAGAAGCTCAAGCAGATTCCATGCCCCACACAGAGCCTGACGTGGTGCTCAACCTCACCACCCTGAGATCATGATCTGGGCCAGAGTCAAGAATCAGAGGCTTAACTGACTGAGCCACGCAGGCGCCTCTCATCAAGAATTCTTAACCTTTTATGCACCTCTTGCGTTCTAGGGATGTCTACGAGCTCTTCCTGGAGTGCTACTTTTAACTGCATGAAAAAAATAAAATGCGTAGGATTACAAAGGAAACAAATTATAATGAAATACAGCTATTGAAATATTAAAAATATCCTAATGTGTTAATATGCAAGATGGTAATATACACACCTCTTTGTTAACATGTGAAATAACAAGAGCTAGTAATAGCTCTAATAACTACTGTAATTCCCAAACAGTCATAAGTAGTATTTGGAGAGATCATAAAGTGAAATTTGGAGACACTTGCAATAACAATGAAGTGATAGTGAAGGTACCTGAGATCTCTATTGCTGACAAATTCACAGGCACTGCTCATGCTCTTATAGTCTGTTGTCTGTGTTCATACTAGAAGGAAGTGGTAAATATCAGTTAGAAATTAGTAAAAATGGAGGTGCCTGGGTGGTTCAGTTGGTTAAGCATCCAACTCATGATCTTATCTCAAGTCTTGATCTCAGGATCATGAATTCAAGCCCGGCAAGGGACTTAAAAAAGAAAGAAAAAAAAAAAAGGAAAAGAGCAAAAATGAAAATGTTTATTTTTTATCACCCCAATTCATAGGCCCCCTCTAAATTCAAGAATCTGTATGGGTCCCAGATCAAGGACTGTTGTTCTAGATACCCTAGATATGGGCCAGTAGAATCAGCGTCACCTGGAAGCTTGTTGAAATAGATAATCTCAACCCCACCCCAGACCCATGCATCTGAATCTGTTCTTCAACAAGATCTTTGGGCAGTCTGTGTGCACACAAAATTTTGAGAGGCAACACAAAATATATGCTTGCTTCTGTCAGACCAGCAGAGAGCTGCTCAATATTGAAAGCGTATGATTGTAGATTCTTTTCCACCGTTTTCTCTGCCTGTTATAACCTCCTTTCTAGGGTGGGGGATAATTTAACTGATTGGTGGCAACAGACAATGGCTACTGCTGGTTGTATACTGCTTCTCAGTGCCCCCTGGGGATCACCTCCTGTTGGACAAGAGTGTTCTTATTCTCTGTATTTGCCTCCTCCGGGCGACGGGTGGACCAACAGGCAGGCTCTGATCCTTGGAAGGAGGTAGTTGGCAGTTGTCTACTGTTTAACCTGTTGCTGGGGGGGTAAGTCAGCATGCTGCATAGGGAAGAATATTTGGGGTCTTTGTCCCAAGTCCAGTTCCCCAATCCAGCTTAACCAGCATCAGAACAGAAATTGCATTTTAACTTTTTTTCCTCTGGCTCTGTTTCTCTCTCTCTCTTTTTTAAATTTTATTTATTTATTTGACAGAGACAGAGACAGTGAGAGAGAGAACACAAGCAGGGGGACTGGGAGAGGGAGAAGTAGGCTTCCTGTTGAGCAGGGAGCCCAATGCAGGGGCTTGATCCCAGGACCCTGGGATCATGACCTGAGCCGAAGGCAGATGCTTAACGACTGAGCCACCCAGGAGCCCCGCTGGCTCTGTTTCTTAATTGGTTTCAAAATTTCTAAAGAAGGATTTAATTAGTTAGTCCCCTCAAACCTCAACAATAATGACCATTAGAAAACTTAGAGCCAAGTGTACAAAAGTCTAAGAAGGCATTCTTATAATAACCTCGTTCTTGGTTCATTTCTACAGCCCTGTTCTTGTTTTTCCTTTTATTTTCTGCTTTCTTCGAATTTATGTTCTCTTTCCTGTTATCTTGTTCTGTTTTCTCTATCCTCATAAGCCTTTTAAAATCATTTTTAGAAGAAGGTAGGAGCACAGATTCATAAATAAAGACACAAATACGAAAGCAAGGGAGTATCCGTCTTAGCAGGCTGGGGCTGAGCCTGTGCGTGGCCATTGCTTCGCACAGCTGCAGGGGACACTATTCTTGCTGTGTATGTAAATAGTGCTCGCTGAGCATAATAGATCACAAGGTGAATAGTGAAATTATGCAGCGGTGGCTATGGTCCAGGACTCTGGACAAATTTAGTCTCTGTAGACTAATTGGCAATGCATTACTGAAAATGATGAAGAAGTTTCTAGTAACCAAGGGCATTTGGGGTAAGCTGTTCATTTGTAAAACTGTTCTTAAAACGTTCTAAAAATGTTCTACACTCTTGGGATACATGGATGAATGGAGGTGGCCTCCCTCTTCACTTAGCCTAGAGTAGTAGTCAGTGATCTGAAAGCCAGGAATTGAAGCATTGCAGGGAGACAGGATCAGGCCGTTCTCTTCCTAAACCAGTCCAGATGCTTCCCAGTGCACGTGAAATGCTTCACTTGGGGCAACTGTGAGCCATAAGACCCACTGGTCCTTGCCTTTTTTTTTTTTAACCAGCCTTCCCCGGCACCACAATCTCCCCTATTCACTAGGCTTCAACCACGCAGACTGCTCTTGGCCTCTCCAACTGTCCAGACTCCTTCCATCCTCAAGAGTGTCGGCATATACCCTTCCCTCTGCCTGGAACACCCTTCCCTGCCCGCTCTCTCAGTCCCACACCTATAGGGCTTGACTCAGCTGTCACTCTGAGAAGCCTCTGCTGATTCCTCCGGTCAAGTTCCCTCTTCCACTCTTCACAGCCCCTACCGTGAGGCAAATGAATCGTCGTTTCTGTCATCATTTCTTGAGGGCCGTTTTTCCTACCAGAACTATAAGCTCCTGAGAACCTGAGCTGTGTTTGTCTGGTTATCTACGTCCTTTATTGCCAGCTAGGCCCGCAGCGCCCAGCATGTAATTGGACTTCACTGAATAATTTGCTGAAGGAGTAGATGGAAAAATGGAAAGAAAATCCACAGGCACTCCTGAAGTGTTGGAAAATGTATTGAATGAGGAAAACATCATTGGGAAATGGAGCATATTTATGCCATTTTAAAAAGAGAAGGGAGAAGATGATTTCCACTCACAGCTTGAACGTGTGGGGAGGCCATTGTATTGGGAGGTGGCCCGCTATGGGGTTCACTATGGGAGATGAGCAGCTCTCCTGTTCCCCCAAGTGCCAGGCAACAGGAAATGGGTTAAAACTGCAGAAGAAGAAGAAAAGTTAGACATGAAGAATTTTCTGAATTTCAAGAATAATGGAATTTGGACAAGAAAGGCAGTATGCCCCTGGTGGTGAGGAGCCAGATGTTGGATTCAAATTCTGACTTCACTACTTCCTAGCTCTGTGACCTTGGGCAAATTACTTAACTTCTTTGTATGTCATTTTAAAAAAGGAGGGCAGGGGCGCCTGGGTGGCTCAGTGGGTTAAAGCCTCTGCCTTCGGCTCGGGTCATGATCCCAGGGTCCTGGGATCAAGCCTTGTGTCGGGCTCTCTGCTCAGCGGGGAGCCTGCTTCCCTTCCTTTCTCTCTGTCTGCCTCTCTGCCTACTTGTGATCTCTGTCAAATAAATAAATAAAATCTTTAAAAAAAAAGAAAAAAGGAGAGCAGAGAAAGAGAGAGAAGAGAGGATATTAATGGTGCCCACATCAGGGTGAATGTACAATTTGGTTTTTCACCCCAGACACTTTTGAGAGTAAAGAGTGGGCGAGCTATTAATAATTTTTGCTGGGATAACAGGAGTAAATTGGGACTACACCCAGCACATGAAGAATTACAGTCATTCTACTCATAAAGTGTTAAAAAGATTAAAGAAATTAATACATGTAACTCACTTAGAGACATGCCTCTAAGAGGCATGCACATTAGTGCCCAGTAAAGGTTAGTTATTACTGTTAAGAAGCAATAGAATCTTCTTGGAGACTGGGAAAAGACGTACCATTGCTTATGTGGGTTGGAGCTTTCATCTCCACGTACATCAGGATTTAAATGCTTGGTTTTTTTGCTTTGGTTTTTTTATTATTTTTTCTTAATGAGGTCACGGTAGGTGATCAATAAAGGTCTGTTGAGAGAACAAGGAGTATAAAGTGTTATGCAAATTCTTGATAATAAAGTTATTGTATGGAGTGAGAGCTGACAGAAATAATAAACTGGGAGTGGGCAGAAGCAAGCATATTTTTAGCTGCAATTGTCATGTAGCAAACCCACAGGATACATGAAAAATATAGTCAGAGAATATGGGGGTGAGGGGACGGCCGGGAGGCTCCGAAGAGATGAAACCACGCTCTAATGAGAGCACAAATTGTGAACCAGGAGAAGAATTTGTTTTTTTCTTTTTTAATTAGATGACATTTTTACGGTTTAGGAAAATCCTTACAGTATATCAATCATGTCTTTTTTTTTTTTTTTAACAAAGTAATATGTGCATAATGGTTAACAAATATTCAAACAGTAAAAAGGGCATGGAATAAAAAGAATAAAGTTTTCTTCCTCACCTTATGCTGAAACCACTTGTCTAGTTTTCTAGAATCTTGTAAAGAAGATTCCTAAGTACTTTCTTAGATCATCATAAAGCACTTTAAATATTTACTTACCCATGGAAAGGGGGTGGTTTGGAGTGTGGGCCTTGGAATCAGTCAGATCTGTGTTCTAATCCACTACTTATTTTCTCTTTGGCCTACCAGAGGCAAAATTTCCCTCCAAAATCTTGAATCAAATTTTGATTTAACTCCCCTGGAATCTTAGGGATGATACAAAGTCTACTTTTTTTTTTTTTTTTTCTCCCCTCATGCCCCTTTTTCTTGGTGATGTTTTTGTTTAATCTCTTGTATCATTGGATGGAGAGTCAGAAAACCTGGGTCTTGTCTTATTCAAACATTAAGTCTCCTCATGGCCTTGGGTGGGACCCTGCATCCCTTTTCCGTGCAGCCTTGGGTAGCCCCCAGACTCTTTGGGTCTGAGCTTCTTCATCTGAAAACAAGTAGTTTCTACTCTATGGGTCCTTCTGCCTGTAAAATCGAATGGCTGCCCAGTCCAGTGATGTAATGGATTTCATGAAGCCACTCTCGGTCTGCTTTTCTCCGTGACCTGGGACATACACACCCAGGCAGTTCCTAACATCTTCCTTGGAGACTGAAGTAGTTGCCCTTCCTTCCCTCAGAAGGCTGTTGTGCAATTAATGAATTAATCCCAGTACCCCTTTGACCTCTCCAATGTGGGAGAAGGGTGACATGTAGAGAAAGCCTTGCTTATTAGTATTTTTAGAAAGAGCCCAAAGGGGGATGACACAGCACTGTCAGCAGAAGGCCTGCAGCTATCTACCTAAGCTGGAGCTTTCTACTCTTAGCCATCCTGCCTGTTGACTTGAAATCTCGGGAGCACACGGGGAAGGATGGCTCTGCTGCTCAGGGTGACAGAAGAAGAGAAAACGAGTGGCCCTTCCAGAATATTTATGGGTCACTTTATGTTCCCCTGAGCATGCAGGGAGGCATGTTGAAAAAATACATGCTTAAATCAATACTTGGGATATTTTTTTGCCCGGGCTCACAGTGATTTAGGCTTTTTAAATATATGTAATGCCGTATTTCTAGCGCACTGGGAGATAGAGAATCCACTCAGATCTTTTATGTGAGGGTGGTAAATCACGGAGCTGTAATAGAGATGTGAAATGGGCATTAAGCAAAAACAAGCAGGCAGAGATGAACCCTCCTGAAGTGTCATAATCTATTTCAGTTGCCTAAATGAAATTGGGTTTTCCTGGTGAGCCTAAAATATAGCTTCCCATCTTTAGCTGATACAAGCTCCTCACGGTGGGAGGGGAGGAGGAATGCGTATATAGATGGGGCTGAGGAGAGGAGAAGACATTGCGGGGGGAGGGACTTTACTAAGAGAGAGAAGTATCTTTTAGTAAATTTAGTGCAATGTGAAGTTGGATAAAGCAGGCTCATCACAAGCTGCATCAAAATTACTCCCAAGGAATTCTGCGGGCTCTTCACGGAAGAGGAGATCCAAATAGCCAAAGAGCTTAAGAAAAGGTGCTTCCTATCCTTAGTCCCCAGGGAAATGCAAATTTTAACTACAAGATACAGCTGCCTACCCAATAGAATGGCTAAAACGTAAAGGACTAACCACACCAAATGTTCCTGAGATGCATGTTGGCAAAATGACTTTGTACAAATATTCTTGGAATATTGCTTGGAGGTATATCAAAGCTAAACATATGCCCATCCGATGGCCTAGAAAATCCACTCAAAGACATGTATATTCATATTCATATCATTGTTCTTCATCATAGCCCCAAACAGAAACAACGCAAATGACCATCGGCCATATGATAGATAAATAAATTGTGGTACATTTACACACTACACAGCAAGAAGAAAGAACATATTGCTGCTATATACAGTAATATGGATGACTTTCACACATACAATGTTGAACAAGCCAGGTTCAAAAGAACTTTTATTGTGGGATTCCATTATATGAGATTCAAGAATAAGCAGAATTAATCTCTGATGATGGAAATAGGATGGGTGGTCACTTTGGGGAACAATTGGGAGAGGCATGAAGGAATCTTATGGAGAATTGGAAATGACCTATATCTCAATTTAAGTGGTGGTGATGCAGGTGTAAACATCTGCAAAAGTTTACCAGGCTTTATAATTTACATTTGTGCTCCTTACTCCCAATCAAATATGTGCATTCAAAAGGAAAACAAACAAACAAAAAAACAGCAAGAACAAATCCATCTGGCTCTAAATTACTGCAAATTAGAGTCTACTGGTATTTTCTGGGAAAGGGACACTTGCTGATGTCTTCCCATTGTACTGTGAGCTCTTGAGGGCATTCAATTTCATTGTCAAATCCACAATGCCTTGGTACATGACCGCTGAATCACTTCACTGAATATTGAAGCTCTGGGTTCTGCTTCTGGTGGACACCCAGGTTGAGGTGAAGTGAATGGCTTCTGACATGTTCCTTCCTTTTAGAATAAGAGTAGCTTTATTTCTCAAATCTTATAGTTTCTGATGGCCTCCAGAAAAGCACCTGTTTTATACCAGAGGCACATGGACTTTAGAATGAAAGAAGATAAGCCTCCTAGCTCTGCCACTTCCAGATTCGTAACTCAGGGAATCACTTTGTCTCTCTGGGTCTAAAATGAGTTCAATGACATTTACATTGTAGGCTTATGATACAGGTTAAAATTATAATTTTGGTAGGCTGTTGTCATAGTACGCCTAGTACATAGTAGGTGTTCAATCAATGTTAATTCTCTCAGCTTTTGTCTACTTTTCCATGATCAAAGTTAGCATACCTGATGACCTGGCAGGATTTCCAGCATTTCTCTGATTTTCCCATAGTCTCCTTCCCAACCGTATGGACACTTTCATTCTGACATTTTGCTCATTATCTTTCCTGTGTAACACAGAAGACAATTTCCAACTGCTCTCTTGAGAATTACAAAAACACTTCATGGAGGACCAAGAATCCCTTCAAGGTTATGATGAGGGCAAGGAAATCTGAAAGCAGGGTTCTGTCTTCCCATAGCTCTTCATGCACTTTCTGAGAACTTTTATATCTCTACTTTAGAAGTCAACCCAAACCATTTGTTGGACACTCAGTCTATGAACTAAATTCAAATGCACAGAACAGGCCCCAAATCTATCAAGATGAGAAGATTTAAATTTACACTTATGCCAACTGAGCTTCCAAATCTGTTCCCTATGATTTCCTCCTGTTTCCCTGAAGAACGATAGGAAGCCGTTAGAAAGAAATCAGGTCTAAGGAATGAGCTCCTCGGTTTAATTTGAGGGGAAAAGGAAACATTAAACCATATTTAATTATGAAGTCAATTGTCCTGAGTCTGGACCCCTTAATTCTAATGAAGTTTTAAAATAGTTGAGTGTGGGCAGTGAAGAAAATGAGAAACTCAGATTGATGGTTCTTGAGAACGAGCCGTTTTTGCTTGGGCCCAGAGGTGAAAGAATAAAGACAGGTCTTGTGAAGCCTGTTGAGCAAGGCACTGTTCTTCTCAACTTGTATATTCTTAACTCCCGTTAAACTTTTTTCTTAGCCAACAATTTCATAGACAAGCATTTCCCAAATTCTTCCTTATGGACAACATGGCTTGCTACGTGCTCCCACAGCATCCTGTGGACAAGGAAATTTGGGCATCCCAATGTACATTGTCTCCTTGGAGATTTATGTGTATATACATACAATAAAGAAATTCTCCCTGTTGTAAAATGAATATTTCTCCAAATGCTTTGAATCCTGGAGTTCCATTTTGATTTAAGAGTAATGGCCTGTGGAGTACAATGTGGAAAGTCTTGGCACAGATACATGCTTTCAGTGACTAAAATCTAAAACTCAAAGTGTCTTTTCCCACAACTGTTACTATTGTACTTGGTTTTCTAGAGCTTTTATGCAACCTATTAAATTATAATTATGAACTAGTCCAATTTATATCCAATTATATTATCTCTACAACTTAAAGCCTATCCTCAATCCCATATGTAATGTATTATTTTATGCTCTCTATTCATTCTGATTAAACCTAATATCCAAAATTCAATTATGTAAATAAAGGAAGGCAGTGTTTACCAATCTTGTTTCCATTTGGAAACATTCCCTTATTAGCACAGGTTCCCATGTCTATTTTGCAGACACAAATCCATTTCAGTGTGCACGCATCTTCTCCAGAATACATACTTTCTTGCATCCTGATTTCTCATCAGGAGAATTCTACCATGGACTTTCCAACATAGTAATAGGGATCATGGTTTAAGTCACTCAGATATAGGTTTGAGTTCAGGCTCTGAGACAAATCATTCAGAGATTCTTAGTCCCAGTTTTCCCAACTTTTAAAAAATTTTCTTTATTTGTGCCTACATGCATTAAAGAAATTCCCTGTGTTGTTAAACAGGTGTTTTTCCAAAGGATTTGGATCCTGGAGTCCCAATTTGATTTAAGAGGAATGGCTTATGGAGTACAATGTGGCAAATCTTGGCATAGATACATGCTGTCAGGGACTAAAATCTAAAACTAACAGTGTTATATACAATAATCCATTAGTTTCAGGTTTACAACGTAGTGGTTCCACAACTTACAGCTTATGCTCTGCTCACCACAAGGGTAGCTCCCATCCGTCACCGTACAGCTCTATTACCATACCAATGACTAGGTTCCCTATGCTGTGCCTTTCATCCTTCTGACTTATTCATTTCATAACTGGAAGCCTGCACCATCCACTCCCTTTCGCTCATTTTGCCCCCCTCCCAATCCTTAAATTCTGGATATTGACAGTTACCTTACTTAGTTGGTGTAAGGATTCAATGAGATTCTCTCTCTCTCTCTCTCTCTCTCTCTCTCTTTCTCTCTCTGATCTATTTTCATCTATCAAACAGTTTGACATCATCCTCCATGGAGCATAATCATTTAAAGATGGTTTCACTTTTTTTTCTAGTTGAAATTGATGACCTGAAATGTGTCTTGTCTGTTCCTCTCATCCTGATTATTTTCTGCCTAACGCACGCATTGAGTCGAGGTTTTCCTCCTGTGCCAACAACCATTATGAGTACCCACTGGCATGATATATAACTGACAAAGAGTAGCTTACATTTGTTTCCTGGTCTTAATATTTTTTACAATTTGTTGACTCTAATGTTTTAGATTAGACCAAGTCACCTTGGTCCTGGAGTTGTAGGTCAATGTTGAATCCCGTTTCTCTACGGCAGGTTGTCTGATCATTTTCATCCGTAGCCATTGTTTCTCTGTGTCATATGCTGAAGATGTTGCTGATGAAGATTTGCTTCAGTTTTCTGATGGGAAAATGAGTATCTGGGGGAAGTAAAGGAACACAGACTTCAGATTTCAAATTCCAGCCACAATTGCAAAGGAACAATACTGATGCTCACTGGTGGCTTATTCTGTTTTCCTAATGTTTTCAGAACAGAGCTCCAGTCTGTGGCAGTGGCTTGGTTGCCAAGTAAATTGGCTTGAAATAAGCTTTCAGTAGTGAATTAGAATCCAGCTGGGTTCTTTGCCTCCCCTTGAAGCACGTTCTATAGAAGATTTGTTCTATAGGACATTTGACTCAGAAACTTTAAAGACCAGGAAAGTAAGTGGAGTGTGTGTGTGTGCATGTGTGTTTGAGACATGGGGAAGAAGGTGTGTGAATGTATGTGTTTGTGCACTTTGAGAAAGACAGGCGGATTTATTTAGGGTGGAGATTTGTGGCACAAATGAAAGTTCTTGAGCTCCCCTTACTCTTCTAGTCTGTCTTCCAGAAAGCAGAGAAATGCCCTATTTCCTTTATCAGAATCTGAATGGTAAGAATTTGTTAATACATGATATTTTCTTGAAGAAATACCCAAAACTGACTTCATAAATCTAGTCGGACAGAGTTTTTTTTTTTTTTCTCTCTCTCTTCTGGGTTAGCACCTCGTGTTCCTCTGTTTACTGTAAAGATCCAAGCTACAGTTATTTTTGAAACTGGCTACCTCATGACCAAGAAGTTAAGTATCAGTAGTATTTATCTGTGAAAAGATTATCAATAGAAATGTTTAGAATTTCTGAATGTCCTTAAAATGGATGAGGAAGGAAGAGCACAGAGTGTCATTGTGTAAACCACAGAACTGTTCCATGAAAGCCACCTTGAATGGGTCACTCGACCTCGTCACAAGAATGCTTTTGTCAGTGTAGGAGAAAGTTGTAGTGGTTGGGAAAACTACGTAATATAAGAGAGGTGGTGCATAACAATATGGCGAGATAACTTGTGAATTACACATTTGAACTCGACCTTCCAAAAAGATATTTATTGGCCCAGTAACAGTGGCAGAAGCACACTCAACCATCAGCAGCTCTGTTATGAGACCTCAAGATTCAGATTTTAATCTCTCAACTCTTACACCTTGAAAAACAACAAGATTTCTTTGGAAGTTATTTGGTTCCGATATTAGATCACTGTTTCTCGACATCTGCACTACTGACATTTGAGGTCAAATATCAGCTTGTGGAGGCTGTTTTGTGCATTGTAGGATGTTCAGCAATATTCCTGACCCCTCCCCTCTAGAAGCCAATAGCACCATCTCTGCCCTCCCCTAATCCTCCTCACCCCTCCAGACCGCCTCCCCCACCCGTGCTCTGGCTCAGTCATGACGACAGAACATGCCTCCAGATATTGCCAAATGTCTGTTGGTGGCGCAGAGTTGCTCCTGGTTGAAAACCACTGTCTTGGAGAAAGACAAAGTAAGGATAACACTGGAACATACTGTGGTTACCAAGAAACAAGAATGTTTCTAAAAACACTAGAGAAGTTAACTTAAAAAGGTGATTAAAGGGACATAACATATTATCAATGATAATGATAAAGATAATGATAATAATAATAGCCAGGTGAAATTAGCTGGATTTGTAAGTACTTGTTATGATAATCTCTTATTATGCCACAGTTTATTATTCCATTCTCTCATTGATAGACACTGGTTCCAGTTTTGGGCTAGTAGGAATAAAACAGCTATGGACATTGTTGTTAAAGTCTTTTCATGATCATATGTTTTTATTTATCTTGGGTAAATACGTAGGGGTGGAATTTCTGAGTCACACTATAGGTGTGGGTTTAAGTCTGTTAAGAAACACCAACTAGTTTTCCAACATAGCTGCAATATGTATATTTTTTTAATATTGCCAACAAACCAGGTCAATATATCAGAAGGACAGGATGATAGGAGTGGTATGTCAGTAAGTTGAAACTTCAAGAAACTCTCATTCTGAGAAAGAACACCTCACCTCAGAAATGAAAGACCTGGCAGTAAGTGTCCCATAATTCCATTAGCAAAACCTTATGACAAAAATGTATTTAGCCTCATCATCAGAGTCCTGCTAAATTAAATCCTATGATCTGGCCAAAAGTCAACAGGTTATCAATCTAGCATCTGCCTTCTAAGCTTTTCTGAGATGGAGTTCATTCCTTTCCGGGTCTAGTAAAATTACTAAAACGCTAGGAAATCTTTAAGTGGTATACGGTAGGATTACTGAAACCCCAGGAAGCCATGGAACTCCTGAAAAGGATAAACTCTTGGGGCGGGGGGTGGGAAGAAGGTTAAATCTTCAATTTTAATATACTTAAGGCCATTTTTTTTTTTGGTGAAACACTTTTAAATAGCTTTGAAATCACTGTTTTCATTTGTTTTGTCTGTTTTTTAAGGCACTGGAAGGTTTCCGAAGAATTAGCCATACTAAATTTGTAATTGCAGTTTAAATTGTATAAGGGAATTGAATTAATCAGACTTGTAATCAATGACTAAATGCTTAAGAAAAAAGGCTTTCAAAGTGTCTTTTATTAGATGTATGAGTGTAATGAATTGAACATTAAACATAATACAAATAGTGCATGTTCCTTTCCACACACAAAAGCCCTGCAGACATTAAAGGGAGAGCTTAACATTGTCTTAATTCCTGGAGTTATTAAACTTCATCTCACTGAGTAAGATAAAGCAGTTGAGTCAATAATAATTAGGCATTTACTCCTAAGGAGTAGGTCTTAAGAGCTAATTAGTCAATGAGAAATAAGTCTCTCATTCTGATATAACAACCTTGGGGGACATGGACAAGAGTGGAGCTTTTGTGAGCTAGGCATCGCTGGAGTAATCTCCATGAGCCACTACTGAGTGCCCATTGAAGCTGTGTGCCCATTGGGACCATGCCCCATTGGTCCAAGATTCTTCATTAAGTTTGTCCTGAAGGCCCACTCTCTCTGACCAGAACTGTGAGACTCCCCCCGACCCCTTAGCCATAGGTAGAAATGACTTGTTTCCCGCATACAGTGGGTAACACTCATTTCCTTTCATAAAAGATTGGCATCCAGAAGGTGTCTATCACATCCCGTGTAGAAGGGTTAAGGATACAGGTTAAGGATACTCAGGTAAGTTGTCTCCCCTGCCCTTAATGTCTCTGGCTAAATTGGAGGCCATTTGCATCACACACTCCCAGCACACCAAGAAAAAGTTACTATCTACAAAATAAATAAATACAATCGAAACATTTTGGAGGAGCTAGCCAACTCTAAATGTAATTTAAGAGACGACTTATACAATTTTTTGCTGAGAAGTTCCAAGGACTTTCTGATTCAGCCAAGGTGACTGTTGGCCATCCATCCCTCTTTAACAAGCATAACTAGAGTGGAATTATAACTAAGAAAGCTTAAACAAGCATTTTCGTTGTACTTCTTATAAAACCAAACAAGCTCACTGGAAGGAAGGGGAGGTCAGTGCTGAGTTGTAGAGCTCCTCCTGACTCTCCATTGAGCGCCACCTTTCAGGCTTAACAAACGTAGGAGGATGGTATTTTTTAAATGGATCTGTTTTCACTTCAAGGATTCCCCGGATGTTTCTAGTTATCCTTCTTTTCCTCCCCCCACCAACCCCAAATCAATAGCATTTTTTGCTTTAAGAAGAGGGTGGATACAGCATAGTACAAAGACATTGTTATCTTTGACTTTTCAGAGTTCTGAGAGTCCATGGCTGTAACAATAGTCTGAAAGCCAAGTTGGTTTTGATTTGTGAGAACTAGGCACTTGAGATAAAAGGGACTTTTATTCCGGAGTCTCCAAGAAGACACAGCTTGAAGTAAGTTTAGTTTGAGCCTAGAGGACTTAGATGTGAGAATTAACACTAGAGTATGAAAGGATGTGGGATAGGACATGAGAAAATCTAGCCCTCATGAAAAGAGATCTGAATGCTAGCACTTGGTAGGGAGGAGAAGCGTGGAGGAGGACAGCAAGAAAGTTCAGTTGACGTCCATGTTTCTCATGCAGTGTTGGAACCCAGAGAGCGAGGTGGGTGGTATTGTGTCCCAGCATGGCCCATGGGATCCTTAAGCCTGCTAATACCTTTGTATGTAGCCCCTTCATTAAATTCTTGAACCATGTGCTGGAGAGTGTTTCCTACTAGAGCCCTGATGGCTATAAGATCTGATGGGATGAGGGGTGGGGCCCTCAACGAGAGTTACTTGCAGCCTCTCCAAAGGGGGAGGTTACTCTCTAAGGGGGCTTACTGAGTCATTTATTTGTTCAAAAGATATGCTTTAACTGACCAGCTTTGGAGTGCTTATTACATGGGCCCATCATTATATTAGGCAAAGTTATGGCCTCCCAAATCTTAGAAACCTGAACTGCAGATGAGTGTCATATATACAAAAACCTGCAGCACATGCCAGAGATGTCTTTGATAGAGATGAAGACAAAAATATCAACAATGCAGGTCTTATGAGTCCTCAAAAGAGTGGAGTTTTCAGAGTTAGGGTATTATCTGGAGTTTTGAGGAGAGATTTAATCCAAGTGAGCAAATGGAAGGTCAATGCATGTGAATGTGTACAGTGGACACTGTGCAATTCTAAGTCTGTGTGAGTGGTGCCTCCCTCCCATCTTTGAAATTGTGCAGTGCCCAACCTGCACAACCACACATAATGGTCTTGGACAAATAGAAATAGAAGCTGGGGAGGGCTTCCAAGATCAATACTGGAAAAGATTAGGAACAGACATCTTTTTTATTCCAACATGCAAATCTGATCAGGTCACCTTAATCATGCAGTGCTTCCTAGTGCTATAGGGCTGATGAAGACTTCTTAAAATGCTCTGAAATGCCATGTGCTCTGACCTTACCTGACTCTCTAGTCTCAATTTGCATTGCATTCTCTCTGTACTAGCTAGCTACATGTGCCTTCTTGGCCTCATCTGAACTCATTGTGTACTTTCCTGCCTCAGGATATTTGCATAGTCTACTTCCTCTGTCTAGAAGTCCTTCCTCCCCCTTCTGGGTCTACCTCTTTTTGCTCTTCCTTCAAATCTTAGTTAAAGCCTCATTTCTCGGAGAGGTCTTCCCTGACCTACTTGAGCAGGTGGCATCCCCCCACTGACACCCTCCTAGCACAGTGTAGCTCTCCTTCATAGAACTGCTTGGAATCTGACATCTGCCTTTGTGATTATTTGGTAAATACCTATTGTCCTAGACAATAGTCATAATGCTAACAATAACAGCTCACATACATTGGATGGTACTCTGGTTTCCTACCCCTATTTCATAGATGAGGAAACACAGAAAGGTTAACTTCTTTGATGAAGGTTAAGTAGCCCAGAGGGGTGGGTGCCATATCTGTTTCACTTGTCCTTGAGCACCCACCAGCCCCATGCCTAACATAACAAATGATCACAACTTCTTGGCTATTTGAATAAAACGTGTCTCAGCTGAATCTCAGAGAACTGGTACCAGTCGTGAGGCTCCAGTGGTCCAATAGTCAGGGAGGAGGTAGGGGAACAGGGGTTGAAAGACAAAATGGGAAGCACAAAAGAATCCAGAAAAAAAGCTGTGAATAAAGAGAGAAAAGACATATTTTGTTGTTGTTGTTGTTGGCCTTGGGGCATGGTGATGGGTCTGCACATTTCAGGGGGAAGGACCAGGCCCAACTTAATGCCTATCAGAGGTTAGAAAAAGGGGTCACTAGTAGTGACTCATAGGGTCACCGGGAAGCAGACCCCAGGTAGGTGCCCAAGACCTCACTCTCACACATAGAGAGCACCTGGGGAAAAGAAAGTTTGAGGTCACAGATGGTCCTCATGTCTTCCAGTTTATTTTAATCTTTCTCCAAAAGATCACACTTCACCAAAGGATATAATTGGAATCTTCCAGCCCAAGGGCATATTTCATGAGGAAAAAGCTATAGAAGTTCTGTACATTCACCTTGACTCACAGGAAAGGGGAGGGTGAAGGAAATGCAATTATGATAGATTTTGCCAGGCAACAGGAAGCTGTCACTAAATAATAAGTCACTGAAATGCAGCTTTTCTCTGGGATCACCCAGGTGCATTTGGAAGACTTGGTCTTTGGTTGAGCTCCGAGTTTCTTCCATTGATTGGCTCAAGACGTCAGCCTAAAGGGAGGCAAAGCTCCATGACAAGTGTCATTTTCTGTCGGTGTAGAGAGAGGAGCATTGGATGAGAAATCCTAGGACTCACTGTCATCCTTGTGTTTTAATGTACCCTGTGACCTTGACCGAGGTTTTCTCATCCTTTGACCCAGTGTCCAGATCTGAAGGGTGAGGGATGGAATGGCTGCTCCACTGTTGTTAAGTTTCTGTGACTCTCCATGGGGCAGAGCATGTTGTCTGTGGCTGATACTGTTGGCAGTGGGGGAGGAAGGGAAGGAGTGACTGTCAGGGGTTTGCAGCCTGAAGGCTACCAGAGAAGGTCTTAGCATTCAAGTGCTCTGTGGGTCTGTAAGTGGATATGGTGACAGCAGTAAGTCTAATGGTTTAATATATAAACTACGTGGTACATTTCACTCCTTGGCAAACTCAGCAGTTCTCCTGGGAGGCTTTGCTGTCACTTCTGGCTGCTGTTCCTGCATGGGAAATCGCAAGTAGTAGCAGGCAAGTGGTCCCTCTTCATGAACCTATTTGCTGATCAGCGCCTGATACCAAAAGGCAGAAATGACCTTAAAACCCCCAGTTCTGTGATAATCTGTACCCAGTAGCTCTTTAAAGGAAGCATTTTTCATTGTGGAGCCAAAGCACAACTCTTCTTCTTCTTCTTCTTCTTTTTTTTTTAAAGATTTTATTTATTTACTTGAGAAAGGGACAGAGAGAGAGAGAGAGAGAGAGAGAGCGAGCGAGCACAGAAAGAGAGTAAGAGGAAGAAGCAGACTCCCTACTGAGCAGGGAGCCCGATGAGGAGCTTGATCCCAGGATCCAGAGATCCTGACCTGAGCCGAAGGCAGACGCTTAACTGACTGAGCCACACAGGTGCTCCAGATCTGAGGCACTATTCTAAAGTTGAAGATTATTTGGCATGGATAGAATGTTCTCTCAAAAAGCTGTCATGTCTCACAGAGTTCTCTCTTGGATTTGCTCCTGTCTATCCCAGGAGGGGGTGGGGACAAGATGCATTTCCCCCTCTTAGGGAAACAAGGAAAACTAAAACAGCGGGGTTTATGACTTAGTCCAAGGTCAACCTTGGACCTTGCCTCTAGGAAGCAAGAGTGGGTCTCCTTGCCTAGTCCTTTTTGTTGTCACTTCCAAAATACTACATTCAAGGTAGAGCTTTGTTTTGGTCTCCATTTTCCCTCTTTTGCCAGCTCTGTCTGCGGAGGGAGCTGCTTACTGAGCCATACTAGAGTTTCTCTGTGGAGGTCAAGGTCAGCCCATGGAACTCTGCAAGCTGAACGCTCAGAAGGAATACCAGCTTCCAAATATATCTTAAGTCAACAACAACAGTGACAATAACTAAGATTGTCCAGCACTGACTATGTATCAGGGACTGTTCTCCTGACCTGTACCCACACCATGAACCCTCACAGCCCCTGCATGAGGCCCATATTCATATTATCACCGTTGCACACAAGAGGAAACAGACTCAGAGAAGTCTAGTAACTCCCCGAGGTCACACCTCGAGTGGTTTTGAACGGTGTCGACTTAGCCAACCTGGAGTCGGATTCCCGGAACCCTCTTCTTTTCATGGTCCTGGCCTAGAGTTGGCCAGAAGAGAAAGTCGCTGGGGATTTGTTAGGTGGAAGGGAGACAGCCTTTCCTCTCCGAGGGGCGTTGTAGGAAAGCAGTGAGAGGTAGACGCAGACAGCCTGCCAGTAGATGCCAGTTTTTCCTCACAGCTTTCTGCTCCTCGCTGCCAGCCCCGCTGACACCCCCACTGACCCCCACTCTCCCTGTACCATGCCAGAGACAGGACAAAGCCTTCGCTGCCATGCTCGCTGGTGGCACTCTCTCATGGCCCAGGCCTGCAGCTGGACCTGCTGGGCTTTTCAGTCCTGGCTCTGACCAGTACCTCCAGGCCAGCACTTTTATGTGTGTGTGTGTGTGGGGGGTTTGGTCAGTGACTTGGCACCCGTCCTCCCATTCACCCTCTCAGACCTTCACATCTCCTGCCACTTCCACAACTGTGGAAGGTCCAAGGCCTGTCCCGATGACTATTCCTAACGCCATGGTGGGTCTCCCTCCCTGATGGAAGCTGGGTGCTGCCCACACCTGGTAGAAGACCAAGGTAGGTCTTGAATCCCAATCTGGATGACTCCAAGACCCACGCTGGCGACTCCTTTCACAGTAATTGGGAAAGAGGAAATACAGATGTCGCCAGCCAACCCTTCCAATGACATAGAGCAAATCCCAGGGACTTATGTAAATAACATGGCTTTAAACTCTTGGTGGAACTTTTCTTCCTTTTCACAACTTCTATCCCACTCAACACATTGATGAAATGATTCTCAGCAGCCTTCAGAAATAAAGTTTGCCAGCTCACATCTTTAATTTGGTAAACATTAGCATGTAGGAGGGCTCCTCGGCTCTAGCGCTAGGGACCAAATAATTTATTGTTGTGGAGGCTTCTGTAGGATGAATAGCAACAGCCCTGGGCTCTGCCCCATAGAGGACAGCAGTGCCCCCAAGCTGTAGTGATCAAAACTGTGTCCAGACATTGCCAAATGTCCAGGGATGGTGAAATCACACCTAGGTGAGACTAGTATGGGGCAACACCTCCCATGGGTTCGTGGAACCAGCACTGGGAGCTGGGAAACAGTGGAGGGTCTTCCCTCTTGTTTGATGATAATCTCTTCTAGCACCTTCCTGTGGGGGCAGATAGCATCTTTGGAGGCTCCTTCAGGTCTCCTCATTCTGGGCTCACCCCACTTCCCCGCTACATGTCATCCTGGGTAACACTGCCTGCCTCTGCCTATGGCCATGAACCTTACCCTCCTGGACACCATGCTGGTCTCCCAACTGGTCCCCCTCTTCTCTTAGGTCTTCTTACCCACTCACTCTGTAGCATCTTGTAAAGGACACACATGCACAATTAAGTTATGACAACATACATGGGAATTGTATTTACCAACTTGGGGATAGAGATTATTGTCTCACGGACTAAAGGCAAGGGAAAGATGGGAAAGGGGCCTTGGCTATACCAGGACTAACTATTTGCTTAAGAGAGAGAGAGAGGAGAGGCGCCTGGATGGCTCAGTCAGTTAAGCGTCTGCCTTTGGCTCTGGTCTCAGATCATGATCTCAGGGATCTGGCCCAGGTTGTGCGGAGGGCTGTGTAGGGGGGGAGCCCACATCCAGCTCCATGCTCAGTGGAGACACTGCTTCTTCCTCTCCCTCTGCCTCTCCCCTCTTTACCCCTTCCTTGTGCTCTCTCTCTTAAACACAAAAATAAAATCTTTCAAAAAGAGAGAGAGAGATGAACCAGATTATAAGAAATATTAACATCTGTTAAACCTGAATGGTGGGTATTTGTGGCCTTTTACTTTGTTTTCTGAGCTTTTATGAAATGTTTTATATTTTTAAGAAAAGATAGAAGTATATTGCACAACTGTGACTAACTGTAGTAAAGCTTCAACTTTATCTTTTAGATAATAGTCATAAAGCCATTTCAAATCCTACATAAATTTTTGATTCAGAGACGAGAATGGCCCTCCTTGTGAAATAAACAAATCCCAACTTGGCCTTGGCTAGGCAGTAAATCTTTGCTCTTCCCCTCGATTGGGCTGTTCCAGCAGAGAAGTTGGCAGGCAGGGAAGGCGAGGGGTCCCAGCCTGCTCCTCTCACCCTGTTCTCCTTCCCTGCCCCCCAGAAGTGCCACTTCACTTCCCAGTGCTGTTGGAGAGAGTGGCGGAAGGACATACAGGAACAGGCTGGTTCTCACTTGACTTGGGGGGCTTTGTGCTCTGACAGATCCTTAAAGCTTGCTTTCTCTCATGGTGACCTTTTTTTCTTGTGGGTTTGGTAGTTTTCTTTTCTTTCTTTCTTTCTTTTTTTTTTTTTTTTGTTTGTTTGTTTGGTGGGAGCCCGTTTTCTAGGATTCCCTTGAGTCTGGTCACTGCCAAATGGTCCCTTGAGCTTTCTTCCTTAGCAGCAGAGCATCCAGGGAACACCTCAAACTTCATGCTTTTGAATCCCACTGGTATCCCCAGGCAGCCATATGCTGCAGGGCATAAGACAACTGCCTGGTGGCTCTTGCTCTCTCCCTGACCTCTGGCACCTTCTCACCTCAGTGTGACACCCCCCAGGGACTCGAAGAGCTGTACCAAGAGCAGATAAGGCAATAGCTTATCTGCTTCTCTGCCTCGCCTCCCTATCAATACCAAAGTCCTTGGATGTCTTTTGTTGGGGTTCTTCCTGTCTTCCCTATCTACTTTAGCCATTCCTCCAACTCCTCATGTTTTTCACTTCCCGAATCCCCTCCTTACCTTCAAGCCTCAAAGAATGAATGGAGTAGGAAATGGACAGCAGTGGTCAGAGTTGTGTTCTGTTGCGTTCCATTTCTTCCTGCTGCGTACTGCTTTCAGTCTCTGTATTTGTCTCTTGGTCTATCTTTCCCTTGTAGATCTACTTGAATGCTGACGGTGCACTTCCAATGCTGAGTACTGTATGCCTGGCTTGGCGCTGTGATTCTTACACACATTATTCAAATATACAAATAAAGAAACTGAAGCTCGGAGAGGTTAAGAAACCTGGTCAAAGTCACATGGTTCAGGGAGTGGCAAGTCTGGTCAACTGCATAACCCATGTCTTCACTCCTTTGCATGCTGCCCTCTAAGACTGGTGATGCAGGTAAATATTGCGGGGAGGGAGGGGCCTTGGGTGAGTGAGGGATGAGGAGGGCTGAGAGAGCAAAAAAGCATCCTATCTCCTTATGTTTCAAAACTCAGACCCTGCTTAAGACAGGCACCCATTTTTAGGTTCACATTTTTCAGCTCTGTCTTGTCCAGGCCACAAGTTTGAGGGCATCGGTATAAAAAAAAGGTCAGGGTTGAAAAATTAAGTGGAAACATACATGCTTGTGAAGATGCGTATAGTCCCACGAACTCCTGTGAAGTATTTGGATCTGTCTGCTGTAGTCCGGAATCATGAGCTTCCCAGGGCAGCTACAACAAATTACCATATATTTGGTGACTGAAAGTAACAGAAATTTATTCTCTCACCGTGTCAGAGGCCAGAATGGAGCTGTTGGCGGAGCCCCGCTCCTTCCAGGGGTGCTAGGGGAGAAAACTTCCCGGCCTCCTCTAGCTTCTGGTGGCTCCTGGCCTTCACTGACTTGTGGCCACATCCTTGGGTCTCTGCCTCTACCTTTACACCACCTTCTTCTTCCCATGTCTTTGTGTCAATTTCACTTTCTCTTGCCATCTAATGATCTGTCACTGGATTTAGGGCCTACCACGATCTTGGATGAGCTCATCTTGAGATTTTTACCTTAATGACCTCGGCAAAGACCCTTTTTCCAAATGACGACATATTTTGAGTCTCTGGAAGGTGCATCTTCGGGGGCCACCGTTGATCTCAGTACATAGGTTTACAGTGCTAGGCCAGCTGTGTGGCTCACGATGCCTCCATTTCTACAACTATGTGATGGTACACCTGCCACCAGCTCTTTCACACACGATTTATACGGAAGAAAGAGTCTTGGGGAAGCCAAAACAGTGAGCGGGTGTGAAGCTGCCTTCCCCTCCTTCAGCAAGAGCCGTCTGCCAGTAAATAAAAGTCTAGATGCTTTACAGAGCTAATGTGTCTTCCTAAGTACTCACACTCTTGGAGAGAAACTTAAGAAATGGGAAAATTGGGCTCAATATCTGTGAAAGAACTGTGTCCTCTTCAGAGGAAAGCCAGGGTACACATTTCAGGGAGTATTACTATTACATAGAGACATGAACACATAGCAACTAAGTGAAGAATCTTCGCTGCTAATATGCCCATCTTGGGGACTTGCTCCATTTCCCAGACAGTTTCATGAAAAACTCTCTCTCAGAATTGCCTGGAAAGAATCAATACCGACTGGATAAATCATCACAGCCTTTGTCGGCACCAGCGGAACCGGGGAGGACTGCTTAGCCAAGGGTCCATCAAGCATAATGAATGCTTCCGTTGGGGCTGGTGCACCTTTCCCCTGACTAAGTTCAACTCACACTTCATTCAGACAGATCCTGAAGCCTCAGTTTCATGGGCCCAGCCTCAACCTGGTCATTAGGATCAGTCATTTAATGTTCGGTTTCCTGGGAAATGGCATAGATGTCTATTTGTCCATGTTTGTCTTTTGGCAATTGAACGCATTGTTTAACTCTGCAGACATGACCTCCCCAACTGCCCAGCATGAGGTGCTGTGTTTGCATTGAATATAGGGTGGGCCCTCCTCCTGGAACCACTGCGGGGGTGGGGAGGGGAGCGGTGGGGGGGGGGGGCTAGGGGTGTTGAGGGTGGAGCCGGCCACCTAAACAGTCAAAGGCAAGAGGGGTGTGCTCTTCTAGAAGACTGTGCACAGCTCCATGGCAACACATCTGGGCCATAATTACATCCTTTTTAAGCATTTTTTCTTATCAAAAAATAATTAATGTTTCTGCCAAAAAAAATAGATAGGAGAAATGAAAATAAAAACTGCTTAAAATCCCATAGCACAGAAATAACATTTGGTAACATTTGATCTGTACCTACACCTGTACCTTTGTAACTGTGCCTGCATTTCTGCCTGTGTCTCTGCCTCTGTCTATACCTCTACCTGTCACTGGTTTCATACCATCCTTGTATCTATTACTATATATATATATATATATATATATATATATATATATATATATATACACACACATATATATATATATATATATATATTTTAAATTTTATTTATTTATTTTTATTAACACATGTATTATTTGTCTCATGGGTACAGGTCTGTGCCTCACCAGACTTACACAGCACACAGCACTCACCACAGCACATACTCTCCCCAGTGTCCATCACCCAGCCACCCCATCCCCCACCCCTACCCCCAGCAACCCTGAGTTTGATTCCTGAGATGAAGTGTCTCTTATGATTTGTCTCCATCTCTGATTTCATCTTGTTTCATTTTTCCCTCCCTTCCCCTATGATCCTCTGTCTTGTTTCTCAAATTCCTCATATCAGAGAGATCTTATGATAATTGTCTTTCTCCGATTGACTTATTTCACTCAGCATAATACCCTCTAGTTCCATCCATGTCATTGCAAATGGCAAGATTTCATTTTTTGATGGCTGCATAGTATTCCATTGTATATATATACCACATCTTCTTTATCCACTCATCTGTTGATGGACATCTATGTTCTTCCATAGTTTGGCTATTGTGGACATTGCTGCTATAAATATCTGGGTGCACGTGCCCCTTCAGATCACTACATTTGTATCTTTAGGGTAAATATCCAGTAGTACAATTGCTGGGTCGTAGGGTAGGTCTATATTCAACTGTTCGAGGAACTTCCATACTGTTTTCCAGAGTGGCTGCACCAGCTTGCATTCCCACCAACAGTGTAGGAGGGTTCCTCCTTCTCTGCATCTTCTCCAGCATTTTCATCCATCTTCTCTGTCATTTCCTGACTGATTAATTTTAGTCATTCTGACTGGTGTGAGGTGATATCTCATTGTGGTTTTGATTTGTATTTCCCTGAAGCCAAGTGATGTGGAGCACTTTTTCATGTGCCTGTTGGCCATTTGGATTTGGATGTCTTCTTTGCAGAAATGTCTGTTCATGTCCTCTGCCCATTTCTTGATTGGATTATTTGTTCTTTGGGTGTTCAGTTTGATAAGTTCTTTATAGATTTTGGGTACTAGCCCTTTATCTGATATCTTATTTGCAAATATCTTCTCCAATCCTGTCTGTGTCTTTCAGTTTTGTTGACTGCTTTGCTGTGCAAAAGCTTTTTATCTTGATGAAGTCCCAATAGTTCATTTTTGCCCTTGCTTCCCTTGCCTTTGGTGATGTTTCTAGGAAGAAGTTGCTGCGGCTGAGGTTGAAGAGGTTGCTGCCTGTGTTCTCCTCAAGGATTTCGTTGGATTCTTGTTTCACATTGAGGTCTTTCATCCATTTTGAGTCTCTTTTTGTGTGTGGTGTAAGGAAATGGTCCAGTTTTATTCTTCTGCAGGTGGCTGTCCAATTTTCCCAACACCATTTGTTGAAGACACTGTCTTTTTTCCATTGGACATTCTTTCCTCCTTTGTCAAAGATTAGTTGACCATAGAGTGGAGGGTCTATTTCTGGGCTCTCTATTCTTTTTTTTTTTTTAAGATTTTCATTTATTTATTTGAGAGACAGAGATCACAAGTAGGCAGAGAGGCAGGGAGAGAGAGAGGGGGAAGCAGGCTCTCTGCTGAGCAGAGATCCCAATGTGGGGCTTGATCCCAGGACCCTGAGATCATGACCTGAGCTGAAGGCAGAGGCTTAACCCACTGAGTCCCATCTGGGCTCTCTATTCTGTTCCATTAACCTATGTGTCTGTTTTTGTGCCAGTACCATACTGTCTTGATGATTACAGCTTTGTAATAGAGCTCGAAGTCTGGAATTGTAATGCCTCCAACCTTGGTTTTCTTTTTCAACATTCCTCTAGCTATTTGAGGTCTTTTCTGGTTCCATATAAATTTTAGGATTATTTGTTCCATTTCCTTGAAAAAAGTTGATGGTATTTTGATAGGGATTGCATTAAATGTGGAGATTGCTTTAGGTAATATAGACATTTTCACAATATTTATTCTTCCAATCCATGAGCATGGAAAGTTTTTCCATTTCTTCATGCTTTCCACAATTTCTTTCTTGAGTGCTTTATAGTTTTCTGAGTACTGATTCTTTGGCTCTTTGGTTAGATTTATTCCTAGGTATCTTATGGTATTGGGTGTGATTGTAAATGGGATTGACTCCTTAATTTCTCTTTTTTCTGTCTTGCTTTTGGTGTATAGAAATGCAACTGATTTCTGTGCATTGATTTTATATCCTGACATTTTACTGAATTCCTGTATGAGTTCTAGCCATTTTGGAGTGGGGTCTTTTGGGTTTTCCACATAAAATACCATATTATCTGCAAAGAGTGAGTTTGACTTCTTTGCCAATTTGGATGCCTTTAATTTCTTTTTGTTGTCTGATTGCTGAGGCTAGGACTGCTAATACTATGTTGAATAGCAGAGGTGATAATGGACATCCCTGCTGTGTTCCTGACCTTAGTGGAAAAGCTCTCAGTTCTTCTCCATTGAGGATGATATTCTGTGGGTTTTTCATAGATGACTTTAATGATATTCAGGTATGTACCCTCTATCCCTACACTTTGAAAATTTTTGATCAAGAAAAGATGCTGTGCTTTGTCAAATGCTTTTTCAGCATCTATTGAGAGTATCATATGGTTCTTGGTCTTTCTTTTATTAATGTATTGTATCACATTGATTGATTTGTGGATGTTGAATCAACCTTGCAGCCCAGGAATAAATCCCACTTGGTCGTGGTGAATGATCCTTTTAGTGTACTGTTGGATCCTATTGGCTAGTGTTTTGGTGAGAATTTTTGGATCCATGTTTATCAAGGATATTGGTCTGTAATTCTTTTTTGTGTGAAGTCTTTGTCTGGTTTTGGGATAAAGGTAATCCTGGCCTCATGAAAAGAGTTTGGAAGTTTTCTTTCCATTTCCATTTTTTGGAACAGTTTCAGGAGAATGGGTATTAATTCTTCTTTAAATGTTTGGTAGAATTCTCCTGGGAAGCCGTCTGGCCCAGGGCTCTCGTTTGTTGGGAGATTTTTGATGACTGCTTCAATCTTCTTACTGGTTATGGGTCTGTTTAGGTTTCTATTTATTTCTGATTCAGTTTTGGTAGTTTATAGGTCTCTAGGAGTGCATCCATTTCTCCCAGATTGTCAGATTTGCTGCTGTATAGTTGCTTATAATATGTCCTTATAATTGTTTGTATTTCCTCGGTGTTGGTTGTGATCTTTCCTCTTTCATTCATGATTTTATTAATTTGATTCCTTTCTCTTTTCATTTTGACAAATCTGGCCAGAAGTTTATCAATCTTATTAATTCTTTCAGAGAACTAGCTCCTAGTTTCGTTGATCTCTTCTACTGTTCTTTTGGTTTCTATTTCATTGATTTATGCTCTGATCTTTATTATTTCTCTTCTCTTACTGGGTTTTGGCTTTCTTTCTATTCTTTCTCCAGCTCCTTTAGGTGTATGGTTATATCATGTATTTGAGACCTCTCTTGTTTCTTGAGAAAGGCTTGTATTGCTATACACTTTCCTCTGAGGACCACCTTTGCTGAATCCCAAAGATTTTTAACAGTTGGGCTTTCATTTTCATTTGTTTCCATGATTTTTTAAAATTCTTTAATTTCCTGGTTGACCCATTGTTCTTTAGTATGATGCTCTTTAGCCTCCATGTATTTGAGTTCTTTCCAACTTTCCTCTTGTGGTTGAGTTCTAGTTTCAAAGCATTGTGGTCTGAAAATATCCAGGGAATGATCCCAGTTCTTCAGTTCTAGTTGAGATCTGATTTGTGACCCAGGATGTGATCTATTCTGGAGAATGTTCCATGTGCACTAGGGAAGCATGTGTATTCTGTTGCTTTGGGATGGAATGTTCTGAATGTATCTTTGATGTCCATCAGGTCCAGTGTGTCATTTAAGGCTTTTATTTCCTTGTTGATCTTTTGCTTGGATCATCTGTGCATTTCAGTGAGGGGGTGTTAATTTCCCCTTCTATTACTGTATTATTATTGATGTATTTCTTTGATTTTGTTATTAATTGGTTTATGTAATTGGCTGCTCCCATGTTAGGGGCATAGATATTTAGAATTGTTAGATCTTCTTGTTGGACAGACCCTTGAGTATGATATAGTGTCCTTCCTCATCTCTTATTATAGTCTTTAGCTTAAAATCTAATTTGTCAGATATAAGGATTGCCACCCCAGCTTTCTTTTGATGTCCATTAGCATGGTAAATTGTTTTCCACCCCCTCACTTTAAATCTGGAGGTGTCTTTGGGTCTAAAATGAGTTTGTGCAAGACAGCATATTGATGGGTTTTATTTTTTTATCCATTCTGATACCCTGTGTCTTTTGATTGGGGCATTTAGCCCAATTACATTCAGAGTAACTATTGAAAGATATGAATTTAGTGCCATTGTACTGCCTATAAGGTGACTGTTACTGTATATTGTCTCTGTTCCTTTCTGGTCTACTACTTTTAGGTTCTCTTTTTGCTTAGAGGACCTCTTTCAATATTTCCTGGAGGGCTGGTTTGGTGTTTGCAAATTATTTTAGTTTTTGTTTGTCCTGGAAGCTTTTTATCTCTCCTTCTATGTTCAATGACAGGCTAGCTGGATATAGTATTCTTGGCTGTGTATTTTTCTTGTTTAGTGCTCTGAATATATCATACCAGTCCTTTCTGTCCTGCCAGGTCTCTGTGGATAAGTCTGCTGCCAATCTAATATTTCTACCTTTGTAGGTTTACAGACCTCTTTGTCCCAAGCCACTTTCAGGATTTTCTCTTTGTCACTGAGACTTGCAAGCCTTACGATTAGCTGATGTGATGTTGATCTATTTTCATTGATTTTGAGGGGGATTCTCTGTGCCTCCTGGATTTTCATGCTTTTTCCCTTCCCCAAATAGAGAAGTTCTCTACTATAATTTGCTCCAATATACCTTCTGCCCCTTTCTGTCTTTCTTCTTCTTCTGGTTCATAAGGGGTCCTATTATTCTAATATTGTTTCATCTTATGGTATCACTTATATCTCAAATTTTCCCTTCATGGTCCAATAGTTATTTATCTCTCTTTTTCTCTGCTTCTTTATTCTCCATCATTGGGTCTTCTATATCACTAATTCTCTCTTCTGCTTCATTTATCCTAGCAGTGAGGACCTCCATTTTTTTATTGCACCTCATTAATAGCTTTTTTGATTTCATCTTGGTTAGATTTTAGTTCTTTTATTTCTCCAGAAAGGGATTTTATTTCCCAATAAAGGGATTCTCTAGTATCTTCTATATTCTTTTCAAGCCCAGCTAGCATCTTTATAATCATCATTCTGAACTCTAGTTCTGACATCTACTAATGTCTGTATTGATTAGGGTCTAGCTGTTGGTACTGCCTCTTGTTCTTTTTTTTTTTTTTTTTTTGAGATGAGTTTTTCTGTCTTGTCATTTTATCCAGAGAAGAAAAATGAATGAAAGACCAAAATGCTAAAAGGGTAACAACAACCCCAGAAAAATATACACTAACCAAATCAGAAGAGACCCAAAACTTGGGGGGAGAAGAAAGGAAAAAAAAAATGATTAGGTTGGTGAATAGAGCAGAGCCACACACTTGATTGATTTTGGGTGTATTTTTGTCTTTTAGAAGAAATTGCCAACCAAAACTTTAAAGAAAGAAAAAAAATATGTATATGTACATACATATGTGTAAGAAGAAATATAACTGTAAAGATGAAAATTAAAAAAAAGATTTTAAAAAATGAATTGATAAGATAAGCATTTGGTTGAAAAAATTTTTTAAAAAAGGGAGAGAATGTGATCAGGCTGGAGACTAGAACAAAGCCATACACTGGATTTATGGTATATTTTGGTCTGTTAGAAGAAACTGTATCCCAAACTTTTAAAGAAAGAAAAAACTACATGCATACCAAAAATAAGGTTAAATACAATGAAGGGATAGAATATGACTCTACAAATGAAAATTTAAAAAGATTTTTAGGAAAGTATTCATAAGATAGAATAGTTAAAGTGGGTTAAAATAGGAAAGAGGAAAAATTTTAAAAAAATAGAAAAAGAAAAAATGACTAAAGTGTAAAAAATTTAACTTTGAAAGACTAAAGAATCACGGGGAGAAAACCACCATGAATTGTATGTGCTATATTCTGCTAGCACTGGTGTTTTCCAGTTCTCATTGATCAGTGAACTTGGTCTTGGTTGGATGTTCTTGTTGATCTTCTCGGGGAAGGGCCTGTTGCAGTGATTCTCAAGTGCCTTTGCTGGAGGCAGAATTGTACTGTCCTTGCCAGGGGCCAGGCTGAGTAATCTGCTCAGGTTCGCACTCGGAGCTTTTGTTCCCTGGAAGCTTTCCATAGAGCTTTGGAGGATGGGAATGAAGATGGCGGCTTCCCAATCTCTGGCCCGGAGGAGACCAGAGCTCAGGGCCCCACTCCTCAGTGCACCCTGGGAGAAAAGCACTCAATCACTCCCATCTCCCTGGTCTCCAGCCTCATGCTGAGCTCACCCAGCCTGTGACTGAGTAATTCTATCTCTGACGCACAGCCCTGTTTGGAGTCTCCAAACCCAGCTGATTCCTGCAGTGCACTCCCGAACTTCTCCTCAGGAAGGTGAGTCTCCCTTTATCTGCCACTCGTGGGGCCCTTGATCAAAGAGCAGTGGCCTAAATGTGCCTTGGATCAGGGTTTAAGGTAACCTCAAGCTATGAGCCCCCACCTTGGTTCGGTCTCTGTAGCTGGCTTCCCCGCTCTGAAACCTAGCAGCTCTGCCACACTCAGGCACTCCCAGTCTTTGTGTGAGCCCACAGGTCCTGCAACCACACTGTTCCCGCCGGGTGTCCCCCTCCTTCGCCTCTGGAGGGACATCCCTCAGTAAAGCAGACTTCTAAACATTCTGATTTTGTGCTCCACTGCTCTACCACTTGCCGGGAGCTGACTCCTCTCCCTGTGGTCTATCTTCTCCAGTGTTGCCTTGGATTCACTTCTCCGCATGTTCTACCTTCTGGAAAGTGGCCAGTTTTCTTTTCCTAGAATTGCTGCTCTTCTTCTCTTCTCTCTACTGTTGAGTTTGTAGGTGTTCAGAATGATTTGATAACTATCTAGCTGAATTCCTGGGAATCTGAGGAAATTTAGGTTTCTTACTCCTCCGCCATCTTGCTCTCCCCACCATTGCTATATTTTAATAACAAGATCATCCTGTTTAAGTGCACACAGACTCTGTTTTGTTGTCTGCTTGTTTACCTAACAGTGAATTTTAAACACACTTCCATGGTATTTCATATTGTTCATCATTCTTGAGAGCTATGTATGTTCTATTGTATAGATAGCACTTAGTTATTCAAATAATCTCTTATTATTCTGAATTTAAGACTTTTATAAGTAAATCTCTGCAGGAATCCCTGATTTTGCTCTTAGAAAAAAATTCTAAAGTTGAAGTCTCTGGGTTGACACTGAAGATGTTTGTTTAGAGTTTTTGTCTCGAAGGTGCCTCAAGGAGAATGGAGGGAACAAGCGAGTGTGACATTGGAGTTGGGGTTTCCTGGGGGAGGAGGCTGGGGCAGTTAGGTGGTGCCAGGCAAACAGAGGGCCGCCTGTGAGGAGGAATAGAGGTGCCAGTGGGTAGATGCAGGTGTGTTCAGAGAGCAGTGTTGGGGGGGTGCTTTGGACAGGGGTGCTTTGGACAGGGCTGGGTGAGGCTGGGGTGCTGGGGCAGAAGGTAAAGCTCAGTGGGAACAGAGGTAAGGAGCACTGATGTCATCAGTCCAGTGGGGGAGTCTCAGGAAGAGGGGAAAGGGGCACGGGGACTCCAGGTGTGTCTGAATCTTGAGAACTTTTCTTTCCAGGGGTACATTCCCTGCCCCTCCCTCCCAGATCTGAGATTTTTCTCTCTCTCCTCTCTCCTTTTGGTTGACAGCACTCCTGTCTCCACTTTACCCCAATCTCTTTGAGAATCCCTGAGTGATAAGAGGCATGACTAGCAGGCTGTGCAGCTCCTAGGAATGGTGTGGAGGCAGGAAAAAGAGGTAAGAATCATTGTAAGGGGCAAGAGGGACCTACTGAACATTGCAGGCAGATTCTGACTCATGGACTGGAGAACTCCTTCTGATGTGGTCCATATGGGGGTTTCTTGAATCATCTGTGGTGAGGGACTGACACCCACTTTCTTTTTCTAATGTATTACAGACTGATATTTTTAGAAAATATGCTTTATTATATTTTCAGAAAATATAATAAAAGAGAATTACTAGAAAAATGCAACAAAAATTGTGTAAAATAGAGACATCAATTTTTAAGTAGTAGTTTTAACAGACATAAAATAGCCTGGCCAAACTGAAGTTTCAAATGCTTCACTCAGGTCCTGTTCTTACGTTATTGCAGACCCATAACCAACACTGTGTGGATGCCCACCCCTGCACAACACCCCCCGCCCATGATCTGATCAGAGGAAGAGAGACCAATTAGTAGGCTGCTTGTAGGCTTGCAAGGAACAGACGGCGTCCCAGGGCACTAGCTACAGAAGGGGCAGAAGTGTGAAAAGGAGGGGAAGGGTAGTCAATGTTTGGTCTTCCTTCACCCATTTGTTTTATGACTAAAAAAAAAAAAAAAAAAGCTTTTTAGTTATTCTCCTTGTATTCTATTTTATGCTACATTTTTTTCTTTTTGCTTTTATTTTCCCCAACCATTTAGAAGGTGTATGTTCTGTTTTTTGGCACTATGAGTAGTTCTCATGAAATTTAAAAAAAAAAAATTGGCACCCATAATTCTCCAAACATCCAAGAAAAATGTGAACTCAAACCAAAATGAGATACCTCACACATGTTAGAATGGCCATCGTTAAAAAGACAGGAGATAACAAATTCTGGCATTGATAGAGGGAAAAGGGACCCTGGGCACTGTCGGGGGTTTGTAAATGGTTACAACCCCTGTGGAAAACAGGATTGAGGATCTTCAAGGCATTAAAAAAGACCTGCCATATAATCCAGCAATTCCATTTCTGGGAATGTTTCCAAAGGAAATGAAAACACTAAGTCAGGAAGTTATCTGTACCCCCATTTTCATAGCAGCGTTATTTACAATAACTAGGACATGGAAACAACAATGTGAATATCCACCGATGAATGAATGGATAAAGAAGTTGTGATATATATTATTCAGCCATGCAGAATGAGGCAATCTTACCATTTGTGATGACATGAATAGACTTTGAAAGCATTATGCTAAGTGAAATAAGTTCAAGAAAGACAAATACAGTCTGATCGCACTTATATATGGAATCTTCAAAACAAAACAAAACAAAACAAAACAAAACAAAACAAAACAAAAACAACTCCTAGAAAAAGAAATCAGAGTTGTGATTAGCAGAGGTAGGGGCTGGAGGAGTGTGAGAAAGGGAGTCAGAAGGTACAAACTTCTAGTTATAAGATAAATAAGTACTAGGCATGTAATGTACAATATAATCACCACAGTGAACTGTATACAGGAAAAGTTAAGAGTAAATCCTAAGAGTCCTTACAGCAGCGGAAAGCTCCATACCCTGGGTTGGGTTGGTTCTGGGGGTCATCACCTCTGCCTGTCCCCCTCTTGATTTGAGTGCTGCTGGGCCACACAGCTTCCAGGAGTTAGCACCAGCCCCTCTGGTCTGATGGGGCAGGAAGTCACTCTCCACCTTGGCTGGAGCTTGCCTTGCCTGGGCATGCAAACTGTCACTGGGGCTCGCAAAACTTCTTGTCTGAAGATCCAGATGAGGCAGAGCTACACCCAGCTAAGTTTCCCAGTCAGAGTCACTTCCAGTTTGGATCTGCAGATGAGCAAAGTCATTGGTTGGGACTACTGCTTGGGCACCACCGGTATGCACTTGGTTGGCCAAGATCTGTGTGCTGGTTATTGCGGGACCCTCCCCGACTTGTTCATCCCAGATTCCCAGTGGTTGGGTCCTGTGGATTCCCCTGAAATCCCTGGGGGCGAGATCAGAGTAGTGGCTTGGGCAGAGTGACCCACAGTGCTGGAGAGGCTGGTTGTCCCCTCTGGGTTCTGTTTTCCCACTGGAGGGATTTTGAGAAGCAGAGGGAGACCTCCTGGCATGCTGCTGCTCTGGCCCGGGGAAGGGGCAATGCTGTCAATGTGTACGTTGTCCTTTTACCCTTCTAACGTTGTCTGTCTTTGTCTCAGTGGTGGAGGAGGGTCCTTCAGCCTTACCCCTGTGTTCTAGGATTCTTTCAGCGGTGCGTTGTTCTTCCATAAATGTTAGTTGTCTTGTGAGGGGGAGTGAAGTCAGGAAAGACCAATAGCACCATCTTGGTGACGTCACTCTCTCTGCCGCCATATTTATAACATTTATTTGAACATAGCTCTGTGTTTAACTGAGTTCAGTGTTCACCGTTGGTGCTGTTTTGGAGTTCTTTATTTTGAATCACCTCTTGGGATGACTGATGAAAACGTTAGGTCATATTTCCACAATAACTGGTAGTGTGTGTGATATAAAAAGAGGAAAAGGAGCTGTTGACCTTCTGGAGTAGGCTGGCATTACAGTAGGGCTTAGTGTTCTCCTGTTGGACATAAATGATTTTGAACAAAATAAGTAACTGACCAGGCCACTCTCTGTGATGGATCTAGACATTTCAGGGCCATGTCTGAACACAAAGCATGACCATTGTCCAAACCCAAAATGACCAGGTATCTCCCTGCTCTGCCTAATATGAGTGACTGCTGCTTCTTAACCAATTTCTTTAGTTTCAGCCTTGTCTGGTCTTTCCTCCTTCTAGATAAGATTTATTAAGCTACTCAATCGTACCTCTGTGTCCTGAGAGCATCAATCCATAGCAAAGCCCAACATCCCAAAATCACTTAACACAAGCCCAAATCTTATCACAAGTTTTTTCTAATACCCTCTTGCTAAGACACTTCAAGGTTTTCTGGGCTGTGTACATTCTCACTGAGATGAATAATAAACCCAGGTTGTCCAGGTGTATTCATGGGGGTCTGTGATTGGAGGGCACTGACAGGGGGAGTGATTACACTGATGGTTCCAGGAACTGGCCTTCTGTGTCCACCTCCTTTGTCAGGAGTTTTGTAGTCACCTCCCATTCTGACTCTGGTTCAGTCACATAATTTGCTCTGCCCCATGACACCAGAGCAAACTTTATGCAAACAGAGGCTGGAAAGCACATGTGCGTCTGTTGCCTCTTTTAAAACCCTGCAACTACCGTGAGACCAAGCTAGCATGATGGAGGATGATACACATGGAGATCAGTCAAGTAGACACTGTTGCCCAGCCAAGGCCACCAGCATGTGAGGTAGCCTAACTCAGATCAACAGAATTCCCCAGCCAACTCACGATCTTGCAAACAAAAATAAATGTTTATTTTTATGTCTTACTAAGGTTTTGTGGTTGCTTGTTTTGCAGCATCATTGTGGCAATAAATAATGGCTATGGTTTACTGTCTAAGAAAATATTTCTTTTGACAGCCTATTTGGTAGAGAACCACTAGGTCATACACTTTGCTTCAAAACAGTGTAAGTTTGTTTTATTGTCTTTTATTGTTAGGGTTTGATTTTTGTTTCTGGTTAAATTGTGATTC
Organism: Enhydra lutris kenyoni; assembly: GCF_002288905.1. Lineage (NCBI taxonomy): Eukaryota > Metazoa > Chordata > Mammalia > Carnivora > Mustelidae > Enhydra > Enhydra lutris. The sequence goes on from NW_019154150.1 coordinate 16,949,309, forward strand.
TCTTTTGGTATCACCATTTGTTTATAAGTTGGGTCTCTTATCTCCATCCTATTTATTAATTTCTCCTTCATCTTTCCAATATTTTTCATATTGATTTTTCATATTTTTTGAACACTTTCTTTTTTTCAATTAGCTCCATTTTTATCTAAGGACTGAAATTCAACCTCCTTTTCTTCTACATCTTTCATCCCTTGTTTCATAGGTTTTATAACTTCTTATATTGAGTCACCTATAATAACTCTCTCGATTATGTGCTCTTGCTTTGCATTGTTTCCTTTTGAGTGATGCAAAACTTTTTAACTATGTGTGTGTGTGTGTGCGTGCGCGTGTGTGCGCGTGTGTGCATGTGTGTGTATTTTTGGAATTTTCAAACAAATAGGCACATGGGTTCTTTCTCGTCCCATTCTTTTCTATCTGTATGATGGCACAATTATCCTTATGGCAAGCTGTCTCCAGTTGAAGAGTGAAAGGATATGCACAGCTCCTAACCAAAATTCCAGTGTCTTGCAAAGATTTACCTGAGAAAGTTTCTCTGGGTTATCTGCTTTTATTTTTTTCTGTTCTGAATATGATAAAAAAAAATATTTCTGAGTATTTGGAAGCAATGCGTAGTTCTTACATCAGAAACTGACTATGAACAACTACTATTCTCCGTGTTTCTGGTTTCTCTCTTTTCTAATGGCTGCCTAAAAATCTCAAGATGAACACTCCATATCCTGTCTACTTCCATTCAGGGGCCAATAAAGTTACTATCTCTGCTGGATATAGAGTTTTACTGTCCAATATAGAAGCCATTAGCTACTGTAGATATTGAACCCCTGAAATATGTCTAGTCCATATGTCTAGTCCAAATTAAAATGTGCTGTGAGTGTGAGATTTCAAAGACATAACTCAAAAAAGAGAGTATAGAATATCTCATTTATATTTTAAAACATTGACAACATGTTGAAATGGTAAGATTTTAGATATATTAAAATATTCTGTTGTAATTAATTTCATCTCTTTTATTTTGCCTTTTTAAAAGTGTGGCTACTAGAGAATTTTAAATTATTTATCTGGTATGCATTGTATTTCTATTGAGCAGTACCAATGCAAAGAGATACTACAACTTAAACTAATATAACACTACATGTTAATTGTATTTCAATAAAACAAACAAATAAATAAAAAGCACAAACCCACAAAAGAGAGAGAGGGAGCAGGAGAGAGAGAGAGAGAGAGAGAGAGAGAGAGATTAACACCCAAGGGAATAGAAATCTATGATCACTTCAAGAAAGGCATTTTCTGATCAGCACTGACCCTGTTCCTTGGCATGAGGATACATAGAGGAGGTTTATAAACACCTATGCTTACCTTTTTCCTGTCTATCTTTGTCATTTTGCATAACAAGTAATGCAACAGAAATACAAAAGATCATAAGAAACTACTATGAACAAATATATGTCACAAATTGCATCACCTTGAAGAAATGGATATATTACTAGAAACATACAACCTATCAAGACAGAATCATGAAGAAATAGAAAATCTGAACAAACTGATTACTGGTAAGGAGATTGAACCAGTAATCAGAAACCTCTTAGCAAACAAAAGTCCAAGACCAGATGGCTTCATTGGTGAGTTCTACCAAACATTTCAAAAAGAATTAATATAAATCCTTCACAAACTATTTCAAACACTAGAAGAGGATGAAATACTTCCAAACTGATTTTATGAGGTCAGCATTACCCTGATACAAAACTAGACAAAGACACTCCAAAAAAAAAAAAAAAAAAAAAAAAAAAAAGGAAGAAGAAGAAAATTATAGGCCAATATCCCTAATGAACATTGAGGCATAATTTTTCAACAGAGTATCAGCAAACAGAATTAAACAATTAATTAAAAAGGCTCATGCACCATGAGCAAGGGGGATTTATTCCAGGTATATAAAGATGGTATCTTTGCCATTTTGTTTCAAAGATCAAAGCAACTGAGGGTTACCAATAGTTTTTGACCTAAGTCCATCATGACATTTAAATTTTGCTCTGTAGCAAACTACTAGAAACTTAGTAACATCTGACAATGAGCATTTATTTCTCACACAATAAAGGATTAGTCTGGGCTCTAATCTAGGCTACACTTGGATGGGGCATTTTAGCTGAGGCTTATTTGTTCCTCACCTCTCTGATCTTCTAGTGGGCTAGTCTGGCCATGTTCTCATGGCAATGGTAGAGGAGCAAGAGGGAGAGAAATCCTAATATTAGAAACACTTTTTAAGTTTCTGCTTGTATCTCACTTGTTAACATTGCATTGGCCAAAGCAAGTCACATGACAAACCTTGAATCCATGTGGGAGGGTACTATGAAGTTACAAGACAAAGAGCCTGGATGCAGAAAGGGGTAAGGAATGGGGACTCATCTCCCCATTGTGAGTAGAGGGAATTCCTCCAAAATTTTGAGAAAGTACTAATTTGTATAGTTTCCAATAATATTTCAATCTTGCCTCAATGGGAAGGGAGGGAGCTATCCTGAACCTCACTGTGTCGATTCAAGTACATTTTTAAAAAAGATTTTATTTATTTATTTGACAGAGAGAGAGAGAGAGAGAGATCACAAGTAGGCAGAGAGGTAGGGAGAGAGGAGGAATCAGGCTCTCCACTGACCAGAGAGCCTGATGCAGGGCCTGATCCCTGGACCCTGGGATCACGACCCGAGCCAAAGGCAGAGGATTTAACCCACTGAGCCACCCAGGTACCCCAATTCAAGTACATTTTTAAGTTCCTCTTAAACTGTGCTTGCAACAAGCTATATCACTGGGTTCTTAAAAGATGTTATTCCTTCTCCTTTTAGATAAATGTTGCAAGAAATTTTCTTGTGATTGTTTAGTAAAGATACTTTCTTTACTACTACTACTACTATGACTATTACTATGATTAACTTTTATTATTGTTGTTATTCATCACATGGAGAAAGAGCATGGCATATATCACAAGGCCAAAAAGAAGACTGGAATTGTCCAGGTAGTATCTATTCGTCAGGGACTAGCTGGTGCACTTGGAACGAGGGTAACGGTTCCTTTTTGGAGCAGCCAGATGGGAAGAAGGAGATGTTCAGGCCAAATGTTTGCTTTCAGCCAGTCTGTCTGGCCATATTGAGCATTTGCTATTGATTTTAGAGGATGATAGGAACCATGGAGTAGTTTTATCTGGAACCAAGCAGAAGAGATGTGCATCCCAACTCTACAACTCCCTAGTCATGTGATACTGAGCAAGATCTTACACCTCTGAGAGAACCTCCTTCCTTTATTGGTAAATGGGGCCAATGAGTTTCTCCCCAACAGGGCAGGCTGAAAGAATGACATGAGATAGAATGGCAGTTAACAGAAGATGTGCTCAGGAAGCGGGAGCTAGACCCCACTATGTATATATGGGACTGTTTGGGGCATTCCCTAATTCCCCCAATTATGTCTTTAGTAGACAGTGGGAGTTATTTAGTGCAGTTGAAATATTTTCTAGGTGCATCTTTTACTCATTTGTTTGTACATTAGTTTTTAAAATACATTCTTATTCTTTGTTTTACTCATTCATATATTCAGTAAGCATTTATTGGCAGTCTCACAGCTGGGTTCTCCTGGAGTGGACAGTGAGATGGAGTTTGAGGAGGCAAGTATTTGTTAGGGACCAATATCTGGGAAGGTAGGGTGGGGGGAAGTGGGAGTGGGCACAGGGAAACTCCACACCACAATACAGGACCAACGGGAAACTGCTGGGAGGTTCTAGAACAGATGTGCCCTGTTGGACTTGTCCTGTGGCCACATTTGGCCAGAATGACTGTGTCTTTATCCCCCTGCCTTGCTCTTTCAGTGGATGATGGCTGCCCTGGGCAAGGCATGACCTCAGGTGAAGTAATGTAGAGCTGAAGCAGTCTCTGAAGGAGCTGGCAGGGGAAGGCTGTGCGCTTCTGACACGCAGCATGGAAGGGCAGCAGGTCCTTCCTTGAAGGGAGTTCTGTGTGGCATAACATCATATCCACCCCTGGTGGCTACTATGGGTAGACCCTGTGCCCACATCTGGGGTTGCAGAGCCAAACAGGGAAGGCACATTCTTCAAACTACATTGCTTACAGCATAAGCTGGTTTTGAGAGTTTTTAGCTGTCTTCGTGTTTCAAGTGAACAATCTTCTTCAGACAGATTGCCTCGCCATGAAGTTGGGGGAATAGACTAATGGCTTCCTGGAGAGGAAGGAAGTAACAGATATCCCTGTTTATAGTAACACAGTTTCTGGGATGTAGTGCAACTGCTTTCATTCATTTTCTGCTGATGTCAACAGTTGAACCAATACTGATTTTCTGTCTTGCACCAGGCACAGTGTTAGGTGCTAGGGGTACAACAAACGGTATTCTGTCTCAGAGAGAAAGACACATAGATAAGCTTGACATAGAAGAAGTTATGAGGTGGTGACATAAAGAGACTGCTAATGGCACTCAGAGACAGGGCAACTTCCCCTGGCCACGGGGTCAGTAGAAGTCTCTCAGAGAGTAAGATACTTGAGCTAAGACCAGAAGCCTACGAATCAGCCGGTAAATATGGTCTCTGCTCTTAAGTAATGTCCCTCTTATTTCATCAAAAAAGAGGACAAATCGGAAGTCTTGAACACTTATAGAAAGTAGTCATGCTGGGGTGCCTGGGTGGCTCTGTGGATTAAGTGTCCGCCTTCAGTTTAGGTCTTGATCCCAGGGTCCTGGGATTGAGCCCCACATTGGGCTCTCTGCTCAGCGGGGGGTCTTCTTGTTCTCCCTCTCCCTCTGCTCATGCCCCTCAAATAAATAAATAAAATCTTTTTTAAAAAAGTAATCACACCAAGAGAATCAAGACTATTTAATGGGGCAAATGGACTTTTATGATCCTTAAATGAAGGGTCTTAAGAAGTTTTCCTTCATTTTAAGCCTTGATAGCTTAAAAGGTTTTCCTGTAGGGCTGGAAAGCTGTGTATTAGATAATGCTGGTTCCTTGAAAACGATTTCACTCTGTGTGTTAAACAACAATCATGCTTTTAAGAGGCCATCTTTTAAAAAAAAAAAGAATCCATACATGCCTAAATGTTATGTGATGCACAGTGACATGATTTAATTTGAGTTCTCCTGAGTTGTTTTCTCTTACCAGCAGCACTGTGGAATCCTCAAGGAGGCTGAACGGAATCATGTGAGTGAAAAAGTGTGAGCCCACATCACAAGGCACCACTCCCCAGGCCTGACTTCCTTTCAATTCCCTTGACTCTTGAGTCACAAATGGTAGGATTCTGAAAATAAGGGGTCCTAAGAGAAGTGTGTTAGATAGAGGCCATGTTTCCTCCTTATAAGTTTTGAAAATGGTCATTAAAACTTCATTGCTAATTCAATGCTGGAAAACCTCCCTCAAACGATCTATTTGCAAACCTGGTGAGTAGCAGACCACCACAGTAGCTTTACTGACACTTCCACATCGGTTAAAGGGGTTTCTCTACCAATGGCTTCAATAGAGGAGAATATCTAGTGTGTGGAGGGAGTTGAGATATCCACCTGTCCGGTCTCATTAGAACTACTACCCCATCCTGAGAATCCGCCCAGGATAAGTCGGGCAATGTGTGACCTGAAGTCAGTTGAATTCCCTTTTTCCCTGAGGTTCTGGAGAAAATGGACTTGCATTCTTATTTTTCCACTGGTGTAGGAGGTCCATGCTCCCCGCAAGATTTCTGGAACTTTCAGCAGCTTTGCGTTTCTACTGGTCATCTATTTCTGGTTTGTCTGCTTTTATTCTTGTCCTGTGTCAGCCCTGGCATCTACTAAAATGAGAGTCAATGGCTCTTTCTCCTTGAGTGTCTTTCTCTGTGTCTTCTCCCAAGAATCTCACATAGTAACTGTGTGATTGTTTTCACTGGAAATTTGTTGTGAGATAGCCAGTATCAAGAATATTGGATTTCTCTGTTCTTTAGTAAGACCCTTAACCACCTCTGCTGCTAGAGTTTCAGACGTCCTAGCCTGAGGCACTCCTTTTTCTTTATTCACCTCTAGACCCAGTTTTCTCTCATTTGTTTATCTGCTTTTGTCACCCCAGATTATTGTATGTGTGTGTGTGTGTGTGTGTGTGTGTATATATATATATATATATATATATATATATATATATATGCAGAGTGATTTTGCTATCTCTTTCTTATTTCTTTTTCTTTCTAATGCAGTAGGATTCAACTCCAGGCTGTGCATTTGAAAATAGTGTTAGGCACTATCCCTAAAGCTTCTGATTTAATTGGTTTGGTGTGGGGCCTGGATATAGGCCTTTTTAAAAAGACACTCCCACATGTTTCAAAATATGCAGCCAGGTTGAGAATCACTATAAACCTAACCCAAACCCATGACTTCAGAAAGTCCTATGGCCGTACAGATATTCTGCCTGCCATCAGTCAAAAAAAAATAAATAAATAAAAGCATGCTCAGGCATGCGTGCGCGTACACACACACTTCAGTGCCTGCAGATTTCCTAACTCCTTTTAAAGGAACTTTCAATAGCCTCATCATACAAATGCATATTAAGAGACCCAGGCCCAGGGACCTGCTCAGATGTACATAACCACAGATAGAAGAGGTAGGATTTCAGCCAAGGACTGTAAATTCCAAACCTGGTTTTTTGGGTTTCTTTTCTTCTTTCATTTTAAATCCTGTGACTGCACCTTTTAGCTCAAGGAGCAGAGGTGGAAGGTGAACATATAATTGTGTTCAGTGATCCTCCTTTTTAGATACCTCTGCTTCTTCCTTCCATTCTTGCTACTCTAGATCCAGCAAAATCTTTGTCAGTTTATGTCAGGCATATGTTGTTCTTTCTCCAAAGGATCTGCTTTTGTCCAAAGCCCCAGATGTCCTCACTTATTCCTAGAAATGTTTCCTTCAAAATTTCCTTTGACGGGACACCTGGGTGGCTCAGTGGGTTAAAGCCTCTGCCTTCGGCTCAGGTCATGATCCCAGGGTCCTGGCATCGAGCCCCACATCGGGCTCCCTTCTCAGCGGGGAGCCTGCTTCCCTTCCTCTCTCTCTGCCTGCCTCTCTGCCTACTTGTGATCTCTGTCTGTCAAATAAATAAATAAATAAATAAATAAATAAATAAATAAATGTTCAAAATTTCCTTTGACAATAGCCAACATTTATTGAATGTGCCGGACATACAGAAATATACAGTAAATATACACACATAGTATATGTCAGGCGTGCGGAAATACACAGAGGCTATGTAACTTGGCCAAGGTCGTATGATGAGTAAGAGCAGAGCCATACTGCAACCCTAGGGCCACTGTTCAAATCTGGAGAAAATGCAGATTCTGATTCTGCAGTCCTGGGGGTCGGTCCTAAGAATCTGCATTTCTCACAAGCTCCCAGGAGGTACCTAGACCACTCCATCCATAGTCCATACTCTCAATGGCAGGATCGGGACAGGGTTGCTTGCTTTCCTGTTTTCCCTATTGAAAATAGCTCTGGTTCTTGCAAAGTGGCTACATTCCTCGTGCGATCTCTGAGTTTTTCTTCCTGAGCAGTAGGGCTGGGAGGCACTCTTGTCCAAAGATCTAGGACTACTACAAGGTCAGAGGTTACATTTGGCATTAATTAAATTAACTAACTGAAAAGCAACCGCTACTCAGAATTAAAAATTAAGGTTCCTCTGGGAAGGGGCAGGAAGATTGAAGCAACCATTACTCAGATTTTAAAAAATAAGGTTCCCCTAAGAAGGGGCAGAAAAGATTGATGTAGGCAAGGTAAATAAGAGTTGAAAGATAGGATGTTTGATGTTGAGTGGCGACAGTCGATGTTTTCAGTTTTGCCCTTTTGTCCCTTCTGTCGTCAATATGGTGAGAAATCTGCTTTGGCCATCCCCACACTTCTGTGAGATGCAAACTGCAAGAGGAACTTTAAAGACAGCTTCTAACACTTGCATATCATTCCATGGAGGCTTTTTTACTGAAGGCAATTTATACCACAATGATTTTTTTTTTTTTAGTTGCAGTTCTTCATTTTGATGTTCAAATTCGCTCAAACTCTGCGACTAGAGCAAGGGGTGATTAGTGCTTGGGGAAAGCCACTTATCACTGAAGCCTGCCGCTGCTGAGGGAAAGGGCAGTGCTGCGCACACTAGGCAGGGAGCAGACTGCCAGCCAGGGCAGGGAAAAGGCTTTCATTCCAGCAATAGGCAGACCTCGGATTTCCTCATGAAAGCCACTAGCCCAGAGCGCGTGGCACACTACACGGGATACTTAATTACAGAGGCAAGTTATGGGTTCAAGTTGGCTGGGTAATCCAATCAATATTGCTTACTCCAAACTCTAATTTACTTGTCTTACAACTCATTAAATTTGAAATATTATTGATTTTCAAGTAGATAGCTTAGCTAATAAATAAGTGCATTTTATCTTGGGGACCTTGGTTTGAGTTTGATCAGTGGATTTGTGGGTAGGAAGGTTGAAATATCTTCATTGGGGAGTGTTTGCGAAATAATCACACCAGGCAAACTCCGCTGATTCAAATAATTGGCCAGGACCCCATATTTCCCAGTAGCTCACGCTGAACGGGCTATTTTCCTGTGTCTGAGGAGGATGACTTGACAACAGGGAACCATGAGTTGTATGACTCAGAGATAGCCGTCTTAGGAGCCTGCACTTCTCTGAAATGTAATTTCCTTGTATTCTGGAAATCAAAGATGTTATGAACCTTCTTTTTCTCTTGTATTAGAAACCATCTTGCTGGGTTCTCAGCAACCAATTCTGTCTTTGCCCCTCAAGGGTCTGGACCAGATTTGATTCCTACAGAATGCAAGCAGTCTTCCAGTGACGTCTCTGATGTGGCTTTCTGCGTGGGCTGGAATCTGACCCCCCAGCAGCCCCTGTCAGCCTTAAAGACACACCCACATGCTCAGGGTGATGATGGGTGCATGGGCGTGAAGGCAGGGCGATCAAACGAATCTCATTTGTGCTGATCTTCAGGCTCTGCGGTGACAATTTTTGTTTTCTATTTTTTTTTAAAGAAAAGCATTTTATGACCTTAGGTGGAAAAGCAGTATCATTTGCCATAATTAGAGGTAAACCTTCAAGATAAATATAGTAAAAATATAAATACAGCAGCGAAAAACAGGTTATGCAATTATTAGTGTGTCCCATGCTTGAAGGATGATGTGTTTCTTTCCTTTTTCAGGTTTTTATTTAAATTCCAGAGAGTTAACAGACAGCATAACATTAGTTTCTGAGCTGCAAGTTAGTGATTCATCACTTCCATACATCACCTGGTCTTCGTTACAGCAAATGCACTCCTTAATTCCCATCACCTATTTTATCCCACCATGAATTAGTTGAAAGTCTGTTTCTTGGTTTATCTTTCTTTTTTTAGGTGGCACTTTTGTTAAAAAAGATATTCATTCATTCATTCATTCATTTATTATTTAGAGAGTGCGAGCAAGGGGAGGGGCAGAGGGAGAGAGAGAATCCCAAGCAGACTCCCTGCTGAGTGTGGCCCCAGTGTGGGGCTCTGTCTTACAACCCTGAGATCATGACCTGAGCTGAGGTCAAGAGTGGGATGCTCAACCGATTGAGCCACCAAGAGCCCCAGTTGGAGTTTTTAAGTAATTTTTTGAATAGATGTCTATTGATATGATTCCCAAACCTAAAATTACCAAAAGGCACCTCATTAAAATATTTTCACTCTCCTCAATAGGAAACCACTGTGTTTGGTTTCTTTTCTAGCCCTCTAGAGTTGCTTTTTTGTATATTTAAACAAGAACAAATACAGACCCTTATTTTTTCTTATTTTTGTAGAAGGTAGCATATTCTGAACCTTTTTTGTTCTGAACCTCTTTTCTTCTTTCAACTTACTGACATATTTGTGGGATTTTTTTTTCCATATCAACACATGGAAAATACCTCATTAAAAAAAAAAAAGAGCTGGATAATTTCCATCATTGTATATACTATGATTAATCTAATCAGTCCCCATGAATGGACCTTTGGATCCTTTCCAATATTTTGCTATTACAAATGCCACTCTAATATCCAGCACATAGTGCCCACATGCAAAATGACTGTGTATGTAAGTTGTTGCCTGTACAAGTATGTGGGTAGGATACACCCCTCACAGTGGACAGCTGAGTCAAAGGGTACATGGTCGCTTTGTCAAATTGCCCTCTATGGGTGTTTTGCGTATTCACTCTCCAGCCAGCAAAGTATGGGGACCTGGAGCTGGCAAATACTTATATTTCTGGGTCAGAAGCTGTGCAGTCAGTGTTGCGAACAACCAGAGTCCAGTTAACTTAAGGCAGGAAGATTTTATTGGATTAGATTGGAAAACTGGAGTACAGGCTTTGGGGAGACCAGGGGGGGTGAAGCCTAGCCAAGGATTTGCCATGGGACAGTCTCAGGAAGACTGTGCCACTAGGTCTGTGGCCACCAGGCATCTCCGTCGAACCAAGGACCCCAACCCCCAACACTGCCCTCCCTTACTACATACTGGACCTAATTTGGCTTCTATAGAGTTATAAGGCTGAGGTCCTGAAAACTTCTCTTTGCCTCCTGGCAAGACGTGTATTCAGATGTTAGGCAGCCAGAACAATGTCCACTATGAAGACCAACCTACCTCTTGATCTTTCTTAACAACTGGGGAGGTTTGGGGGTTGGAAACGTTTTCTTGGCTCATTCAGGATCTGTGTTTAAAAGCTCTTGTGGCTTTAGGGTCTGAATTGGACCTAGCGTCCACCACTGTGCCCATGAAGGGGTTAGCCCATCATTTTAGGACTCAGTCAATGAGTCTACCTTGTTTACTGATCACCTTGCACACACTAAGTAAGCACACGCTCTGCCAAGGATTTGGGATTCAAGGATTCTTCTGTCTAATTCTGCTTTAGCTCTACTGATCGGTGGCTTAGCCTTGGGCAAGCCATTCTTCTTAAGCCTGTTTCCTCATCCACGAAGCAGGGATAATAATATTGACCTACTTTCCTAGGCTGTTGCAAGGATTCACTAATTGATGGCTGTACAGAACTCTGAAAATACCTTAGAACCCCCCCACCCATGTGTCTCCAAGCCTGCGTTCCCTTCAGCACTCCTGCTCTGTGTTGTGTAATTTGGGCTGGCGTGCGGAAGGGAACAGATGAGGGATTGGAGCACAAACATGACTTGTTTGGCATATACAGAGACAGTGAACAGAGCCAACGTGGAAGGAAGGTGGTTAGCAGTTAGCCACTGTGGGGGACCACTGCCATGGTTCCAGCGATCAGGGATCACAAAAGCACAGATGCCCAAGTCCTAATTGCTTTCTGTGGTTGTCATCCTCATACATAAATAAATTAGCAGCCCTGTCCTTGACACTGATGGTATGAATGGCTCACCTCGAACAGCTGTTGCAGAGGTTCTGGGATATTAATCACAACTTCCCTTCAATGGCATTGACCTTAAGGTGGAAATGCTTTGCTCTCATTCTAGCAACTGAGGAGGAGCAGGCCGCCCCACTGTGTTTGTGCACGTGTTGAGGGGGGTGGAGACACTTTGATTTTTATCATTATAATCACAAAGATAAGGCGTGTAAGAGTACATTAAAGTTTTCAAGCCATTTTGACATCTGTGCTCTCCACTGGGCCTCGACAATGTTTCATGGCAGGCAGAAATGGTTATCTCCATTAGATGACAGAAGACCCAAAATCAGAGAGGTTACCAGAACTAAGATTATTCAGCTGGGAAATGAAATTCGCCGCCTGACCACGATAGCATGGTCTATATTATAACACTCTCTTTCTTTAAAGAATAGATCTCTGTCTTCACCTCTCCCCTCTGATATCGAATTGAATCTGCTCAAAAACGTAAAAATATGCACATTTAGCCCTGATTAAATGCTCACTATATGCCACATACTGTGTTAAATTGCCTTCACGTGCAGAATAGCATCTAATCCCCGCCCTGCTAGGTAGGGGTCTTTGCCCTGCTTTTGAGATGAGACAAACCAAGGCTCAGAGAGGTTAATAACTTGCCCGAGGACACACAGACAGTCCAAGCATTCGACCTCAATTCTGTATCGCAGGCCTAGAAAATGCCAGTAGCTGAGGGCTCAGCCATACCCCCGAATGAGCAGAGGACTGCTTTTTAATGCTTTGATAGAAAAAAGGGGAAGCTGTCTTTGGCTTCTAGCATCACGGATTGTTTCCCTTCAGTTTATCTCATCGACCAAGAGTTCATTTCTGTAATTGTAATGGGAGAGCTGGAAGCCCAGCGTGGTAGAGGCTGCAGGGTCTCTGTGGAGAAGTGACGGGAAGTGTCACCAGTGTGTGGGAAGACGTGCACGGGTTAGCCTTTCAGGACCCTGTCTTGGTTCTGTTGCCTTTTGTGTCTGAAGTGCCCCTCCCTCCTCCCCTTCCCGGAGAGGCAGGCACACCTGCGACCTAGCCTCCCACTGTCATCATAGTACCTCTGATTTCCCTGCGGCTGAGCGGTTCAGAGATGACTTTCTGTTTCACTTCCTGCCCACGGTGTCTGGCTTCACACTGACGTCCTGAGTCTTCCGTCTCTGTTTTCTGCCCCAGAGCTCCCCTGAGGTCAGGGATGACCGAGGGATCTCAACAAGCCCAGGCACTCTGAGGGTGGGGAGGGGCTATGGAGAACATTCCACCAACCCTTCCTGTAGGAGCTTCATTCTGGAAGGAATCTGTCTTCGTCGCTGGAAGGCCCATGGGACTGAACCCCTGCAGCCTGCGATGCAGCAGCCACCGCAGTTGGGATCCTTATTCTGCCTCTTTCCCTGCTCCCTGGGACTACCTCAGAAATAAACTGCCTGCACCCAAATTCTCGACACAGCGTATGCTTCAGGGGTGAACCCAAACTCAAAAAGCTTACTTCTTTAATAACAGCACTTAGGGGGTTATCTACATACTCTGTCTTCTAACCTGGATGGAGAACGTGTGCGGTCATGGTGGTCTAGATTTGAATTCTGGCTCCTGTACGACCCTGGGCAGGCTTGTGAAATGGGAATTGAAATAACACCTTCCCGATGGGGTAGATTTCTGTATGTGTTTTACATGCCTGAGGAACTATCTTGTGTTCAGTCAGCACCAGTAATGATCTGACGTTGGCCCAGTTACTGTATACAGTGGTGGTTTTAAACACAGGCTGTGGCATGAGAGAGATCTGTGCACATCTGAACTCCCTCGCTCGGCGTCGAGTGGCCTTTGGTGAGTTCCTTGGCTTTGTCAGCTGTGGTGTCCTTGGATACACAATAAAGCCAAGAAGACTGGCCACCTCATGGAGTCATCGGGGCTGATATTTGTGTAAGTAGCTGACACGAAGCCTGGGGCGTGATGGTTGGTGCTCCATAAAATATAGCTGCTCCTACTGAATCCTCCTGGTCCCCGACTGGATTTGATGACTTCCTCCTCTGTATTCCTTTCATGCTTCCCTATATACCTCCTGACAGAATTACTGTGCACGTGCCCCGTCTCTCTCCCAAGACTGTACACTTCTCAAGGGAAGGGGTTGCAAGTTGTTTCTGGCTGGATCATCTCGTCTTGAACCACGACAACCAGAGGACCCCGCAGAGTCAAAAGAGCCTCAGGAGCTGAGGAGCTCAGCTACCTCGATGGATGAGAAGCTTCGGTTCCAGAGCCTCTCAGACGACAACTGAAAGGAGATGTCCTGGTGGCTGCCACTGACAGAGCAGGCAGGAGGGTGAACGAGAAGCAGGGCTGAGGAACTGGCCTCAGTTGACCAGTTGCCTGAGGGGGCTCTTGGTGAAAGCAGCTTCTATCTCAAGGCAACAGGGTTGAACGATGGAAGGAGGGATCTTTACCCACCAGTTTGGGTGAAAGGCAGGGGCTTTTTCTAGGAGGCACTTGAGGCTTTCCAGAGGTAAAATTGTCAGCCCAGCCTTGGACCTCCCCGAAAAAGAGACTCAGGGCAAGCTGAGGAGGAGGAGGATGGAGGCCCTGCTGTGGCCCCTGAGCAGGGACTATCTGGGCTGTGAGTGTGGGGACTCCATGTGTGATTGTATCCACAACATCAAGTCAGGCGAGGATGAACGTGCTCTGGAGAGAAAGGTGGGGAGGGGGCGGGGCCGCTGTGTGGAGAAGAGCTGTGGCATCCCCTTAGGGCTTGTCTTCTTCACTACCTGACCGTCAAGTGGCTGACCAGCAGCCCAAAGTGGCCTGAGCCTGTGGCCTGAACGTTCGCCCTGGTTAGCCTCACAGAGTCCAAGGGAGACTTGGTTCCTCTTATTCTTTCTTGTACCTCCTCCTCCCCCAGCACACACCATCCCGGCGATTCTTTCTACGCTGGTTTCAGAAGAAATTGAGAGAATGGTGGTGGGAAGGGGTGGAATTCGGAGGGGGTTTCTCTGAGGTTGGGGATTGTGGTGGTTGAGGCATGCCTGTCCATCTTTGGGGCAGCCTGGGACCTTTGGTGGGGGAGGAACAGAGAATGGCCACAGCTCCTGCCCCTCCAGACGTGGCACAGCACAGGCTGGAACATGGCAAAGGGGTCATTTCTTCCAAACAGCCAGGCTGTGCACGATTCCACTTACGGGCTTTTTGTACAGTGACCAGAGGCTCATTCCCTCTAGATATATTCCTGACCAAATTGTCTACACTGTTCTCACTCCCATCCCCCAAAGCTAAACCCTCTTGGGTCTCTTGTTACCCATCTGGCTGCCATTTAGTTTTCTTTAGTACATACCCTCCTACCCCCAATTCCCTTTTCATGTTGGTGTTGCTGGATCTTTCTACTTGGCCTTATTTTCTTCTCACTGACTTTACCTGCCTCCTGCAAATCCATGACCCCCCCAAGTCTATAGAGGCAGTCCTGGTTTCTTTTGTCTTTAGATATCACTCATGCCCCCAAACTTGGATGGCCCAAAACAGAATGTATTAACTCCTTCCCCAAATTGTCCCCCCCACCCCCGAATTCCCTAGTTTGGTGAATGGAATCACCTTTCACCAGTTTGCCCTAGCCCTGAAGCTGGGTGCTATCTTTTCCTTGTCAGCTATTCTTTTTAAACACACACACACACACACACACACACACACCTCTGAACAAACACATGTCACCAGATGTGCTAATTTCCATTGATTCTTAGATCATTTGCCCCTTGTCTTTATTGCTCTGTGCCCTAGGAGGCTGACTTCTGCCACCGTGTCTTCCAAGATCTTTTGCCCTCTGGTTCTGGGTTGGGTTCAGCCAATGGGAGGTTCTGAGAGGAGAAGTTGATGCATTTATTCTTCCTGCGTCTTCCCTACTGTGGTTTGGCGGGAACTATGTTTCTTCACCTAAGGTCTTGACCTATCTTCTCTCCTGGGTTCAGTTATCTTGAAGTTCCAATAACACTGCTTCCCTTTGCCCTTTCAGTTCAAGGGGCAGTAATAGCTTCCTGCTGTTGTCAGTCCTGGCGTGTGATTGTCCCTTTTGGTGTTCCTGCCTACATCTTTGTGTGCCTTGTCCCTTCATAAACCTATCAGCTATATCTCTAAGCAAACTGGATGTTTCTTGCTAGTGCACTGTTAGAAATACCAGGTCAGCTGTTGCTATCTTTTTTATATTTCTCAGATCAAACCATGACTGAGAAAGAAGGAGCTGGTTTTCTAAAAGCAAGCCATGAATAGTTCTGAGCAATGGCTCCATCTGCATTCCTCATTTTTTCCTCTAACCTGACTTGCTAGAGTTTGTTCTCATCAGCATGATGTAGACTTATTGGTGCTTTACCTTGGCTTTGTTCCCTGCCTCAGGAAACCCTGATGATCCGCAGGACTGCCTTTTGGGATTTTCAGACGTCAAGGCTCTTACAGGGTGTCCACGTGGACTCATTCTCTTGAATGTTTGCATTCTCTGTAATACACAATGCATTCTCTGTAATAGACAATGTATGGCACATGTACTGTCCAAGCTTTATGAGAGTGTGATTTATTAATTGCAAAAGGCCCTGTGCTTGCTCTGATGCTCTGCTCTCCTTGTCTTAAAATTAATAGTAATTTTTGAACAAGGCCTCACATTTTCATTTTGCACTGGATCCTGTTAATTATGGAGCCGTTCCTGTGTACCACACTATGTGGATAATTTAGGCCGTATGTGGACATGGTAACAAAGGACATGCAATCACCCAGAGAAAGAATGCCTTCGTTTTCAGCTATCTTTCTATCCTTCTGATCATGTCAAGGAAAAGTCTTTGTTTTGGTGCCAGTGTATCTTTCATGGCATTCCTGTCACTTGCTGATTCTCTTGTTTATAACGGAGAGTGGGCCTCAGGTTCTAGACCTTCTGTGGGCCACGTAATAACATCATTTTGTTTTCATGGTTACCTTCTATTTATGGCCAGTGGCACTACTTTTATGTTTATGAAAATTAAGTTTCCTTTAAAAATGGATTTAAATAAAAATGAAGTAATTAAAAGCAAGATGTTAAGTAAAGAAGTGTAGAGGTGGCATTTGGATATGACAACAATTTTTTTTAAAAGATTTTATTTATTTGACAGAGAGAGATCACAAGTAGGCAGAGAGAGAGAGGAGGAAGCAGGCTCCCTGCTGAGCAGAGAGCCCGATGCGGGACTCGATCCCAGGACCCCGGGACCATGATCTGAGCCGAAGGCAGAGGCTTAACCCACTGAGCCACCCAGGCGCCCATATGACAACAATTTTTAAGACTTTGTGAGAATAGCTGAAGTTTCGGAGACTCTAGTGTAGGATCAAGAAACATTCTTCCTTCTGCCTTTGGCTCTGCAACAGCCCAACTTGCCCTTGGAGATTCCAGTAAAGGGCTGCTCTGGGAATCAATATGCAAGCTGTGTAGAAAGAATTCATGTTACTTCCACTTAAAATCTTTGGTTTTATGGAAAGAGCGTTGATCGTGATACTTCAAAGTTTAACCCAGAAATGGGTCTAGGAGGAGCAGAATCAGATGTAGATGGATTGCAAGACCAAATCACGCAATTTTTTGTTCCCATGACCCTCACCACACCTGCCCTCTGACACATAAGTAGAGAGAGGAGGGGTGTGAGTGACGTTCCCCTCCAGAGGTGGCTGAAGTAGAGGGCATGTATTTCTCTGTAAACCTAAAATTGGAACTTTCAAAGTGTTAGGCTTGGAGTTTCTGTGCTCAACTGTCGCATTGAACCACAAGGGGCCAGAGGTCGTCAATTTCCCAATAGCCAGTGTTTGGAGTTTCTGCTTGGATGGCCCTCCTGAGTTGATGATGCATATTCCGTCTGTGCACCTTTTTCCTCCCTGCCTATGACATTTAAGGTGCAAAAACTTTCCCTACTGGCTACATTCTTCATCTTATTACACCCGTCATTGATTTCATTGGCTGGCATTTAACAGAGAAAGCTTGTCAAACGAAGCTGTTATGCTCGTGGTTTTAGAGGCTGGCACAACAGACAGTTCCAGGGAAAGAAGTGTGCGTGAATGGATAGAAATTCATTTCTACTAACAATAGCCACCCTTTTAGAAAAGAAAAATCCCCACTAGCACACAACATCTCTGAGTGCAGTTTACAACAGCAAACTCCTAATCCCACTATCCCTTCGGCCTCCGGTGGGTGCTATGAAATGGTTTCATTGCCTGGGAGAAGGGGATTTGGAGCAAGTTCTTGGGTCCATCTCCATGGTGTGTTGGGGAGCCATAGATGTGGTCTAATGTCATCCCATTCTTCAATAGCTCCTGGGTAAGTCAGGTCAATGATGGTCCCATCTTCTGTCCATTCCTTCATGCTCAGCTCCGATGACCCAATACTGAAAATCCAAGTGCAGGGTAAAAGTTAATACTAGTTATAGTTAAAAAGTTAATACTAGTAATAATGATGATAATAACATTAGCTGCCTTTTCCAGGCATGATACAGACATCTTTCGTCAAATCACCTTTAGCTCTTACAGCTAATTTGAAGGTAGGTGTTACCCTCACTTCTTTACAGGGGAGCTGCTCATTTGCCTGTTAGCCCTATTATCCACTTCCCATCCTCTCTTCTCTTGGTTTGCTTTGTATTTCAGGGAACTACATTTCCCAGGCCTCCTTGCCAACAGCCTTCCAGGTGGTGTTAGCTGATAGGAGGTGCTGGTGTGAACTTGCATGTGAGAGGAAGCAAGCACCCAGCATCTCTTGCTCAGTGGTATCTCTGGAGGTGGCTCCATTGGATTCCTCCCGCTTCGTGCCTCTGATTAGCTACACCTCCTCCTTCCTTGGTCTCCACTGGCAGGGTGGTAGCGGCTTCCTGCTGTTGTTAATATCTGAATGTCCTGACTGTGTCCTTTTGTCTCCTGAGCTCTTACGATGTTGGACAGCGGATTCTCTGACTTAATTTCCCCCCACTTAAATGGCCTAGGTTGGTTCCTGGTTTCCTGGCTGGCAGAGGTTAGCAAACTGTTTCTGGAAAGGCCCAAATAGTAAATACGTTAGGCTTTGTGGGCCAAGAGGCCAAACTGAGATACTTGAATGTGGGTATTTTTATAAGAGCAGAAGCAAATTTCCATAAATTATTTAGCTTAACAGGCCATATAGAAGCAAGTGCAGGCTGGATTTGGCCATCGGGCTATCGGTTGCTGAGCCCTGCAGGGTGGGGAAGAGATTGAAACTTATTTTAAGTGATATGGAAAACCACTGAGCCATCCTAAGGAAGAAGTGGGAATGGAGAACTCTTCTAAGATCGGTCTGGCTGCTTTGTTAGCAATAACAGTAGGTGAGCAAGAAAGAATGCAAGGGGACCCACTAACAAGCCACAGCAACAATCCAGGCCAGAGGGAGGGGTGACTTGCCCATGGGTGGTGACCATGGCACAAGCACAGCAGGTAGACTGGAGTCATATTCTCAGTCTTCCTGAAAGACGGATCTGATCATGTCACTGAGAAAAGCCATCTCAAAGTCCCGGATTGTCCACAGTTCAGTTGGTGAATTCTATGGACTCCTGACCATCTATTCCAAGCCCCCAAACGGGGACATTGATAGAGATAGGCTCAGGAAATGAAGATAGCAGGGAGGTGGGGTGAACAGTCATTAGTTTGGATTGATTTGGAGATGACAGGAGTTACTGTCACCATGTGACGCTTTTCCTGCAGTTTTCTTCCAGATTTCAGGCCCCGTAAGGCCAGGATCTCTAGGATTTGCACCTAGGGTGGTTAAATTAAAAGATAAATGCCTGCTTTCTTTTTCTTTTTTCTTTTTTCTTTTAATTTTAATTTTTATTTTTTATTTTATTTTTTTTTCAGCATAACACTATTCATTGTTTTTGCACCACGCCCAGTGCTCCATGCAATCCATGCCCTCTCCAATACCCACCGCCTGCTTTCTTTTAATACACTTTCTTTTAACATGTTGGCTGAAGAGGGTCATTGTCATTTTAAATTCCCATTTGCAGCAGAACTTCTAAGGCTCATGGAGAGAATTCAGGGATTTATAAATCTGGGTGGAAGAAGTATTACTTATTTATTTTCACTAACATCTAAGTGAAACTTAGCACAATGATAAATGTATGTCAGAAACCCGTGGTAGAATTAACAGTTCCACTAGATATTACAGATATTTTCATCTCCTATAGCTGTTGTTGTGGATATCTTAAAATATTCATTACTTCCATAACCCTAAATGATTACACCCACTACTAGATCTTATTTAATGTTTAATAAAGATACACAACTATGACTACATCACCAATTTGGTTTTTTTAATAAAAATATTTTGGTAGCTATATTTCAATATAATCGGCTTTTCTGTAATCCTGCATATTTATTCTCTGCCCTTAAAAACATATTTGGAGAAGGGGTTTATAGGCTTCACCAGACTTCCAAAACCCAAAGCAGAGCCCGTTGCTACCCTAGTCATGACTTCTGTTTATACAATGGTAGTGGATGCTGCTGCTCCCGGTTGGGTGACAGGTGTAACTCAGAGTTCCTAAAACCTCTTTCCTCGAGCACCTTGTGCTTAGGCAGGAGCCATGTTCCGAGGCTTCACCAGCACAGAAGCACTTAGCTAATTAGGCTGAACTCAGGGCCAGACCTCAGGGGAGGGAAAGCAGCCTGTCTGGACCCCTTTGGCAATCCATTATTCCCCAAAGCAGCAAGATTGATAGCTTCTGCACATCTTGGTCCAGCTAATAATTCTGCAGATGCTGCTTTAATTCCAAAGCACATAGCCACCCCAGCCTTTCTTTTCAACTTGTCTCTCAAATGGGGGATAACGAAGTGGATCCCAGAAATGGAGCCCATGAACTATATGAGGATGAGTTGAACAGTAGCGTTTCTTGCTCATGTCCATTTCCATGGCTCAGCCACTTCTGGTCCCCAATTTGGATTCTCTTCTCCCACCCCCATTCTTTGTTAACCTCTCTCAGCTTTGCTTTTCAGCTTACACAACCTCCTCCGCATGTTCTGAAATTACCTTTTCTCCGATCAGAAACCTCTCGAAATTTCTAGTCCTTCTCAGAACCTCTGATGTTTGATTGAACTTGAGAAAAGGGAGGTCTCTGGCTCTGAGTGATGGAGTGAGGTGGGAAAGGAAGAGTTGGCTTTTTTTTTTTTTTTTTTCCTCCCTGCTAGTGGCTCAGAGACCCATGAGACAACTGCTGGGCTCTGGGATGACTTTTTTTTTTTTTTTTAAATCAAGTTTCCCCGTGACATTGAGTACATTCAATTGCCCGTATACAACAAATTCCAAGCCCACCCTGAAAGCTCACCAGTTTAAATAATGAGTTTCTGGCAGGCTACTCTGTGTAGTGTTGGGCTTTCTTTCCCACTGTGGTTACAGAGAGTTCATTGCTGACTTAGTCCTCTCGTATCTCCAGGGCGCTGCCTTCCCAGGATGGATCAGGAGAGAATTGCCAATACACCGCCCTACTGGGAGCTTCTCTCTGAGGTCTTGCTGAGGCTTGTGGATGCTGAGATGTAGCAGATGAGCCAATGGGGACCCAGGAGCTTAGATGCCATGCCTCGGAGACCCATGAAGGATAGGTAAGATAATATGATCTGGAACCCTAATCTCAAACCTTTTGCTTTTGTCTCCAGTCAAGTTCTTTGCTCATTCAAAAAATCAGCTTGTCTTTTTTATTTTTGAGTTGTAGGAGTTCTTTATATCTTCTGGATGTTAACCTCTTATCAGATCTATGATTTCCAAATATTTTCTCTCATTTTGTAGCTTGCTTTTTCATCCTGTTGATTCTTCGAGGATAGTAACAGGTTTGGTCTAACTTCCCTTATCCTAAGAATCTTTGGGATCTTGTTCAAAATACATATTCCCAAGTCCTTGCCCTGGGAGTTCTGATTCAGGGGATAGAGGTCAGGACCCATGAATTCTTAATAAGAACCTCAAGTGAATCTCAAATAAGTTTGGAACACTCTGGATTCTACTAGAATAGTTGCTCAACAGTAGTTGTACAATGGAATCGCTTGCAGAGCTTTAAAAAATATTACTGCCTGGTCTTACTCCCAGAGTTTCTGAATTAATCGAGAATAACTAATTCTCAATAAATAATGACCTTGGGACTGGGGACACTGATGACCAGCCCAGGTTGAGAACCACCACTCTGCTCTGTCAGCCCCTCTGGCCAGGCGCCCTGCTCCTGGCCTGGTGCCTGGCTCAATTTGGATTTGCTATACTCCAAGCCTCACTTGCTTATTTTGAAAGTGAGCCTTAGATTTCTTGTCCTTGAAAATGGTTCTCTGATGAGGTCAGGAGCTTTATAGATAAAACTGACATTTGTGGCCCAAAGTCTCCACGTTGTGCTGGGGAAGTTGAAAAAAGAAAACAGACTGGAAGTTACTTCCTAGTGGACCCAGTGAAGGTCTGCTCTTTTGTACTAAGATCTGAATGCTTCCTTCTGCAGAAGTGACAGGCACCATTGACTGAAGCAGTTTGTTGCCATAATTGCACCAAAAAATGAGCCTTTTATCCCTGGACTATTGGACAGTAGTCCTAATACAGCTACTTGCAATTACCCTGGGCTCTGGGAAGCAGCCTATTCATAACAAAAGATTCTTCTTGAAGATCATTAAACAACTGTTTTTAAACCATTTCTACACTGTAGGTATGGATATAGATGTGTGGTTTTGGGGGTCTAAACACCAAGATGGGGGTGCCTCGGTGTCTCAGTTGGTTAAATGCCTCCTTTCAGCTTGGGTCATGATCCTAGCGTCCTGGGATCGAGTCCTGCATTGGGCTCCCAGCTTGGTGGGGTCTACTTCTCCCTCTTGCGCTCCCCCCTGCTTGTGCATGCTCTTTCTCTCTCAATAAATAAAGTCTTTAAAAAAATTTTTACCAAGATAGGGCAAGAAAACCTAACTAGAGAATTTATAAATTAGCTTCCCTTGATCTCTCAAACAAACAAGCTAATTATTTATTCTTGGAATCTGATAAGAGACCAGAATGTGAAATTTAGATTCCAGATCTGATTCTTTTGCCTTTTCTTCATGGGCCTCTTGGGCATGACATCTAACCTCTCTGGGCCTCAGTGTGTTTATCTGTAAAATGGAGCTCATAATACCCACCCAGGCTGCTGGAGGATCAGATGAGGTGAGACGTAAAAGGTATTTGTTAACTTGGATGCAAATAAATGTTAGGCCCTTAGTAACTGGTGGTTAGTACGGTTGCTTGTGCTGTTTGGAGCTGTTGTATGGTCAGTGGGCATCGCTCCCACAAATCTCATCTTCTACATCAGAGAGACAAACTACCTCCACAGGGCCCGCCAAGCCCAGAGGAGCACCCAGCCGCGAGGAGGTGAAGAACGTCCGTACAAATGTTCCGTCTGCATGTGTTCTGGACCTGATCCCCAAGCACCATCATCTCCCACTGGATGAACCAAACGGAGGCTACAGCACTGTGTTTCCTTTAGCACCTTCCAGTCTCTCACCAGCTGTATCCGAATCAAATGGAAAGAGGAATTGCCATCACCATCTGCCCACGACTAGAACTCATGCTTGCTGGAGTGTTCACCGTCCCACTCTTAAGTCAGATTAAACCTGTTTATTTCCGCTTGTGGACTCAAAGCCATTCATCCTCATTACTGGAGTAATTTTCCTTTAGTGGGTGGGGATTATTTGTTAAAATGTGGATAAGTTTGGGATCTTAGCGTGGGATAGTGTGCCTCAGAGGCTGAGGGCAGTTGCCCTTGGGAGCTGGGTGCAGGGCAGGAAGTGGTCATTTGTGGGGAGAGGCATGAGAACCTCCCACAGTCACGCATGCAGAAGAAATGTTGTTGTAGGAGACGGTATGCTAAAAGAGGTAGTAGGAGACTTACTGAGCACCTACTACATACTAACACTGTGCTAGTGATTGCCTCTCAGTTTCTCATTTGATTCTCCTGGCCATTCCGCTGCAGGGGCTCATTTCCATTTTTCCAGAGGCCAAGAGATGTAAAGTAACCTGATCGAGATCCTATAGCTGGTGGGAATGGTCCGGTTCCAAAGCTCACGTGTATTTTCCTCCACATCTCCGACTCCAGGGAAACCAACCACAGTGACACCGGGTACAGATGGGTACTGGAAAACCACCAAAGGGGGAAGAAAAACACAAACATTGTTGTTTGTTATAGAAAATGGTGCGATCAAGAGTCATTTATGTCCCATTTATGTCTAATTAGCACATGGCACAATAATGATTATGATTAAATATGTGACAGATGAAGTTGGCTGCACATTTTATTTGATCGGCACAGAAAGCACAGCACATCGGGGCTCTGTTGCTGTCACTCTTTGCCCACGTAGTGCAGTCATTTGTTCATAACTTCAATACATCCTGAATGACGCTGGTCAGCAGTTTCAGTCCAGAACCTGCAGCTCAGACATATACAAGGTGGCAGAGGCACGCGTATCCAGCTTTTTCGTTAATGTCAACAGAAGAACAATCCATTAATTTGCTAATTATTCCTCCCCGTGGTGTGCAGGTATCATTAGGAAAAACAAATACACTGTGACTTAAGTGACTCCAAGTCCCTGCTTTTGTTATTGAATTTGCTCAGATTGGTTTTTAAATTTTGTGATTATGATGAGTGTCTAGGTCTACGGTGAATGAGCAAATTAATTTACTGTTCTTGGCGAGAGAGGAGAGATGGCTTAAATTCACAGAGGATCACGGTAGGGGGGACGTGGCTGTGATGAAGCCAGAGACATGCATTTTAGCCTTCCAAAAGCCGCCTTCTGTTACTGTGTGCTCTGTAACTCCTGCCTACATGTTCTTTCTCATCCCTGCTATGAGGATAGTAATTATATTTACTTCACAGGGGACGCCTTCGACCCCAAAAGCAAACCCTGAGACACAAATTTTGAGTGCCCCGTAGTCTGCTTTGGAGGTGACCTAAGGAAACGTGGCAGAGTTGCTGATGAAGAGTGGGCTATAGCCATGGGCGAGGGGGGGTCAATGCCACTGTGACTCTGTATTCATTTACTACTGTGTATAACTCATTACTCCAAAGCATCTTCTCCTTCCATTTCCTCCAGATTAGTGGCTTATCTGGCGGGTTCTGGCTCAGGATCTTTCGTAAGGCGATACTCAAGATTGGAGCTGCATTCATCCAAAGGCTTGAGTGGGGCTGGAGGATACATTTCCAAGGTGGCTTCATCACGTGGCTGGTGAGTTGGTGATGGTTATTGGCAGGGGACCGCAGGTCCTCGCTGGGTGGTCTCCACAGGCAGTGTGCATGTTCTCATGGCAAGCTTCTGGCTTTCCCCAGAAACAGCAATTCAAAGGGGAAACAGCATTTCTGTGACCTAGGCTTAGAAGTCACATAAAAAACCTCCCATCACTTGCTCGTCATCAGAAGTGAGAGACTTGCTGCAGCCTATATCTTGGGGCGGGTGGGGATTAGGCTCCCCCTTTAGAAGAGATGAGTTTCAAAGAATTTGTTGACATAGCATAGAACAATCACATACTCTGTGACACTTTCTCTCCCAACTCCCATTGCTTCTGGTTGAAGATGCTGGGGGTTACCCTGGAGTTAAGAATGGGTGACAGTAGGGGAGGGAGTTAGTCCTCCATTTCTGCCTGGTGTTTAAGAGCTGCTCCCTGAGATACCAGAGGTCCAAGTACAAGCCAAACTGTCCCAGACTGATGTCTGTTTACAAGCAAAGCCCCAAGTGCCTCCTCAACTGCAGGCCAGTTCAGGGATCTGAGCTCAGCCTAAGTCAGCTCTGAATCCATTATTTCCATTTATGGTAACTGGAAGCACCTGCTTTTTCTTGCCTTCACCTTCTTCAGCTGAAAAGGAGACTGAGGCCCTTGTTCTATTTCCTACATTCCACTTGCCTGGACCAGCAAATGATTTCCATGTCAATGGGAGGTATTTATAAACATGTACACACACACTTGCATTCACAGAGACAAATTGCACCCCTCTCCGTTTTGTTTTTCCTGGCACTAACCTTCATTTATAATGCCGTATTTGTGTAATTACAGCGCTGCAGGAGTGGATCATGATTTCAAAATACAGTCAAAATCCCCATCAGAAGAAATGGGGAAGAAGATGGAAAACAAATGCAAAGCAATTAAAAAGTCCTTGTGGCTGAGTTTTCCCGTTGTCTCCTGTGCTCGGGTCTTGAGACCCCCACCCACCCACCGATGCATGTGTATGTACATGTGTGTGTGCATGTTTACGTTGTTGCTGCTGTTACAGGTCTGGCCTTGGGACTACAGTGTGACTACCCACTTGGAGATGACCATCCTTCTGCATGATTAGTTTATTCTGTTTAGTTATCTCTGGTCTTAATGGTTGGGGGATCTTGGCCACAGAGTGTATTTGTTATAATACATGTACCCTCCCAAACCCCTCCCTCTGCTATTTTCTTGCATTAATTCCCTGGTAATATTTTTAGGTTGCTTTCCTGTGCTTGAAGAATACTCTTCCACTTCCAGAGTTTACCTGTCCCTCTATCTCTGCGTTCCCAGTCTCTCTTCCTCCCATTATCCTTTTGCAACATCCTCCGCTTCATCCCTGGCAGAGATGCTTGCAAATTCAATAGCATCCTCTTTTCTCGGCCGGGCAGCATGCCAGCTAGAAGCCCAGGGGTCTGGTCTGGGCGGCTTTGTGTTGGGGATACTGCCTCTCCTGCTCGCTGCATTCTTGGGAACCTATTGAAGTACTGAGTCCCTTTGCAGTGCCTGGAAAACCAAATTCCTTTCTTTTCCTTTTCTGGCCTGTGGGGGGTAAGGCACAATATACTTTGCTAAATCTTAAAACCTTAAAGCAGTTTATGCATCCAATTTGGGGGCAGGCTTTTTGTTCCAGAAAGTTCCCTGGGGCTATCGCATATAAAATCCCACTCTGAATAACGTATTTGGAAACATTGGTGAAAATATTCCTTCGGCACATTACAATTTGCCAGATTGGGGACGAAGACTTTAGAAGAAAAGGAGGGAATTTTTTTTTTTAAGTTTTTATTTATTTATTTATTTGACACAAAGAGAGAGATCACAAGTAGGCAGAGAGGCAGGCAGAGAGAGAAAGAGGGAGAAGCAGGCTCCCTGCCGAGCAGAGAGCCCGATGTGGGGCTCGATCCCAGAACCTTGGAACCATGACCCGAGCCGAAGGCAGAGGCTTAACCCTCTGAGCCACTCAGGCATCCCAGGGAGGGAATATTTTCAATGAGTATTATTAATTACTTTTTGGCTGGGGCCAGTCAGTATTCACTCACTTGTTACTTTGGATCAAAAGTTTCTAGGGACTGTTAAGATCAAGTGTTTGGATAGCCTCCCTTCTTCACTCTTGTTCTGTCTGTCCCTGGCTGTTGTGCTCCTTTGTGAGTTGAGGGTGAGGAGGAAATGCATGGAAGGGGGCTGGTGGTACCAGAATGTACAGGGGAAGTCCAATTCCTTCTGATTTCTCCATTCAAGTGCTGCAGGAACATGTCTATGAGCATCTTAATAGATGCGTCCCCCACACCCGGCACTTCTGGGTTGACAAGGAAGGATATTCAGAGATATCGTTAGCTGCCTTACATTCTATTAGCTTTGAAATTCTGTTCTTGTAACTCTATAGCCCTTGAACTCTCTTTAAGGGTCACTGGAGGGAGATCTTTGTTTTAGAGACGGGATGAGGGAGACAATATGTTATGTGTGCCTTTTGGTCTGTGTTATTTGTGGCTGATTTCAAAGCTATTAAACAGGTCAGTTTCAGGAAATTCATTCAATTTCTTCATTGAAGTGATAACCTATTTTAAAATAATTGTTTACAAATTAAGTTTGGAATCCTTTATGCAGATTTCTTTTTAGGGACCTGGGCTAAGGAGAGCTGCTTTCCCTAGGGATGTTTTCCTCCTGAGTACACCTCCTACTGTGCCTTCTTTGGCTTCTGAAATCCTACCTTTGTTTCACTGCTGGCTAAGATCTCCTGTCTGCTGTTTCCCCTATCACGGATAGCGTTTTCCCTCATCTGTGGCAACTGCACATACTCTAATAAATTAACCTCGCAGGATTGCTGTGTTGGAGGTTGTGGTGGAATCCAGCGAGGTGTAGCAAATTATTTTTATCTCCTGCTCCCTGTTAAGCAGTGGTTGTTATTCTATTATCTATGTTTTGAATCTCGCTGTTTGATCCTCGAAGACTAAAAGTAGCTTCTGTGCAGCTAGATGGTATTAGGGACGCCAGTTGCAGCTGTAAATTTCTCTGGCTGAGCCACACTCACTTTCCACATCTGAAATATACGTTCAGCTGTATTTCCCCCTGACACCCCTATATACTGTAGCCTGCAGAGATATCACTTCCAAATACGTCTCTCGTTCCCTTCCTCACACCAAGGGAATCTACAGTCTGAATGGACAGCAGAGATAACATGGCCACATCTCCCACATTGTGTGGACCTTGTTTTCTATTTAACTAGTGATAGAATCGGCATCCTGGGAGGTTTGCAGAAGCCAATCTCTCTTCTTTCTAGGGCTACAATTGGATTCTGTAAGAGAGAGAAGAGCACTATGGTGGGAAAGCCTGAGTTCTCAGATATTATTTCTGTCTGGCTGTTTTGAGATGACAAAGGAAGGCCTTGGTCATTATGCCTACATGTGACAGGATGGTCAACTTTTGTAAATCTCAAGCTGGATAGGGAGAAACAAGGAAATTGGAAATGTGTGTTTCCATCAGCTCTGATAGCAAAGCTCTAACCATTCTGCCTCAGTGGGTTTAGGCAAAGAAGGGGTTGAGGGGTTGGGAAGAAAAGAGGAGTGAAAGAAGGTGAGCAAAGGGAGTGGCTGTATTTGATTATATCTGGGGTAAGAACAGGGGGGTTCCTACAAAGCAATCAATTGTCTTAATCTGCTTCCTTCTTTTGCTTTTTATTTATTTATTTATTTATTTATTTTTTAAGCCTTTCTTTTTTTTTTTTTTAAAGATTTTATTTATTTATTTGACAGAGATCACAAGTAGGCAGAGAGGCAGGCAGAGAGAGAGGAGGAAGCAGGCTCCCTGCAGAGCAGAGAGCCCGATGTGGGGCTCGATCCCAGGACCCTGAGATCATGACCTGAGCCGAAGGCAGAGGCTTAACCCACTGAGCCACCCAGGCACCCCATTTTTTTCTTTTTTTTTTAAAATATTTTATTTATTTATTTGACAAAGAGAGAGAGATCACAAGTAGGCAGAGAGGCAAGCAGAGAGAGAGGAGGAAGCAGGCTCCCTGTGGAGCAGAAAGCCCGATGCGGGGCTCAATCCCAGGACCCTGAGATCATGACCTGAGCCGAAGGCAGAGGCTTTAACCCACTGAGCCACCCAGGTGCCCCCTTCTTTTGCTTTTGATTTGCTTTCTCCTGATTCCAGTTCACTTCTCACGGCCTCTGGAGCAACCTCATGACCTTCCTTGATACACACTTCAGCATTCTCTTAACCAGTTTCCTGTTTTAAACATCCAAGAAAGCAAATCTGACTGGCCTAGTTGGTCATGTCCCCCAAGGACACCCAGAGGCTAGGGTCCGGCTCTTCTGGCCTTAGATTTGCACCCTTGGCTGTGGCCGGAATGCCTGGGCCACGGGGGAAGCAAAGACCCTCCTGGGACTCCATGTTCTTGCAGAGGTGGTGGTTAGGCCCATTCTAGGGAATGGCGTATACCAGCCCGTGTCACCCCAGGCTTTCCGCATAGCAGACATACACATTTACATCTGTAATTAATTGTGTACCCTGCAAACCTAGGACGAAAGACCCCGCAAACAAAGGGGTCTAGCACATGACATTTTGTAAGGTGCTTGTTATTGACACTCCCAGTTCAAAACAAAAGGCTTCTGTGCTAAAATCCACAGCAGGGAACAACAACTAAAACAAAAATCCTCAAGAGTGATTTAACTCGCGGAAACATATATAAACAGTCATTTATGCCCTTAGCGAAGGAATAAAAGATCAAAATTGGAATAACAGAACAAAGAGCCTTCCTTTTTTCCTTTTTCTGCATGAGGAAAATTACCCAAGGACTAGCAATTTCAATATTTTGTTGTTTCTCGGATATGAATGCAAATATGTATAAACCAAAAGTCAGCTGGAGGCTTGGCTGGCCCTTGAGATCTATATGAATATGCCTTCAGCTCCCAAATTCTGGGGCCTGTGGAGCTTTAAATCCTAGATTTCTGCTACCTGCAAGTGTGGGATACGGGTGGGATGGCCACACGTGTCCTTTTGGCTTTCTCTACCACTCAGGTTCAACTTCCTTGAATCTACCCTTGTTCTGTAGCACATCTAGTCTGGTATGAAACTGCCTCTTTGGGGAGGTTTTCCTGAGGGGCCCTTGTGAGGGGTCTCATTGTACAGCAGGAGGTCTTTGCCCTCTCCTCATCTGCTCTCCCTCCCTGCCCTCTCCCAAATTTTTCCAGAGGGCAGGAGGTCCTGCCTTTCTCTTTCTTCTCTTTTGCAGAGCTACTCAACTTTCTTTCCAGATTTCTTCTCCCTACTCTGTACTTCCAACTCTGTAAAAAAAAAAAAAAAAAAAAAGCTAAACAAAACCGAGGGACTGCCACTTAGCCTCTGTACTTGTAAGGAGACTGTTGGAGTTCTAACTAGCCGAGAGATGACAAATAAGGTACTTATTTAAAAAAAAAAAAACCCACTGAAGTATGAGATTAGAACCATTGCCTCCTTTTGCCAATGAGAAAACTTGAGTACTGGGTTAAGCTGGGGACTTGAGGGCACTATACAACCTGGGCTGCTATGTGAAAGTCACGATCTAGTAGGTTTCAGTGGATTCACAGAATGCCATGAGCTTCATGCACCTGCGTTTCACCAAGACTCTTCTATCAGTTTGTTAACATCCCTGGTGAAGTATGTGGATCTATGTGCCCGTACAATTGGGGGGATTTCTTTCTGGCTGACTGGCCATTGCCAGGGAGTGCTAACTAGTGAATCACTATCAAACTAAGAAAAGGGAGAGTAGGAGCGCCTGGGTGGCTCAGTTGTTAAGCATCTGGCTTTGGCTAAGGTCATGATCTCAAGATCCTGGGATTGAGCCCTGCATCCAGCTCCCTGCTCAGCAGAGAGCCTGCTTCTCCATCTGCCTGCTGCTCCCCCTGCTTGTGCTCTGTCTTTTGCACACTTTCTCTGACAAATGAATAAATAAAATCTTAAAAAAGAAGGTAGAGTAAACTTTTGGCACTCTCTTGTATCCAAGTACTTACATTCCTTCCTGATGGTACCGTGATTCCATTTGGGGGCATTGCCTCCCTTCTGCTGTGGGCAGTTTGGGTGGAGGGGAGATGCAGGTGGAATTCTTTTATAACAGATACTGAAAGTCTTGTCAGCCAGATCCTTCCTTCTGCCTGTTACAGCCAGGAGCCACTCACCTTACCTGAGCTCAGCCAAGAGGACCTTTCCCCCAGCTCTTCAAATTTTGAATAGTGTGAAACAGACAAACAGATGATGATTACAGTTTATTCATCCCAGAGCCAGGCTCCTCAGCAAGACTGACATGTTCCCAATCTTGGCATTGCCTGTTTCTGTTGCTCCCAAGTGTGACTCTTTGACCTCCTTTGCCTTTTCCCCAGAATGTGTTTCTATGAACTGCAACCAAGGAACCTAAATGAGAACAGGCTTCTTTAGTAGTATGTCAAACTTTGTCCATGTCTCTTTGCCTTGTTTTCTATTATTCAATGACTGGGATAAAAATGTGGATGGCATCAGGGTCCAGAGTGATTACCAAAAATGGAAATGATGGACTAAAATAGGTGAAATATTACTAATAAGGATGGTGACAGCTTGACATTTTAGGTGTTAAAATCTAACTGCACATCAGCTTAAGTAAGAGGTAGGATTGTGGGTTAGGGTAATAAGAGCAGCCCCCATTTAGGCCTAGCTGGTGGGATGCTCCAAGGAAGAGACTCTGTCCCACAGAGAAGAAAATTGAGGCTTGAGGTGACTCGGCTAACACCTGATTGCTGTAGGATTCAAAACATGAGTTCTGGCTTTTTCCATAAAGCTACAGGTAGTGGGGAAAACTGTAATCATAGAGGATTGCACCAGAGAAGGGTGCCAGTGAGGGCAGCTCTGGGTCCAAAATCTGTAGTAAGCTCAGGTGCAGTTGCAGCAGATGGGGGCCCTGGGGGCTTATTAACCCCGGAGCCGAGGCAAAGAAACCTTCAGTGAATAATTAAAATCAAGGTGGTGTTCATGCATTGCAAGACTCAACAAACAAAGTCACTGCTCCCTGAATTGATCCATAGGTTTAATACAAATCTTACAAAAATCCCAGCATGCTTTTTAATAGACATAGACAAGCTTATTGAAAAATTTACATGGAAATATTCAGGACTTTAGAATAGCTGAATATTTTGGAAAAAAAAAAGCAGAAGAAAGTGGGAGTCATCACTCTATCTGATGTTAAGGCTTAGTACATCACTATTGTAATCAAGACAGTGTGGCCGCAGTGAAGGGAAAGACACATGGATGAGTGGAACAGAACCCCTAGGTATAGACCCATGCAAGTATGCCTGACTGATATTTGGTAAACTTGCAAAAGCAATATAATGGGGAAAAGACAACCTCTTCAACAAATGATGTTGTAGCAATTGCACATCTATAGAGAAAAAAAAAAAAAAAAAGAACCCCAACCTAAACCTCATGTCTTGTACAAAAATTTATTCAACTTAATGTAAAAGTATAAAACTTCTATAAAAAATGTAGGAGGAAATTTTCAGGATGTAGGCCTAGAGAAGAACTCTTTTGGCATCCAGGAGGAAGTTGGTACTTAAAATCCGAATTCATAAAGGAAAAATTGATAAATTAGCTGTCATCAGAATTAAAACCTTTTGCTCCATTAAGCTGTGCTAAAGAGGATAAAAACACAAACTACAGACTGGGAGGCAATATTTGCAAGCCTTGTATTTGACAAAGGACTTGCACCTAGAATATATATAAGAACTCTTAGTAATCAACAGCAAAAATTAGACAATCCAATTAGAAAATGAACAACAGACGTGAACAGACGTTTCATCAAAGTGACTCTATAGATGGCAAATGAGCGTCTGAAAGTATATTAAATATTATCAGCTATTAGGGAAATGCAAGTTAAATCCATAATGAAGTGTATCATCACACCTATCAGGCTGAGTAAAAGGAAAACCACAGTAACCAGAGCAAATGCTAGCAAGAATGTAGAGAACTGGATCACTCTTGCTTTCCTGTGAAAATGGCAGGATGGCACTTGCCACTCTAGAACGGAACTTGGTAATTTCTTATAAAACTATGCATATAGGGGCGCCTGGGTAGCTCAGTGGGTTAAATCCTCTGCCTTCGGCTCAGGTCATGGTCTCAGGGTCCTGGAATCGAGCCCCGCTTTGGGCTTTCTGCTCAGCAGGGAGCCTGTTTCTCTATCTCTCTGTCTGCCTGCCTCTCTGCCTACTTGTGATCTCTCTCTCTCTGTCAAATAAATAAATAAAATATTAAAAACAAAACAAAACTATGCATACACCCACTGTACAACCCAGAAGTACACCCTTTCCAAGAACAATGAAAACTTACCTAAAACCCTAAATGTAAATGTTCATAGCAACTTTATTTGCTATAGCCCCAAACTGCAAACAACCAAACATGCTTCAGTGGGTGAACAGTTGGACAAATTGTAGTTCATCCATATCATGGAATCCTACTCTGCAATAACAAAGAACAGGCTGGTGATACTCACAGAAACTTACATGGCTTGCAAGTAGACTATGCTGAGAGAAAAAGAAGCCAGTCTCAAACGGCTGTGCTATATGATTCCATTTATAAAACGTTCTTGAAATGAAAAATAAAAAAATCATAGAGATGGAAAGAAGTCGCCAGAGGTCAGGAGGGAAGGAGTCTGCTGTGGGCTGTAGAAGGGTAGTGTGGGGGGTCCTTGTGATGGAGCTTCTGTATCTTGACTCTGCTTTTGACCATATGAATGTACATATGTGAAAAACTACACAGAACGAAATACTCCCACATATACATGCACACTGTGTGTGGGTGTAAAACTGGTGGAATCTGCAGAAGGTTAGTAGATGGAGTCAATATCAGTTTCCTGGTTGTGAGATTGTGCTATAGTTAAGCAAAATATTACCATTGGGGAAACTGGGTTAAGTGTATACAGATATCTCTTTATTATTTCTTCTGTGTGAATCCACAATCACCTAAAAATATAAAGTTAAAAGAAACCAAGTGCATAACTAGGAAATCCAGAGAGGACCCCAGTCAGTAGCTGGTGGAAACCAGCTCTCACGGATTCCCCAGCATAGGTCAGTGGCAGCTTCACCAGCTTCCGGGGCCCAAGTTCTCTCCATGTGTCACTGCCTTCAACTGACTTCCTGCTCTTCCATCCTAAGACTGGAGCATCACAGTATCTGGCACCTTGGGTCTATGAAAGCTTTCTGGAGGAGTGAGATCTTTTTCTATGAAGCCAGCCCCATAATTGTCTTTTCTTTGTTATAAGCCTTTTTCACTGCTGTTGTTTTATGATCACTATTACCTTTCAACATCTCATATGACTAAACTACAAGGCCGGATCACAAGGGGAAAAAAGGGAGCTCCACTTGCCAATGAATTAACTGTTGAATTCCTAACTTCTAGCTAATGGTTCAAAGACCCCAGCCTGAAAGTTGGTGAAGAGCAGGAGAGAGGAGCGCAATCACCATATGACACGGGGTGGTTAGGCCTGGAGCAGAATACCAAGTATCTCTTCCGTGGCGAAGAGAAAGGCTTTGTGTTAGCTTATTTACTTTCCAAAACAGAATGAAGACTTCCAAGGTCAGGACCAAATAATGAATTTTCTGAGTCACTAATGTAAAACAAAACATGGCAGTTGTTTGGTGTAGAAGTTCAAGGATCTCTCTTCCCATTTATCACAACGAATAGAAGTTAATTATAAAAAGAGCTCTACTTGAGAAGAGCAAAACCTCAGAAACAAGGAGTCCTTGTGTCCTTCCAAGATCTTAGAGTGGTTCCTAGGTAGTGGGCCAGATTGTCTTACTAGGCATCTGAAGGAACAAGTCGGTTTATCTGCCAGCCTTTCCTCCTTAAGTCTTGCAAGAGTCCTGAGTTTGGGAGTGCTCAGCGTTCCATGGAGTTCCCTCATAGCATTAATCTACCACACAGATGCCAGACCTGAGTTGCAAAAGAAGACGTAATGAAGAAGAAAAATAAAATAAAACCAAAGGTTGGGTCCACCCTGTTTCTTGCATATAAGGCTCGAGTTGCGTGCCTCTTCTCTAAAATAACAAGGATGCTGCTTCTAACTTCATCCTGAGGAAATTCTGGAGATAAGAAAGATCTCCTGGAAGATTATGCCAAGCCATGACCAACTTCCTGAAGGCTGCACCCTCCCTTACAGGGTTGTGTTAGTATAGAGGCACAGTTCCTGGCATGGAGAAGGGGCGTGTTCCTTGTTAACCGTTGTTGTCCTCATCATTATAGCAGTTACTATGATTTTGACCATCTGAGTTTGGGAGTGAAGAAAGCCTCATTGGAGAGCCTCACTGTCTCTCGGCTTATTCTGACTCCATGATGTCAGAGAGGGAATGAGATCTCACAATGGTGGAGTTTTACCATTATCCTCTGACCTTCTTCTCTCTTGATATGTGGAGGAGCCAACATGGCTTTCATGATCCTCAAACCAAAGGCAGATAAAGCATTATCACTCCCCTTGCAGAGGTCTATGTATTCAAGCAGTATTTGGTTACAGTGTTAGGACCCCCTGTGTCTGTCTAACTGTATCAGTCAAGCACACTAGCCTGTACTTCCTGCCCTTTGTATATTCTGTCACCGTGAAGTGGCTAATGGTATATCCTGACCCTTTAGCATCCCCCAAAATTATTTCCTTACACAGCTAATATGATGGCTGTTTGACTTACAACAACAGGCCTTGTTTTGCTTAATGGTGAACTCTATGTCAACATTTCTGGCTCTGTAATCTGCAGTGGGTAATGCTGACTTTGGCTCAGGAGCCAGAGAAATTGCTCTTAACAATTTATACCCAGTCAGAGCAGATGCTACAATTTCATTATTTTGGACCATTATCAGCTCTACCCAGAACCCAATGCAGCCACTATCCCTTGCCAGATATGTCTCTATCTCACAGTGTCAAATTAGAGTGGCAGACACAGCTTTATTGATACTGCCTTCTAGAAATATCCCACTTACCAATATGTTTGATTCTTGGAAGCATGATTTAGTTTATCCCAACAAAATCCTGTAACATCAAATGTGAACAGAGGGCTTAAGATTAGGTTTTAAATGGCTCATTTCTGATTCACTTTACGATTGCTAAATGGATAATTCTGAAAAATTAACTACAGAAATCCATATTTTTTTGACAAGCCCGGTTGAGATGTCATACCTACCACATTCCTTGGTCTGTCCTAATCCAAAACTTTTACTTCAGTGACCACCCATAGGCTATTCACTTCCCAAATGGTAGCTCAAGCTTGGGCTTCAAAATGAACCCAAACCAGAATATGCAGCTAAATATACTATGTCTGAACTGGTCAGTGAAAGAAGAAGAAATGTAAATGTCTGATAAACATGAATATGCTCAACATCCAGTTGTCAGAGAAATGCTCGTCAAAATGAGATGTGATTTTTAAAAAATTTAT
Source organism: Enhydra lutris kenyoni (assembly GCF_002288905.1). Lineage (NCBI taxonomy): Eukaryota > Metazoa > Chordata > Mammalia > Carnivora > Mustelidae > Enhydra > Enhydra lutris. The sequence goes on from NW_019154150.1 coordinate 16,985,295, forward strand.
TGAAGTGATGAAAGGCCAAGGTCAAAGCCCCATATTCCTTAGCTGTTTTTGAGAGTTTTAAGCAATGACTTACACTCTAGTGATTTGATAGAAGGTTCTAGATGACATGGAAATAATGTCCTATACCTTTCTGTGAGGTATGTCCACTGGGCAAGCATTGTGCTGAGGGCAAAGGGAGGGCAGGCAAGAGCCATTTAGGACAAGTTCCCTGACTTCAAGGACCTCAGAACTGGGGAAACCAAACCAACAGACTTCAGGGTTAACAAACATTGAAGGTGAAACTTTGTGACACGCTCTACGTTCCAAAATGGAAGTTACATGAAACAGAGATGGCCCTAGATGAAATAACCAAAGACATCTTCTTAAAGAATGGGGTCCTCAGATTGGATCTTCAGGGAAGTTTGTGTAAAATTTCAGGGAGCAGAGGGAATGCACTGCAGAATAGGCTCCTATATTAGCACGTGTAGTGAGGAAGGATTAGTAGAGCACATTTGGGAGACAGAAAAAACACAAGCAAAATCAACATGGAGGCTCTTGAGAGGAAGAATAAAGTTAACCAGCTGAGACTTGATTATGAAAACCCTTAAAAGCCAGGAAGAGAAATCTGGAATGACTAGAAGGCCATGGACAAACATTTTACTTCAGGGAACATTTACTGAATACCTTCCATGTGTTCTCAAGAGGATTCTTAGGAAAGAGAAATGAGTGAGACATGGCCCCACCTGGAGGGTGTCTACAGGTCATAAGTGAGAATAGAGATGAATGTGCAGTCTTAGATTAGTTGGGCAGGAGTATACAGAATGGATGAAGAATTAAAGAACCTCAGGGGCTTCTGGGTGCCTCAGGCAGCTGAATGTCTGACTCGGTTTCGGCTCAGGTCATGAACTCAGGGCTGTGAGATGGAGATATGCAGCAGGCCCCACACTCAGTGGGGAGTATGCTCAGGATTCTCTCTCTCCCTCTCCCTCTGCCCCTCCCCTTACTTGTATGCTCTCCCTCCCTCTCTCTCCCTCTCTCTCTCCTCCCCTCAACCAAATAAATTAATAAATCTTAAAAGAATACAGAACTCAATTCCACCTTATTATAAGATAATAATTATTGGGCCCTCTGGGTAGTCCATCTGGTTAAGCATTTGACTTCGGCTCAGGTTGTGATCTCAGGGTCCTGGGATGGAGCCCCACATCAGTCTCCCTGCTCAGTGGGGAGTCTGCTTCTCCCTTTCCCTCTGCCCCTCTCCCTGCTAATGCTCTCTCTCTTTCTCAAAGAAATAAAATCTTTAAAATATTATTATTATTAACAATAATATTGTAAGTATTATATTATAAATACTATAATGGTTATAATGACCTTTGATAAGACAGGCTGAAGCAGAATCAGACCAAAGGCAAGGGCATGCTTAGCAGTTCTCTGTAGAATTTCGGGGTGGTTGTAACCCAATGGTTTCAGCTTTTGAGCTTCACTTGAATCTTTGAGACAAGAGAAGAAGTTAAGGTTGCCATTATTTAGCAAATATTTTTTTTTCAGTATAAATATGTCCTGTGCAACATTTGTTATTTATCTAAAATTCAGTTTAACTGGGCATCCTGCATTTTGCCTTGGCAGGCTAGGAAAAGTCCTATTTAACATCCTGTTACAGTTTTAATTGCTCAGTTCTTATGGCAAAGTAAGTACAAGTTGAGTGAACCAGCTGGACATTCAGCAGGCGACATGGCTGGCTTTGGTTTCAGTGTATGTGCATGATAAGTACTTGAAAAAGCCCCTTCATACTGCAGCAGTTAACTATTACACAAGAAAATATCTGATTGCAGCAAATATCGTTATAGAGATGCAGCAAATATCGTTATAGAGAAGAACCTTGTATAATAAATATTTTATCAATTTCTAAGTTCTAATAAAGGTTCTTAGCAAAAGGATTTTTTTGACACAAACATAATAATAATCTCTGCCATATTTGCTTATTCTATTCATTGTTCATAAGTGTTCCTTATTCCCTACAATTAATATACTTGATTGTGTACTGTTTTCATTTCTAGAAGAAAGGGATACAGGAAGTGTGTTCTTTGACAATTTTCTTGTTTTGGTATCAAAGCTGATTTCCTATCTCTGACACCTGGCAAAATCTAGTTAGATCCCCAACTGCTCACCAAAGTCAAACAAAATGATCAGAGGCTCCAGAAGATTGAGAAAGGTGTGAGTCTATTAAAGACTAGGGGCCTTTGACATCAATTTCATTCTGCTGGTGGGATCACGGAATTCTTCTACTTCTTTTACTATAGAGAGATTTGACCTCAGGTCTGTTTTCTTACTAACTCTTGAAAACTGTGGATGTGATGTCTAGCCTTGTAATTTTGTGATAAAATTCCATAGTGACAACACCATTTGGCACTTGGGTCATTTGTAAGAGTTGGGTTTTTGTTGAAACACATAATAAATGTCCAAAGGTATGGTTTAACCCAGGAAAATGCAAATCACAATAAAAGACATATGGAAGATACATGACATCAACTTGGTGACAAGCAACAGAAATCTTAAAAGAGCTCAAGTGAGATACGGTTTATTTCAGGGGACTTCAAAGACACTTTGCAGGAGGTACAGCTCTTTAACAAGAAAGCTTTGAGATGTTCTTCTCTCCTTCCCTCTCTTTCTCCCTCCACCTCCTTCATTTCTCTCTTCATCTCCCTATTTCTCTATTACTAGTGAGAGCATATGCACACACATACCCCACATTACTGCAGCCATTCCAAAATGGAGTCATATCTTTGTTTGCATGAACTTCTGAGTCTTGCCCAACAACTAGAACATCAGTATCTGAGTTCATCTTTCCATGAAAGAGACTGAGTGCTTGCCTTCTAATCAAGTGTCCATCAATAAGATGCAGGAAGGACCTCAGGGTTCCCTGTCTCCTCAGCAGGTCTCTGGGCATGGATATGCACACAGATATGGAGAGAACAGCCACATCAAATGACATGATGATTGAGGGATTTTCTTTTGCTTTTTTTTTTTTTTTTTTTTGAATGGCTCCTAATCCGAACAAGGGGCTGATGTTGTGGCCAGATTTTTTTTTTTTTTTTGAAAGAGAGAGAGAGAGCGAGCACAGGCAGACAGAGTGGCAGGCAGAGGCAGAGGGAGAAGCAGGCTCCCCACAGAACAAGGAGCCCGATGTGGGACTCGATCCCAGGACGCTGGGATCATGACCTGAGCCGAAGGCAGCTGCTCAACCAACTGAGCCACCCAGGCGTCCCGTGGCCAGATTTTTATAATTTTTTTTTTTTGGTCAATTTCTAAATGCACCGAGTAAATCCCTCAAACATTTGGCTTTATGGTATGAGTTTTGTGGTTTAGATTTCTGCTGAAGTTAATCATACCATATAGACAGAATTGGGATGGAAGTACTGCCCCTAAGATCATTTTAAAAATGTCTAAGTCTGTCTTGGATTTTCAAGGTCATTTGTTCCATCTAAACTGCAGATGTAAATTTTTTGCAGCTGACTATTTTCTGAAGGCATGGAAGGAGGGAAATATGTGCTTTCCGATGCATTACTGCTCTGTCCCAGTGCAAGGGACAGTGTCACTGATTATGAAGGTGATTGTGGTGGAAGGGGGTGCTTCCAAGGGTGTCTTAAACGAGTCATGGAACAACCATTCTCATTGCCCCCCATTCTCTTTTGTGAAGCAGGTATGACTTAATGGCAATTCCATTACACATCTAAGACCCCCTTTTGCCCATGAGTGCTCATATCACCAGGATAAGTTAGGATAGCACTTGATACAGCTCAGTGTGAAGTGGGAGAAGGAGAAATCTCTTTAATTTAAGCTTGCTAATCAAAGGCTTGAGGCTTAACAAAGGATGTCTCACTGAATAATTGGTTATAGCAATTGAATTTTCTGGAGATAATTTTTTTGGCCATCTCTCAAGTTGTGTTGTGCATCATGTATGAATGGGTGTAGACAGGAGAGAGTGGAGATGGCCTTTTATAGGCTTCTGGTTAAGCTTTTAATTTACATTGGTTATCTATACCTGTGGATGCTCCCACATTATTATCTGGAGGTAGTAGAGTAAAAAAAAAGGCATTCTATTTTCTGCACCCTCTTCTCCTTGAGATCTTGCATCTTCATTTAAAAGCAATCAGGCAGGCAGGTGAAGGGATTGGAAAAAGGATGGTTTTTAATAGCTTTTGAGACCAAGATTCCAACTTCCCCCTTATAGGCTGGCCCACACTTCTGTGATATCCAATATGGTATTTTCAGTTCCACCTTGTGTGTTTTAAGAATTTTGTACTTTTCAGATTAAAAATACTTGAAAGAAAGACAGCAGGGTATCTGGAGGTGGCATAAATAAGAGATAGAATATTCTTAAAAATCCACCCAATTCATTCTATTAGTCAGTTACGATGCGGTGCTTGTCTTAGGTCTCCATTTACAAAGTCAAGGATAAAGAGGCCCTGTGAAGAGACATCTACAGGAAGGATGCTGCCCACTTAGAAATGCTAGGGAGTTATTTGTCTGTCTACTACTTTCCTCTCTTACCCTTCCAAAGGACCTTAAGTTGGGTTGGGTGGGTGCCAAGGTGCTGGAGCCTTAATCTGGAAGTTGAGCCAGTCAGAGTCATAAAGAGAAGCCAAGTGTTGTACAACCAGAAATCTGTGTGTGGACACCAAATCCATAGGGACAGAAGCAGGTTCAAGACAATGATGTCAGTGCTAAGATTAGAGTGGCATAAATTAAGACCAAAGTGAGTAGGAAATATATAGGGAAGGGGCAAAAGATGGTGTTTAGAGATGTGGGGTGGGAAGGGTCTCAGGGAGCTGGAGTTATGACTCAGCATTTAAGTGTATGTCATGTGAGAACATTCTAGGCCTGTGGTGCTCAGCTGCGGTGCCCTAATAATGTAGGCCTTGACACCTGGCAGCAAACAGGATGGTCCATAGGGCTGTTGGGTATGTCCAGTAGAGTAGCCAAGAAGCTGACAGAGTCCCCTCTGCAGGGAGAGCATGACCTTCCTTCACACTGTCCCACAAGAGTTGGTTTGCAAGAAAAAATTCTCAAGATTGTGAGTACTACGTGTCCATGGATTACTACAACTCTGTGATCATGCATGAAACTCTTCAACAGGAAGACAAAGAATGGGCCCATGGTGCCATGATGGTGGCTCTTGGAGGCACCCATAAGGAAAGGATGACAGAGTGTCTCTGCTTTGACTGCCATTCTTTAGCCCAGCAAAGCACACATCTGTCCACCAAGCTGTGTGTGTCCTGCTCCAACATCATAGCCATGATTAAGGAGAGAAAAATAGTATAAATTTGCTTAAGTCTTGAGGAGTCCAGGAATAATGGATGTGTATTAAAATGCCTGACTCCTCACTTCACGGGTGGGTGGAGTGCGGGTGGTGACTGTCTCAGGCATGGACAACTGGGACCAAAAATTAGATTTTATGAGGCTGGTCCTCCCCAAACTGAATGGGGAAGCAAGAAGGCAGACAAAATCAGAGATGCCATGGGAAAGCCAAGGGTCAGACAGCAGTGATATCACACATATACAGAAATCCAGAGGTCTAAGGAGGGACTGACCAGGTTAGGAACCAGGGACCAGATCAGTGTATAAGTCAGAAAGAGACAAGAAAGAGACAAGAGTGGTGGTGGGGAAGCAAAAGGATGTGCTGTCAATTGCTAAAATAATCAGGAATGTCCTTTATTAATTTGGTTTACCATTCAGTCATCCAGGAAGTATACATTCATATATTTATTCAACAATTACTTAAGTGGGTATTATGTTCCAGGTTCTGGGCCTAAATCTTGGGATGCAGTAGTGAGGGGACACAGACACCAACATGGTGTGACAAGTACTATGACTTGCACGAGATTTATGAGATCATGTAAGGAAAGCACCTGCATGAAGCTTGAGGAGAAAAGGGAAAATTCTTTCCTCTTGATAGAGAATGCTGGGCTGAGGCTCACGGACAAGGTGGAGTTGGGAGGAGGCCTCTCATTTGGAGCATATGCTTAGGCCAGGTGGCAAGAGAGAACACAGTGCCTTGGGGAAGTCCCATAGTATTTGGCTTGGTTAAAGCAGAGAGTGGAAGATGGGGTATGGGGAGGTGTGTGGGGGTTCATGTAAAGTCAAGGACCAGAACTGGAAGGAACTCCTAAACCACAGTTAGAAATTTGGACTTTGCTCTAAAAGCCATAGAGAGCCACTGGGAGGGTCTGGAGCAGGAGAAACTCTCCCTGAACTGTGTTGGGAAAGACCACTCTGGCTGCGGTTTGCATAGTTCAGGGTTGACTTGTTAGTGAGCTGGACTTGGGAGGTGGAGAGACAGGGTGGAGAGAGACTTTGATTGTCAAAGTGATAGGGCTTGTTACTTGTCCTTGGCCCAAGATGTAAGAGGGTGTGGGCAAAGAGGAGGCAAAGGTGACTCTGGGGTTCCTGGATCGGATGGTAGAGGGCAGATGGCTATCAGTTGCCATTTTTGGAAAATGAAAGGAGAACTGGGTGTGGGAACGAGGGCATGAGCTGGGTTTTGGATCTTTTGGGGTTTGGGGCTGCATGGCCGGTCCAGGTGAGTGGTTAGGCTGTGCACAGACCACGTAGAAGCTCCCCTCCGATAACAGTCAACAGGGTGATTTTTCTCTTTGGTACAGCTGAGGATCTACACAGGGACATAAAGAATCTGGGCTGGAATATGTCAGAGGGATATAGATAACCCTCAAGTTTGAACCTAGATACACAGTGACAAGATTTTGCTTCCCAATGAAAAGAGACAAACAGATGAAAATCTGCATCTCTCAGGGCATGAAAAAGAACTCCACTGGTACCAACAGTTCCTGTTCGACGAATTCCTTGATGTGCTTTTGTAACAAAGCAATTGCTTTGTGCTGTGGTTCCTGGAAAGGTCTACAGGGCACGCCCAGAAAATGGTGTACTTCACAAAAGACATGGCATCTCCCTGGGCTGGTGAACCCCTGTGCCTCTGACTTTCTCCTCCTCAGGAGGAGTTCCTCTGTGATCCGGGTACCCCAGCCAGCGCCTGCCTGCCTGAAACCCCAGAAGAGAGCCATCTGTTGAGCTGCGGAATGTTTTCAGCCACAAGTCATATATCGTTATTCAAGCCAGGGCATGCTGTTGCTTGTAGAATTTTTTATAGGTGGGAGCCCAGCTTATGTTCTGAATTAAAGCCTCCCGTCTGCCTGTGGCAAATTGCGGCATATGCTGGTAGAACTTCCCTCCTGGGTAATATGTGAAATATTCAAGATATTATTTGTTCAGACATTCCACTACCCCTTTTAAACAACTCTTTCTCGATTACCATTCAATCTTCAAGTATAGAAATGTGTGTGTGTGTGTGTTTTCTCTCTCACCAGAGGCATTTTTCCACTTTCTCATTAGAAATTTTCTCTTTGTCCAGAAGGAGAAAAACTTGTGGAGAACACACTTTATATTAATTTTTTTAAAATGACCCATTTAAGTATGCTTTGAAGGTTGGATTCTGGCATAATATATTTGTAATTTTAAACTGTTAAAAAGAGAATAGTTTTGAATTTAAGCTGGTACCAGTGATACCTGCTAAGGAATAATTCCATTTAATAGCTTCAAGTTACATAAAAGCTGTAGCTTCAAGGGAAAGAAAGCTAAAGGTAACGGGGGTGGTTTAGGAGAGAAACGCATTGTAGGAAGCAGATTAGTTATGTGGGTTCATGCCTCAGGTGCTGAGCAATTATCGTCTTTCCTTCTAGCTCTGCATGGATCAGAAGGACTCTATTTCTTGAGTTAGGAGGCAGGAAATACCGTAGCAATGAACAGGTCAGGGGGGCTGAGCATTTTAACTGGATGGGAAAGTTCTAGACATCAGGAGTTTCCTTTTCTAGACTCATTAAATTCTGCTGCAGGAGAAAACCATTAGAAATTTTCACATGTGGTGAGACTAAGAGTTCTGGGTGGTTTTAGGTACAAGAGATTAGGGCGGGATTATGCTGGATCCTGGAAACAAAAGTGGGGTTAAAATGATAGCTATGAAGGAAGTCCTTCAAAGGTGCTTCATCAGGCCTTGGATCAAGCCCAACCTTCTTAAAATGGCGCATGGGAATCTTTTATGGTTTGGCTCCCAGTTGCATTTGCAGGCTTATCTGTTGCCTTCCTTGCCCATCCCTTGCTCTAACATCTTAACCTGTCCTCCTCCCACCATTCCCATCTCCATACTCCCACCACGCCATGGTACTTGTTTGAAGAGTGACTTTCTTGAACATGTTGTGTTCTTAATGCTAGGACCCAATGTGAGCTTTGTCTTCTACTTCCTTCATGCAGGGTTAGCTCTGCCTCGGCCTCCACATTGCAGCACAGATGTCACCTTTCTCACAGTCCTTCCTTACCTTTGTCTACACACCAGTGATCTCCTGATTTGCCCCTTCAATAGCACTCACAGCACCGTATTGGAGTTTCTGACTCAATCACCCGTCTCCCTGACAGTGTCAAAAGTTCTATGAGGACCGGGGCAGTGCCCACCACCTTGCTGTTACTGTGTTTCCTCTGTCTGGCACATAGCAGGTGCCAGAATAACATTTATTGAATTGAACTGTCCAATAGACGAAGGTGCTGAACTCTGCAGAATCGTTTGTATTTCTTCGGTGCTTGCTCCATCTGTGAATCCTATTCAAATCAATTTTTTGAAGATATTGGGTAATATTTACCCCTTTGTTTTTAAAGTGAAGTATACTATTATGAAAGAAAGAATAAAGTTAAATAAAAAATGCTATTTTCTGTACTTTAATTATGCGTTCTTTGGAATAAAGTAAAAGATCTAACTTAAAACCTAATCTGATTCTTTTTTTTTTTTTTACTTTTTTTTGTGGGGGGGTCAGAGAGAGTGAGCACAGGCAGACAGAGTGGCAGGCAGAAGCAGGCTTCCTGCTGAGCAAGGAGCCCGATGTGGGACTCGATCCCAGGATGCTGGGATCATAACCTGAGCCGAAGGCAGCTGCTTAACCAACTGAGCCACTCAGGCGTCCCCCTAATCTGATTCTTGCTGACACTGGGAAGCTTACCCTAACGAAGCAAATATGACTTAGAAATACATGACCTTGTTGCTTTTTTTTTTTTTTGGAAGTGATATGATTGGTGATGAACCACAGTTTTGTTGTTTTTTTAATCTGTAAAATGAAGATATTTTGACTTACTGAGTATAGTTCCTGGAAGAAGAAAATGATTATAAAGGACTTGCTATGACACCCGACACATAGTAGAACTAAATAAATAGTGACTTCTAATATCTGGTGACAGGTGGGAGCTACACTGTGGTGAGCATAGCATAACCTATAAACTTGTTGAATCACTCTGTTGTACACCTGAAAGTGATGTAACATTGTGTGTCAACTGTAGTCAAATAAAAAAATAGTGACTTCTATATTTATGAACATGACTATCTTTAAGGGACTGGCTGGATCCCTTTCAATAGGTGAAGCTTTTAGAAAAAAGCACGAGCTCACAGTGCTCTCCCTTACCGCACTTCTGAGATATTCTTCTGTGTGCGCATATGTGTGTGTGCACATGTGTGCATGTGTGTGTATAATGCTCAGCATGTGCCCTCACTTCGTGGACTGTGTTTTGTAGACACTGAAGTTTCCAAAAACTTTTCCTTTGTAGTCTGTATTTTCATCAACTTCCTGTTTACCTTACCATGTAGATCAAAGCATTATTTAGGTCTTACTGACACCTTTGAGCACATCTGCTCAGACTGTGCATAGAGGGTTGAAACTTTGAGGGTGTGCTCCTGGTAATATAAAGCTCTAAATAATAAACCAACGGATAGTTTAGAGCCCTCATTACAACCATCTGTGTTAACTTCCCATTATAAATTAAAATATCCATCTTGACAAAGTTTAATTTTTCCAAAGCACCTGTTCTAAAAGGCAATGTACTTTTTTTTTTTTTTTTTTATAATAGGAACGGCAACACTTGAAAATATTTCACTTTACTGGAAAGTCAGTTATGTTGCAGAATAAATTTTCTCCGTGGGGCAGTGGTGATAGGTTCTCATGTGTAATGGGGAAAATCAATACTCAAACAAAAACACCAGATAACATAAACAAAGATCATGCCCAGATTTCCTTTCCATTCTCTTTCCTCCTTATTATTTTAGGTAGGCTCTATGCCCAACGTGATCTTGAACTTTCAACTCTGAGATCAAGGTATCATTCTCTACCAACTGAGCAAGCCAGGTGACCCTCATTTTATTATTATTATTTTTTAAAAAAGCAATGAGTCCCTTTGGCTTTCTTCTAACATTTGCAAAAATCATTGTAGAAGCAGAGGTGTGATCAGCCAAAAACTATTGAGTTCTGGGAAAAAAAACAACAACAACAACCAATAACAAAGCTTCCATCTAAAATCATTCACAGAAATTGGAGCGATTTCCAACACAGCCTTGAGGACTAGGCAGCTTATTTGTACCATCCATTTTCTTCCGCACCAGTTACCCATTTAGTAAATAATTCCTGTAGGGTGGCTGTGTGATATACTTGTATTTTCTTAATTTTGCTACCAAGCCAAATAGCATCAGGCATGTAACGATGTGGGTGTCTTTGAAGACGGACTTCACTACAGACTAAAATAAGGGGATTCGGGTTCATAATGGCTATACCATTTTCAAGCCATTATTTACTATAACTGGGTAGTGAAAGAAATACCAATGTTGTCTTAAAATAAGACAATTTGCAAGGCCTGTCACAAGAAGTGGAAAGAATTCTCTTTCTTCTTGGTTTCTTTTTAACTACCTCCATAAAACAAAGGAATTGCCAGAAACCTCTTGATGCTTCCTCTCTCTTCATGAAAAGGACTGCTTAATTGAAGTTACCGACCTTCTTTCCTTTTCCATTCAAAGATTACCTCTACCCCCTTGGAGGGATGTCAGGGGAAAGATTTCTGCCTTCCAGGAGCCGTAGAGAGTTATAATCATCTGTCTCCCCGTATTATACACTCTCCTTTGAGTACATTAAAAAACCATAAGATGCAAAACATATAGTATATGTACTTTACTACCTTTTAAATACAGGTTCTTTGAAGACGTAATGGGAGAGTTCAAGGGTGGATAGCAGGAGAGGTTGGATTTAAATAAATTTCTGAGCACTGCTAAGATTCTGTGATGCTGTCACTTGCAACATCTAACATATTGCTCTGAATATCACTTCTGTGGGCTGATTGCCAGCTACCTCCCAAAGTGTAGTCCAGCTTCTATCCTATACTCAAGCAGTTTGTCGTCCATTCAACGCCCTCCTCCTTAAAGGTGGAGAGTCCTGGATTTTGTATGGTTGAATGGGGAGGTGTGGAGGAGAAGAAGCTGGAAATCATGACTGAGTTTGATCCCAAGGATGAGCCACTGAGCATTTTTACAAAGCAGTGATATGGTTAAGATTTTAATTTTAGAAATATCACAATTAATTCTGGGTCGTGCAAATACAAATGTTAATTTTATCATTCTTTGTACATTTCTATGTTTTCAAAAGTCTAACTCAGATGAAGTAAATAAACTCTGGCTATAGAGTAGGGAAAGAGTCGGAGAGATGCGACGCCTTTATCCGGTGAAAATTGGTGAAAGTGTTAACTACAGGACACAGTGCTATGTGTTAACTGTGGCAGTGCCCCGGCAGGAGCAGAGATTCGCAAATGGATTGAAGCATGTGTAGGAGATAGACTCAGGATCAGATGTGGGTGGGGAGGGTGAAGGGAACAGGTGTTGTTAGTGTTTGGGGAACTGCCAACTGGCTGAGTGATGGTCCACACAGGAAGATAGGTGGAAGGTGATTATGTCCATTTGGGACAGTTTGAAGTGTCTGCGAGTTATCTTAGGAAAGATGTCTTACAGGCAGTTGGATTTCTGAGTCTGCAGGGTGGGAGGAAGCCTTGTTCTGTAGATACAGGTTTGGGCACTGTTGGTGTGTGGCTGCCACAAGAATTCGAGAGACAGGACAACTGGGGAGAGTGAGGAATGGATGGGGCGGGGATGGAACTCGGTAATGTTTACAAGCACTTCGGTGCTAGAGCAAAGAGACTAAGAAGTGGATGGAGAGCTTGATAAAGAAACAAGTCATCAGGGCACCTGGGTGGCTCAATCGGTTAAGCATCTGCCTTTAGCTCAGGTCGTGATCCCAGGGTCCTGAGATCAAGCCCTGAGTCAGGCTCCCTGCTGAGTGGGGAGCCTGCTTCTCATCTTCCTTTGCCCCTCCTCTCTGCTTGTTCTCTTTCTCTCAAACAAATAAAAATTAAAAACAAAAAACAAAAAACAAAACCAGAAAAACATAAGTCATCAATTGTGCCAAAGAGATCAAGGGAGATAATTCTGAAAAATCATCTTTTTCCTTAAAAGATTTTATATATTTATTTGTTTGAGAGAGAGAGAGAGAGAGCACAAGCAAGGGGAGGGGCAGAGGGAGAAGCATGCTCCCTGATAAACAGAGAGCCCAACATAGTGCTTGATCCCGGGACCCTGAGGTCATGACCTGACTTGAAGTCAGATGCTTAACTGACTTGAGCCACCCAGACACCCACTAAAAATAATCTTTGATTGAATTTAGCAGTAAGGTTTCCAGGGAGAACCGTGGTGGTGAAATGGCAGGGCAAGTAGCCAGATTGTTTTAAAGATTAAATAATGATAATAGTGACATTTTGGAGAGCTTGCCCTGTGCTAAGTTCTTTCCCAGTATTGCTACATTTTATATGAACAACAATCTAATAGGTAGAACCAGTCTGACCTCCATTTTATCTGAGAAAACTGAGACATAGGTTAAATTCCGTGCCCAGGATCACAGGAATTGGGTGTGAGAAGAACAGCTCTGACTCAATCTGCTTTAATCCAAAACCCTTGTGCTGACTGGCAAGGAGAGACAACAGTGAGTGTAGGCTCGACTTGCAACAGCTGGGATACCATGTGGGAGAGGGAGGAAGAGAGAACTGGGATGGCCAGCCCACAGAGAAGAGGGGATTTTTGTCTGCTTGTTTGCTTTCCAGGTGGGATAACTAGAAGTATATTTAAATACTGATAGAGAAGAAACTGGTAGAAACGGAGAAGTGGCTGATCTGGAGAGAGGAGGGTTGGTCTATAGGGTGGGTGTCCTGAGAAAGTGGCACAGGGTTGGCTGTGATCCAGAGGATTCCATTCTCACTCACACTTAGCGAGAGCAGTCGTCCTGATCCCAGGCAGGTGTGTAATGGAGAGAGGGCAGATGGGAGAAGCAGAAATGGGCTGCAAGCAGACTGAAGGCCCGGTGGGGGCTGGAGACCATGAAGTTGAGGTGAAACCCATGTGGGGCCAAGGAGGGGCGAGAGAAGTCTAGTCTGGACCAGTGCTTAGGAAGCATTTGAAAAATTTAACCTATCATGCCAGTGAGTTGTTAGCCCTTTTCTCATGCAAGGAGAGACTTTTCCACAAAAGTCACACCCCATGCATTCGTTTAAGTTTAGATGTCCAGTAAATAGAAACCCTCCATTAAGCTAATGTTCTGTATTACCTTCCTCTCCTCTTTCAATTCTCAAAGTCTCTCAAAACTGGAAGGAGGAGATAAGAAGGGAGAGGAAGGAGGAGGAGTTGGGGATGGGAGAGGGATGAGGAGAGAGGGGACTCTGGTGCGGCTTTGGGGTCCTGGCCGACACCAGTATCATTAAGAACTCCAATATTCCTTGAGCTCGCTGGCATTTCTTTATCTGGATTTTCATTTTGTGGAAATCCTTCTGGGCCCTGGCCAGTTCACACGGTGACTTTGTAGTTCACAGCAGTGACTGACAGCTTCACAAACCAGGTCTGATGTCTGACAGACAACCGAATCTCTCCCGCTAAGTGTTGGATCTGAATGTTTGCGTAGCTCTGCAATCCCCAACGTGGGGATGCCTCTTGGGCCCCTCAATCTTTGCCTGACTCTTTCTTCCCGCTCTTCTCTAATTTCTGGATGGCAATTCATGCATCATTTTCTTGACAGGGAGAGTCGAAGCCCAGTTGAAAACCCAGGTGCGGTGATTGGCCTTGATTTGAATGAACTGTATTTTAACGTCAGGGCCGGCTGGCTTTGAAGGACACCACTGGAATCTCCCTTCCCTGGAGATCTGCTCCTCTCCCTGGGATAATAGAGTCACTCTGGTGGCCATGGACACATTACTTGTGGTGCTTTCACTCTAACATCTAATGATTATGTCACTACTTCCTGTTGGCCTTAAATCACAGATTCTTTAACCAAGTCACAGAGGAGCTGAAGATGGACAAGATTTTTAGGCTAAACTGCCCTACTTCTTGGGTGAATTCTTGCGAATGAGGGATTCTAAAGTCATGAACTGAAATTCTACGACACTGAGCCAGGTCTCATGATAAGGACCTTGTTCCCCTTTGACAGGTGTGTACAAATCACGCTTTCATGTTATTCCTTCAGCTAATAGTTATTGTCTCCTATGTCCCAGGCACTATCGTAAAGGGACTCAGGTGTTTCATACTTCTGTGGGTACATGTTTCTTCCTGTAATTAAGACCAAGTATTCAGCAGGGAGGAATTAGAGCTCCCATTTATTGAGACCTTCCATAGTCTGCACTACATCACTTCTAGGCTCACCAAGACCACACTGGGGGGTAAACAGTATTATGCCTATTTTGCAGATCTGGAAGTTGAGGCTTAGCCATGTGAAGTAATTTACCAGCGGATGGCAAATTGAACCTTTGTCCCTCTGTCTTCAAAACTCATGATCTTTATAGTAGTTGAGCTGCCAGAGGAGAAAAACAGAAATGACAATTTTCAAGGACTTTATTTCCTAGTACCATTGTAGTTTAGCACTGGGAGCAGCCATTTACTCTTTTATCCCACAAAAGTGTCGCTCAAGGACTTACTTTCTTAGCAATGAGACTGCATGTGAGGTCAGAGACTGGCTAAAAATTACTGAGTTGGGGAGGTAAATGCAAAGCCCTCATTCAGGAGCCCGGGCTAGCTGGAGAGCCCTTAGCTGCCTTGAAAAGCGATGTGGGCTGTAAATCATCATGCATTTTGTACTCACTCTCCCGTCCACTTGACACCAGTGATAATCATTAGCTGATGCTCAACAAGATGCTGACAGCAAGAAGGGAGGGGGTTGTCTTGGTTGAATGCTCCTGGGGTCCCTTTGCCCCTGAGGTCTGTTAAGTCTCACGCATGCTCTGTAAGGTGGAGATTCAGCAACTTGTACAAGTAGGAGAAAAAATTCAAGATTGGGCTTAATTTGCCAGGCTCCAAAGTCTTTTCTTGTACCGCTCTCTTACTATAATACACAGGGATTTAAGCACTGGTTTGGGGGTGGAGAAAGGAGAAAATGAGGGGCTTGGTGTTGTCACAGCTGCAGGTAGACCCCACACTCAATCTCCTGGGCTTTTGCTGTCTTCTCTTTCATTTCAAAGGAGTGCCTAGTTAGAACTGCGAACCTTGACTTTAGCAACTGGCTAAATTTTTGCTACATTTTCTTATTGGATATTTCAAGACTCTGTAGGTCCTTCCCCTGAAACGTCAACATCTGGTAATGATTCCAGGTGGAAGGAGCCCCCCATCTGGAGTTAGCAGGCTCAAGTGGGAGCACCGGGTCTACTGAGAGGCTTGCGTCCTTGGGAAAGACCCAGAAATTCTTTCAGGCAAAGGTCTCAGACTCTTCTTTTCTTTGCACTTTAAATGGGCAAAAGAATTGCTACTGTATTCACTCAGTCATTGAATCATTTATTCGTGAACTTGTGTAAGCATTCATTCACCTGCCTGTTCCTGTGCTGGGCACTAGTCTAGCCGAGGGAGTTCCAGGGCACACAAGACAGTTTGTCCCTTCTCCAGCTGCTTACCTTCTAGTGAGGAGACAGACCACGGACAATATGTCACTCTGAGAGTAAGGTAGTTTCAGATTGTTTTAACTACCATAGAAAGAGGAGGTTGGAAACCCAAAAAATTCCTAAATAGGGTCCTCACCAGAGAGGGGTGGCATAGGCTGGGGAGAACAGGCTAGACTGGGTGGTCAGAGAGGGCTTGCTGAGGAAAATTTATATGATCTGGGAGCTGAATAAGAGAGCCCAGTGGAGGGAAGGGCACCCAGGGAAGGAAGAGAGCAGAGAAAAGAGAACTGAATGTGTATTTGGAGTGTTTGAGGCATAAAGGGAACGCCTTGATCACTGAGCTCAGGACACAGTGATAGCGTATGTGTGAAAATACTTTGTATGTTCTAAATAACTGTACAAAAACTGCCTACTATTTTTATTTCCTTTCCTGCCACTCAATTTTCCTTCTCCCTCTCCCTCCCTTCCTCCCTCCTTCCTCCCCTCTTCCTGGTATGTCTTCTACACCAGTGCTTCCCAAACGGTGATTAACAGTAGTTTTATTCTCATTTTTAATTTCTAATCTGTTGTGCACTGAACTTCTCTAAATGTCCCAGGACTATCAAATAACGGCAAAGCTTACTGCATGTTGATCTTGACTCCCGTGTTTCCCTCTTGCTGGCCCGACAGTGTGCTGTTCCTGGACCATACCTTGAATAGCACTTTCCTACATAGATGGGTTGTGGCCCAGTCCTGCACTCACAGCTTGGCTCCTGGGAGTTGCTGACCACCTAAGAAACTCTGTGACTTGGTGTGATGACGGACATCGGTCCAAGGAGCACAGAGGAGTGGGAGTCATGTCCTGCCAAGCGGGACTCAGGGAAGGCATCCTGGAGGAAGGGGTGACATTTAGGAAGACTTGAGTTTGAAGGTTGTGTGGGAGTTTGCCATGTAGATGAGGAAGAGAGCCGAGGAACAGGGTCTGCAACTTCCTGTCTTTGTCAATGTATCATATAAATAAGGAGCCTTTTCTTTCAATGAGGCATGGGGTTTGGAAGCACACTGCAGGCATCCATGTAGACAGATAATCTTTTGGGCGTGAGTGTGTTGTCCTCTGATGGCCGTGGATTCTCCAGACTCTCAGGGATGGGGCCCAGAGGCCCACGTAAAGAATCACTCTTAGTTTTTCTGGCTGCTGCTGTATAATAAAGCAGCCCAATTAGCCCAGAGCCAGGGTGGCCCTGTGGGAGAGTCACAGACTCTGTGAGGAGAGCCAGGACAGGTGGGCATTTCCCACTAGGTCTCTGTTCCTTTTACTGAGTTTGAAAAGCCTGGGGAAGGGGGAAGTGTCCAACAAGGAGAGAACCCTTGCCAAGGTGCATTTCAAGCTGACTCAAACAGGCTTGCGCGATAATGGTTGACTCTGACATGGGGAACGGCAAGGGTATTACAACTACCAAAGGGAGTCTTGGGTTATTTGTAACAGCCCAGGTGAGCTCCTCTGCACTGTGCAATGACAGTGTCCAAGAGTGGAGGGTGCTGCACCCTGCCTTGTGGTGTCAGCGATAAAAACGAATGTCACGTTCCCAAGAGTGGTCATGTTTGTCCGGGGGTGACCCAGGGATTTTTTTTCTCATACCCCAACATTTCGGTGAGCATTGAACCACTCAGGAGGTCTCAATCCTGCTAAAAAACAAAGCAAAACAGAGCACCACCCGCCCCCCGACAAATGGAACCCCCAGAGACTCTTGGTTTCTAAGGAGAGAAATAAGTCTTCTCATTTTGTCTTCCTTTTCCAATCAACTGAAAACTCAAGCAGAGGCTGTTTGGGAGACTTAACTGGTGGAGTGTTCCTCTAGGTAGGGAAGTGGAGTTGCTCTGGACCGTCTTTTGAATAGCTACTTTTGGTTTGGCAGACATAAGCTCATTATCCTTTCCTTGGGTACTTTTCTTGCCCTGCGATTAAAAAAAAAAATTCTTGGAAATTGAAGATTTGAAAAGAGCCCAGCAGTCAATGAAAAGGATTATATCTTATCACTCAGTCTCAGGCTCCATGGGCACCCTGAATTTCCATTAATGCCTGTAGTTCCAACAGAGGAATACCACGTTCATGGCAATTTGAAGCAGAGTGGTTAAAAGCTCTGGACTTTGGAGTCCTATCGACTCAGGGTTTAATTTCAACACCCCCACTCCCTTCCTTGTGTGCATTATTTCAGCTCTGAATCTCTAACCCTCATGCATAAAATGGGGTAATGATAGCACTTATTGAAGGGTCCTTGCTAAGCTTTAAATAAGATAGATCAAAGGGGCCCTCAGCATGGTGCCTGGGCCACGGTCAAGGTTGCTTTCCACGAAGACTAGCTGCTATCATCACTCTAGTCATTGTTATCATTTGTGGCTGAATCACATCGTGGGGTCCCATAACTACATCTCTTCTCTGTGGACACCATTGTTGCATGTGATAATCTGGGTACTTTCTTGCTACTCATTGTCCCACTCCTGTCCATCAACCATACAACCAGTGCATGAACTGTAGACTCTCACTGAGCAGGGAACCTGATGTGAGGCTCCATCCCAGGACCCTGAGATCATGACCTGAGCCTAAGGTAGACACTTAACCAACTGAGAAACCCAGGCGCCCTCATTGTGTGAATTCTTTAATTCATTTGATTTGATGTAGCCATGATCTTATACTATCTTGCTTGCTACTGTGGTGGACATGGAAAGTGGACTAAAGATTGCAGACAGCCACTGAGATTTATTGGAGATCCACAAATGGGCTCCCGTACTTCATCTCACTAGATTCTCAGCTCTGCAAAGTAGGTATGCTACCCTCGTGTCACAAATGAGGAAAGAAATCCTGAGAGGTTGGCTTGCCTAAACTCACACAGCAAGTAAGTGGTATAACTGGGGTTTGCACCCAGAGCTTTGTACCTTCTCTGCTTGTCTTCACACCACCTCATTGCCTTTGCTGAGCTCACCAGGTAGTTAGGAGAGAGAGAATGCACACAGTACAAGACAGGGTATAGACTAATAGAACACTACACTATTTGAGTTGGAAGGGCCATAGCAGAGCATGCCAGCCACTTTGCCTGCCTTGTCTATGTCCTCTTGCCCAAGATTGCATACCCACAGCCACTGCTGAGGAAGCAGTGGGATGCATGCCTGGGCCTAGTAGGCATAGCAGTCTAGATCAGTGGTGGGCCCCTGACCCAACTAGGGACAAGATGATCTCCTTATTTTAGGACTTAGAGACTACAGTTGGCTGGAGTTGGCTGTTTGAATTAGGAGATTGTGTAGAGACAGGGATCATATACTACTATCCTCTTATTGTGTAACAAATTATCACATATTTAGCAGGTTAAAACAATACCCACTTATTAACTAGCAGTTACATGGGTCAGAAGTCTAAGCCATGTGTGGCTGGGTTCTTACAAGGCTTATAGTCTTACAAGGCTGAAATTGTATCCGCTGCGTCTCCTATGGAGGCTCCAAGGAGGAATCCACTTCTAAATTCTAAATTGAGGCTGTTGGCCAAGCTCAGTTTTTGTGTGTGGTTATAAAACCAAAGTTTTTGCTTCCTGGCTCACTGTTGACTAGGATCTGTTCTTGGCTTCTAGAGGCTGCCTGTAATTCTTGCCATGTGGCACCCTCCACCTCCAAAGTCAGCAATAGAGAAGCTCCCTCTCATGCTTCTAATCTTTTTCTCAGAAGAGCTCAGACCCTTTTAAGGTTCACCTGATTAGGCCAGGCCCACCTACATAGTCCCATTTTCTTAAAGTCAACTGTGCCATAAACATAACTTAATCGTGGAATTGAAATCCATCAGATTCATAGTCCTGGAGATTATGCAGGTATTGTGGCAGGGAGTGGAGAGTCTTGGGGGTCATTTTCGAACTTTATCTAACAGAAATGGAGTTATTACTTGGCGGGGGGGGGGGGGGGTCAGGGGAAAAAAGAGTAAAAAAAAAAAAACAAACAAACCTGGAAGGGAAAAGAGACAGGGAGAAAGACAGAGACAGAAACACAGAACGAGGAGACATGGAATGGCAGAAGCAGTGAGCAAAGGCAGGGTCAAAGCTGCACCACCCTGGGAGACTGGACTCATGCATGCATGTGGTAAAAGGAGATGAGGTGCCCTTTTTTCCCCAGACACACTTCCAGTTTCCAGGCAGGCTCTGAGAAATTTAAGCCTCAGCCCTTGGATTCCGTGAAAGATCCCAGTAAGCCTGTCATTCATTCTCCTTTATGCTTCTGCTAGTTTGAGTAAGTTTCTGTTTTCTGTAACTGAGTGAATATGGATCTCTCTCCATAATTAGAAACAGTCTCTGTCAATTCAGAGACCTCTAGCTTCCACTGGTTTTGTGTTTGTGCCATCTGTGCCCCATCCAGACCCATGGGCTTTGCCAGAGTAGCGCACACCCACCCACAGACCTCCTGTGCCAGCACCCCCCATCTCCTGCTTGTGCTTTTCGCTGGTGGCAGGGGCTTCTCTGCACTCCTCAGCCCATCCTGGATGGGGCATTCACACTCCCTGGGAGCACCCTTCAACCAGTGGATCCCCTAACGGTTGAGAGCCGGTGTGTTAACTATCCCTGCTCCCTCATCACTCCAGTGGGGAGATGCCCAGGCACATGTTCTCCACGGGAGTCCAGAGTCAGATACAGTAAGTGGTAACCCTCTGTTGGCCGCCTTCCCTCCCCCATGCCACTTGCCCTATCCCTACTGCTGTGTCCAGGGATTAGCTCTCAACTAAAACACTTGTATGTTCAGGGCCTTCTTCTGGGGAAACGTACCCTGAGACATTTACATAGAGCTGAATATCTGTGGGGACGGGGGCCAGTCCTTGATGACAGCTGGGCATAGAGTACTGCCGCAACGGCCGCTTCCCTGTCATTTTCTCACTCAACAGATTGTCTTAGAGATTCCCTCGCTTCCATCCTCACCTTCTCTTTGCTATTTCTGGCTGGCCACGTCTCTACCTTCCTGGCCACAGGCACAGCTAGGATGGTGGGAGTCTTGGCAGTGGACTTAAATGCTCTAACACAACCCAACTTCGCTCAGATTGGAAGACAAGGGAATATTTATTCAGACATTTCTCCCTTTTCAGTTTGCTGCCTGTGTGCCCTGGGTGGGGGGGGGGAGCCAAGCTGAGGGCCAGAGGGCACAGGTGCTAGTGGTATTGTCCTCGCACACCAGCCTCCTGGGTAGACAGGAGGGTGGAGAAAGCCCAGAGCAGCTCTGGAGGGACAAGCGGAAGATACGCCGCACACCCCTGTCTTTCCTAGGGAAGTACACTTCTCCCCAGGGTCTCACTCTGGGGAATGGGCACAGGGCAAATCTCACATTCACCCAAATCTGCCCACTTGTGTGTTCTTGTGTGCACATGCATGTGTATGTGCTCTGGTTTAGTAAGTGCAAAAGTGTCTTAAGTTTGCTGTAACCTTACCACACTTTTAGCACTTATGGCAACAAATTTTACTCTCTTGCGGTTTCGGAGGTCAGAAGTCGGAAGACAGTTTCAGTCGACTAACGTAAAGATGTCCAGCAGGTCTGTTTCCTTCTGAAGAGTCCGGCAGAGAATCTCCTCTCATCTTCTCCAGCTTCTAGAGGCTACCCATACACCTTCACTTTGTGGCCTCTTCTTTTATTTTTTTTAAGGTTTATTTATTTATTTAAGAGAGAGAGTGAGAGAAAGTGAATGGGGGAAGACACAGAGGGAGAGGGAGAGAGAGAATCTCAAACAGGCTCCCCACCGAGCGTGGAGCCCAACTTGGGGCTCGATTCCATGACCCATGAAATCATGACCTGAGGGGAAGTCAAGAGTCAGATGCTTGACTGACTGAGCCACCCAGGTGTCCCCCTCTTCCTTCATTTTCTTTTTCTTTTTTAAAAATATTTTATTTATTTATTTGACAGAGAGTGATCACAAGTAGGCAGAGAGGCAGGCAGAGAGAGAGGGGGAAGCAGGCTTCCCACTGAGCAGAGAGCCTGATGCGGGACTCAATCCCTGGACCCTGGGATCATGACCTGAGCTGAAGGCAGAGGCTTAACCCACTGAGCCACCCAGGCACCCTCTTCCTTCATTTTCAAAGGCAGAACCCCAGTCTCTGTTCCACAGCCATTCCCCCCTCACATCCCACCTCACCCCCACACTGCTTTATCCTCTCTGTGGTCAGATCTCTCTCTGCCTCCCTCTTATAAGGACCCTGGTGATTACGTTTTGAGCCCAGTGGGATAATTCAGGATAGTCATCCCATCTCAAGACACTTAATTATATTTGCAAAGTTCCTTTTGCTGTATAAGTTACCATATTCACAGGTTGCAGGGCTTGAAATCTAGGCATCTCTGGTAGTGGTTAGGAGGGTGATTCAGCTCACCAGAGTAGGTGTGCATGCTTGAGTCAAGTGGCTTGAGTTCAACTCTCAACCCTGACATTTACTGGAGTCACAACCTCAGACACATGACTTAGCCCCTCTGGGCCCCAGGTTCCTCATCTATTAAAGGGGGATAATACTGAGAACATTTACATTGCCTCATTATTATGAGGATTAAATGAGGTAACTGATGAAAAGCTCTTATCCCAGAACACAGTAAACATTCAACAAATATCAGTCATGATTGTTTTCATGGATGTTATTCAGGGCCATTTTTTTCTGCTAGTAGCACATCTGTGTTTCTTGGGGCGTTTCCTCCATCTCACTCTCTGTCCCTTCAGTATGTGCATGTTGAGGGGGGGGGGGCGCGAATGTACTCCTAGCCCCAGGGCTGGGTATGGAACCCAGGCCTACACTCACCAATAGGATTTCCTTGCCTTGGTCCCAGGGATGAGGTCAAGGATGGGCATGGGAGCCCGAATGCAAGCAACATGAATGAAGCCCTGACTTTTCCAGGAATGATCAGGAAGGGAATATTTCCATGGCTTTGCTGAGCGAAGAATGTGTGAAGCGTCCTCTTCCTTCTATCCTGAATTCTTCCCCCTCTTTACTCTCCCTCCCTCCTTCTCTTGCTCCTCCTCCTCCTCTTCTTCTTCCCCTTCCTCTTCTTTTTATTACTCTGTAGAGCCAACCTGGAGGATGGGATGGAGGATCAAGGTCAAGGGAAGGAGGGAAATTCTGAAATCTTCGGTTAAGCCTGAAATCCATCTGATCCCGAAACCAGCCCTTTGGTGGCCTCTCCAGTTATGTGAGCCAACAAAGTCCCTTGCTCGCTTAAGCCAGTTTAAATTGGGTTTTCTGTCATTTTTAATCTGAAAGATTTGTGGACAGAGTCATGGGTAGAAGGGATCTTCTCTTTCTCTAAAAGAGAGGATAGAGATTTATGGGCTGTTTATTGACCTGAGAAGACTCACAAGGACCCAGAAACCCCAGCCATTGTTTGGGTCCCCCAAAGTATTACTGGAGAACAGTGTGTCCCCAAATATTCTCCCTCATTACTCACAATGACGGTGATGACAATGATGGTAACTTATCGTATGCCTCCTGTATAACATCCATGAGGATAAATCGTTTCTACTTCTTGTAACAGCCCTGCATGGGAAGGATTATTTTATAGACAAGGAACTGGAAGGCAGGGAGGTAAGGTCAATTTTCCAAGGTCAAATCACCAGTGATAGGCAGAAGTAGGAGTTAAACACAGGTCCTTTTGGATTCAGAGTGTCTCCTTTCTACTCTGCTGCAGTAACTCCCAGAGGCAATCAGGGACAAGACACCACAATCAAGAATTAAGTGATACTGTGGTGAGCATAGCATAAGGCCTGGACGTGTTGAATCACTACATCGTGTACCTGAACCTAAGACAACATCGATGTCAACTACACTTTGATTAAAAAAAAAATAATAAAGTAAATGAAAAAAAAAAGAATTAAGGGATTCTGTTTGCTATAGCCATGACCACTTGGCCTTTGTGGAGATTGAGATTCTCCACTTGTGCCGTGCTCTGCTCAACAGAGGACCCCTCCAACACCTGGATGCGGAGCCCCGTCCCCCTTTGCCTGGGTTCATCTATTTCCCATCCTTCCAGATTTTCCCATACTTCATTTAAATCTCCTCGTGCATTGTATTTTTATCCAGGGAATTTCCTTCAGTGTTCAAATTAGGCATTGTATGTGGTTAGTACTCTTTTATCCATTGGATCTGTCATTCTTTTTTTCCTTTTTTTTTTTTTTTTTTTTTGCTATATGTCTAAAGTGAGACAAGAGGTACAATGTAAAGCCAGCAGGAAGTCATTACTGCTTTTTGAGCCTTTATACCCTAATAGATAGTGATAGCAATGGACCAGTGAATGACCAACGTACAATATTGTGTGCTGATGATGAATCCAGGTTGACCACATCTGGATCTGAGCTTTCCACCCACCCCTTTGTAACTCTGGCAGGTTACTTAATCATCTACCTCTCTGGTTATTTAACTAAAAATTGAGAATGATGATAATTTCTCACAGGGTCTCTGTGGGGATGGTAGTTATTATGTGGGAGGATTATAAGTGTTGAATGGCAATTACAAATGTTAAGCACTTAGCCCAGTGCCCAACTCATAATGAGAGCTCAACGATATTAACTATTTTTATTAGTGTATGTGCATATAAAAGAAAGTAAAATATTCATAATATGGATACATGCTGTCTCATATATACGTGTGGAATAGGATTTGCAAAAGTATAATGGTGGCTGAGAAATATGTATCTTGTTATTGTAGTTTGGCCCTAGAGACCAGATAGCTCTTTAGAAAGGATGCTTTTCATGGGAAAAACTAAATCTAATTCATTCACACCTCACGAACCAGGAGCCACATGTTTTTGACACATGGTCTCTGGATGTGGTCAGGATGTAGCAACACCTCATCAGGCCTTATTCGGACCTCTCACCAACTATCAGGGGCACCAACAGGACAAAGGATCCCTCTAAGAGGAGTGAGACCGATAGCTGGTCTGGCAATCAGGGCTGATGTCCAGGTGCCCCTGGTCTCAGCAGAGAGAAAAAGGCAGGAAGTATGCTTGGATGTAAAGACAAAACCCACACAAATCTCACATCAACTCATTTGCTGATTTTTATGTCGCCCCTAGATCTTTAAGGTATTGGCACAGCTCTGTTTCTCCTGTTCTGAGAGCTGCCACAGAATTAGTGCCCACTTGAAGCTCTGTCTCTACTGACATGGCCCCACCTTTTGGCTACTGTTGATTGGACAGTGGGGCCTATCAGTCCTTCTCCTAAGATTTTGGAATCTGGGGTGTGTAGTTACTGTTGAACCTTCTGAACTGAGGACTTAGAAACTCAGGGGCTTGGGACAGCTGTACACGGGCAGTGAGGAAAGCAAGTCCAGAGAGATGTGTGAGGCAGTTTTAGAAAGAAGTAGAAATGAGAGAATGAGGGGGGAGAGAGGAAGAAAGAGAGAGAGGGAGAGAGAGAAGGGACAGAAGAGTCCTGTTCTGACTGCTTTTCAGTTCTGGGCTCTTGCCATCTCCATGTCCCCCAAACTTGGATATTAGGACATTTTTGAGTCCTAATAAATACTACCCCCTTTCTCTCTCTCTGTCACTCTTTCTCTCTCTTTCTGACTAATGCTAGCTTGAGACCTGTTTTGTTATTTACTTTTAAAAATTATGTAAACAGACAACACCCAACTTGCCCACTATCTCTTTATAGTCCCTTTTTTAAAAAATGAAACATGGATTTCATTAAATATTTATCTAATTAAGGACACCATTACAAAGTTAACAGACACCTATCGTATTGAGAGAAAATGTTTGCATCATCTAAACTGACAAGTAACAACTTCTAGATAGTATAAAGAACTTTTCCAGATCAACAAGAAAAAAACCCAGTGCTCCAGTAGAAAAATAGGCAAAAAGTACGAACAGGCAATTTGTAGAGGAGGGAAACCCAAATGTCTAAGAAGACTATAAAAATACTCAGACTCAAAGGGGAACCCTCCTACACTGTTGGTGGGAATGCAAGGTGGTGCAATCACTCTGGAAAACAGCATGGAGGTTCCTCAAAAAGTTGAAAATAAAGCTACTTTACAACCCAGCAATTGCACTACTGGGTATTTACCCTAAAGATACAAACGTAGTGATCTGAAGGGGCACGTGCACCCAAATGTTTATAACAGCAATGTCCACAATAGCCAAACTATGGAAAGAACCTAGATGTCCATCAACAGATGAATGGATAAAGAAGAAGTAATATATATATATATATATATATATACACACACACACACACACACACACACATTATATACATATATATTATATACATATATATATTATACACATATATATTATATACGTATATGTGTGTGTGTGTGTGTATATATATATATATATATATATATATATATGCGCAATGGAATACTATGCAACCATCAAAAGAAACGAAATCTTGCCATTTACGATGATGTGGATGGAACTAGAGGGTATTATGCTTAGAGAAATAAGTCAATCGGAGAAAGACAACTATCATATGATCTCCCTGATATGAGGAAGTGGAGATGCAACGTGTGGGGTTTGAGGGGTAGGAAAAGCATAAATGGAACAAGATGGGATCAGGAGGGAGACAAACCATAAGAGACTCTTAATGTCACAAAACAAACTGAGGGGGGCGGGGGGGAGGGGATTCGGGAGAGGGTGGTGGGGTTATGGACATTGGGGAGGGTATGTGCTATGGTGAATGCTGTGAACCTGGTGTAAATCTGGTGATTCACAGACCTGTACCCCTGGGGCTAATAATACATTATATGTTTACAAAAAAATTTAAAAAATTTAAAAAAATACTCAGACTCATTAATAATCAAAGAAAATATGACAGTCATGAGTTATTACTTGACACCTATTTGATAGGAAAAGTCTGGATATAGGAAATCTAGATTGGGAAGAAAGACAGCTGGTGGGCACATAGACCAACACAGCCATTCTAGAGAGTACTCTGCATTCTTGGGAGTGTGAAGTCTATGTGTACTCCATGTCCCAACAATGTGCTCTGGGGGATAGAGCCCAGAGAATTCCCATACTGGTCTGTAAGAAGGGTGTGGAGGCAGTGTCACCCCAGCATTGTTTGCAGAGGGTAAGGACTTGGAAGCCAGTCCACCCTGCCCTGGGGAAGTGCATGGGCAAATTGTGGTTTGTGCACAGAGATGGCAGGCAACAGTTAAAAGAAGAGACTCGTACTGTCCATGGCAATGAGGATAGACATTTAGATAGTGCTTAGTAGAAAGTGGAAGATGCAGAATGAGCTATGTAACATAATCTATCTACATGTAAGAACAGCAAACAGCAGGGCACCTGGGTGGTTCAGTAAGTTAAGTATTTGCCTTCAGTTCAGGTCATGATGCCATGGCCCTGGGATTGAACCCCGTGTCTTTGGGCTCTCTGCTCAGAAGGGAGTCTGGTTCTCCCTCTCCCTCTGCCCCTCCCCCTGCTTGTGTGCACTCTCTCTCTCTCAAATAAATAATAAAATACCCCAGCAAGCAGCAGTATCTATTTACATGTACCTTAGAGACATGAAAGTAGTTGCTGATGGGGAAGGGGACAGGAGAAAGAGATACAATAAAAAGGAATAAATAAATAAATAAATAAAACAAGACAAGGGCCTTCTACAAACCAATTATTGTAATGTTCCAGTGTCCAAGGGATATGTTTAACTCTACCCTTTCCACAGAAACCCATTTTTTTTTTTTTAAGTGGGGTAATTCTAGTGGCTCTTGCTTTACCTGAAAAACCTTAGGCTTGGAGAGGTGAGAGAAAAATTATGTCAGGACCCTTGGGCAGCCTCCTCTACATATTGTTCACCACTGTGTTTTCTACCACATGAGCATGGCTGATTCAGATGGATTTGGAGGTTTTGTCATGTTCCCATCTTCTTCCCTCAACCACTATTTCCTGGCTTTGAACTGTCAGGATTTTTTGCAGTTAGAAGGTTCTATCTTCTCCTTTTCTCTGTTCTGTTCAATTCTGTTTAATTTAAACCTTGCTTTCTCTTTCTCTGGATTGTTCTGTATTCAAACTCGCCACCAAAGCACTGCCAGATCACTTCCCCTTGTCAGGGCTCACAAAATCAGGCTTGGGACTGTCTTAGCTCTTTGTGTGGGGAGGTTTAGCATGGCGCTGTCTCTCAGCTGACCATAGTGATGTCATAAGTGGCCTTGATGTGCTCCTGTAGGACGGACGGGTTGTGTAACATAGAGTCTGAAGTCAAATGTGTCCACTGGGCATATAATAG
This sequence comes from Enhydra lutris kenyoni, assembly GCF_002288905.1. Lineage (NCBI taxonomy): Eukaryota > Metazoa > Chordata > Mammalia > Carnivora > Mustelidae > Enhydra > Enhydra lutris. Next base: position 17,013,295 of record NW_019154150.1, read on the forward strand.
TAGTGGTATTGAGTGTGGTTCCCAGCTTGGGGGCACAGCTGGCCCATGAGATTGTTCATAGCTCCCACGTAGGTTGGCTGGTTATACAAATCTCAGTTCTATGTAGTGCTTTCATTGTTTTCTCCTTGATTTTATGAAAGGAACCCCTGGCCCCCTTATGTCATAAGCTGATTTTATGATCCAGTCTTACTGATGGAAATACTAAGCAACTATCTAAAAAACATGCATGCTGTCCTTCCTGGACCACCCAATTGAAATGTTTAAATATTTGGCCAATGAACATCGTTGAGATCAGTTGCCCCTTGTTTTATTGGTATCTATTTACAGATTGTGACTTTAATAGTCAGATTTTATAGTCTCTCATGTAGTTAGATAATTTTTCTGGTCTTGGCAAATAAAATGTTATTGGATAAGATACTGTCCCATTGAAATAGTTCCAGAGTCTTCAATGAACAAATTGTAGACACACACACACACACACACACACACACACACACACACACACACACCAGGAGAAGGGAGGGAAGAATGGAGGGAAGGAGGGAGGGAGAGAGGTTGAGAGAAAAATTAAGTTCAAAGTAGACTGAGAAACACTTCGTCTGTAGTCAGGCGGCTATGTAATGATCACCATTTTTCCTCAGGAGGATGACTCATGATCCTCCCAGGTTCTTTCTTGGCCCGTGTGATAAGGAACATGGCAGGTAGAAAATAAACCTTGTTCTTAACTTCAGTCAGTTTTTTCTCCATTCCTTACATAGGTACCAGCCTCCCTGGGCATGATTGCTGAAGAAACTAAAGCTATAAATTATGCGTAATATTCTTATGTTAAGTCTATTTTTGTTGGGCAGGAGTCAAGTTGGTAATGGAAAAAGAAACTATTTCTTTAGAAAACAGAATGAATCAGGGGTGCCTGGGTGGCTCAGTGGGCTAAGCCTCTGCCTTCAGCTCTGGTCCTGATCTCAGGTTCCTGGGATTGAGCCCCGCATCTGGCTCTCTGCTCAGTAGGGTGCCTGCTCCAACCCTCCCCTCCTGCCTCTCTGCCTACTTGTGCGCGCTCTCGAGCACTCTCTCTCTCTCTGTCAAATAAATAAATAAAATCTTAAAAAAAAAGAAATAAAACAGAATGAATCAGTGCATACTAAAACATGCATGAACCTCAGAAACATGCTAAGTAAAAGAAACCTGATTCAAAAAACCATGTATGATTCTGTTTATATGAAATCTCCCTAAAAGGCAATTGATAGAGGAAGTTGATTAGTTGCCTAGGGCTGGGAACAGGAGTGACTGCAGATGGCCAGAAGAAATATTTACTGGGGTGCTGGAAATGTCCTAATACCGGGTTCTGGTGATGGTGGCACAATTCCACGAATTTATTAAAAATCATTGAATTCTATTCTTAGAATAGGTGAAATTTATGGTAAGTAAAGCATTCCTCAATGTATGCCTGTTAAAAAAGAAGAAAACCATGCCAAAAGAAGTAGTAGGTTACAGTTTGGAATTGTACAGTTGGCACTATAAACTAACTCTTCTCCTTTTGCTTCCTAATCTGAAGGGAAATGGATTGCTAGTGTCAAGAGAGAGTCGCTTTCTGTTGGTCTATGTAGACACTACTCAAAATGCCATTCAGCAACTGTTCTAGAACTGAATAGATGGATATCCTAGATCTTGTCACTATACCAATAAGAGAGACTCCCACTAGGTGCTGGGTAATGGCCTCGTGCCTGTATCACTGTCTCATCATTGGGTTCTTCATCTTCTCCATTCATGGTCTTCTCTCCATAGGAAATGACCTCTTTTGGACATTGGGATCACCATTTACCATGACCATGGGGATGCAATACAGTGTGTACTTTTAATCTTACTCATTACCACATTATGGTAAAGTTGTTCCTCAGGTATCTGGATCCCACTCAAAACACCAGCTCTTCCAGGATGAGAAACTGTGTTGTGTTCATCTCTGTGGTCTCAGTGGATGCTCAGTACATTTTTACTGGTCTCAGATGACTTGGTTTGCCCAAGAGTTTCTACTGACCTTGCAGAAGGGGATGATAAAGTAGACTTTTGCTAGGACGCTTAGGATAGCACTAAGTCAAGGTCGGCCAATTTTTGTAGTATTGATTTTCTTTTCTATAGCAATGCTGCCTAAAATACCACCCCAGCTCAGTGGCTGAAAACAAAAGTCAGATATTCTTATTCACACCTCTATGTGTTGGTTGAGGGTTGGATGATTGAGGCTTTGTTCATATGAGCTTGGCTTGAAACTGTGGGTTAGGTCTAGGTATTCTCCACATTTTTCCCTTCCTCGTTGGACCAGTGAGCTACCTGACACATGTTCTTCTCATGGCTGGAACTATCCAGAGTAGAAGTGGAAATATGTGGTATTTTTGAGATCTGTGCTGGAAATTGTCATGACACCACCTCTGGCTAACGTAAATCATGTGGCTAAGGCACGTGGCTAAGTCACAGAGCATGGGGCAATGGGCTGTGGCTTTAATTGGAGGAACTACAGAATCATCAGGCGGAAAGTTTATGATGAAGAATGAGAAATAATCATAATGCAATAGGCCAATTTGTAAATGCTTTTCCTGATCAAACCAGGTTAGAATATTGGCCCATAGAAAATGTGTAAGAGCATTTGGAGACATGAGGAACGAGGAGTAACCGATGCTCTGTGTGCCCTGGGACTTCCCATCAGACCCACTTGTAACTCCTAGTTGTGAGAAGCACTGCTCTTTCATTTCAGCTGAATTTGGTTTGCTAATCCCTTCCATAAGCACAAGGTCAAGAAGCAGTTCTGCTCATGGGAGGCACTAACAGAGCCTTGGGAGGCTTCTGAAAGAGAGGCTGAGTTGAAAGCCAAAGACTGGGGCAACTGGGCGGCTCAGTGGTTTAAGCCTCTGCTTTCGGGTCAGGTCATGATCCCGGGGTCCTGGGATCAAGCCCCACATCGGGCTCTCTGCTCAGCAGGGAGCCTGCTTCTCTTCCTCTCTCTCTGCCTGCCTCTCTGCCTACCTGTGATCTCTGTCTGTCAAATAAATAAATAAAATCTTAAAAAAAAAATAAAAGAAAGCCAAAGAGTCACACACATAGCTCATCGTCGCTCTCACCTGCCAAGGACACCATAATCTGAAAGGGACATGCAAGCGGGAGATGAAAATCATCCCCAGCACTCGTGGAGCCTGCAAAGTGTCCCTCTCTGAAAGAATAATGTTGAATTATCTGAAAGCCCTCTATTTCCTAAGGACACCAACAGAGAAGGATCATTTAAATAAAATGTTTCGATCGGCTTGTTCACAGGCAGTGCCTGTTACTTTGTTTTCCAGCAGCTTCTTTCCCCTGCAGTAAAAAGCCTTGGGGAAGTGCTACTGATCGACTGACCAGAGGAATGGCTTTGAAAGCCAGAGATGCACTGATGCCAAATGGCACCGATAGACTCTGGCCCCCAACTTACCATGGTTCGACTCAAGATTTTTTGACCTTAGGATGGTGCAAAAGTGACACACGTTCATTAGAGACTACTAGAATTGTAAATGTGGGTGCTCTCCTGGATTGGCAGGATGTGGTGGACACCCCGTTGTGATGCTGGGCGGTGGCCGCAGCTCTGTGTCAGCCACCTGTGCTAGGGGTGAAGAACCAGGACACTGACCACCCGTCTGTACCCAGATAGTCATTCCATTTGTCACTTTCAATGCAGTGTTCAATCAGTTACAGGAGCTGGGCCACGCTTTCCTATGAAATTGACTTTGCATTAGATGATTTTGCCCGACTGTAGGCTCCTATGAGTGTTCTGAGCATGTTGAAGGTTAGCTAGGCTAAGCTATGATGTTTGGGAAGTTCGTGTATCATGTGCATTTTCGACTTACAGTATTTTCAACTTATGACGAAACATAACCCTGTGGTAAGCTGAGGAAGAGCTGTAGAATCAAATACATAAGCACATGCTATGGGACCTGTGTGGTGCCAGGGCCCTCGATCCTGACCTCTTCTTCTTTCTTTCTATGTTAGCTTAGGAAGATAAGTGTAATATCTCTGCTCCTTTTTTTGTTCACCTGGACAACAATTATTTCCTTATTCATTTGTTTGTTCAACACTTATTGTTTGCTATGTAATGGCAGCAGGATACATTTCTGGCTAAGGTGACCAACCATCTCATTTTACCTAGGACTGAGGGATATCCCAGGATGCCAGTCTTCCAGTTTAGTTTTTTTTTTTTTTAAAGATTTTATTTATTTATTTGACAGCAAGAGAGAGTGAGAGAGGGAGTACAAACAAGAGGAGTGGGAGAGAAAGAAGTTCCCCGCTGAGCAGGGAGCTGTATGTGGGGCTCCATTCCAGGACCCTGGGATCATGACCTGAGACGAAGGCAGACACTTAACAACTGACTCCCCCCAACAGGCACCCCCATCTTCAAGTTTTAAAACCGGTTCTGAGGTACTGTGGTGAACACCTCAGTCTGCACCCTCAAGAAGCTAGCATTTTAACCAGATTATTAACCTGCCAAATTATACAAAGAAAATAATGCAAGTTGTGGTAAGTGCTCAAAAGGAAGAAATCTAGGGACTTGAGGCAGAAAATAACAGATGGAAACCTACTTTTTGTGTGGAGACATCTAAGCTCAGGTGTGAAAGGAGCTTTGGAGTTGCCCAGGTGAAGGCAGGAGGAGAAAATTCAGAGGGAACAGGATAAGCCACAGCCTGAGGAGACAGTGAGCTTGGTGTATTGCAGAAGTTAATGAGGCATTGGGCTGAAGCAAGGGAAGCCAGGAGAAGGAGCTTAGGGTGAGGCTGGAGGGAGGGTAGGGTCTTGCAGGCTATGCTTGGAAGTCTGGATTTTCAAAAAAACTTTTATTGAAGCTTAAGACACATACAAAAAAAGTACATAAGCCATAAATATACTTTTTATAAGTTTTCTCACACTCAGGATTCCCGTGTAATCAACACTCAGATCAGGAAACAGAACCCAGCTGGCAGCCAGAAGCACTCCATTATCCCCCTTCCCATCATTATGGCCCCGCTCCTTCCAAGGGTACACACTAACCTGACGTCTAATGGCATTCATCGGTTTTGCCTGCTTTTGAGCCAAGTACCCACAAATCATACAGTAAGCTCTCTTCTGCTGTCTTTTGTTCAACAGTATGATCTGGAGATTCAAAGGTATTTTTTTGGTGATGGAAATAATTTTCTTTGCCATTGAATATTCTGGCGTGTGACTCTACCAGAACTTATTTATCCATCTATAATGAATGGACATTTGGTTAGTTTCCAGCTGGGGCATATTCATGAATACTGTTAACTAACAATGCTAGTAATCTAGTACAGTCTTGTGACTGTCTTCTGGTATATATGTTTGTATTTTGGAGGTATGTGTGTATATACCTAAGGATAGGATTGCTGGGGCATAGGGCAGGCATATGTGAAGCTTTAACCGATACTGTCAAACAGGTTCCCAGCCATTTTGTACCAATCTTCACTCTCACCAGAAATGCGTGAGCAGTCCAGTTGCTTCAGACCCCCTCCAACACTTGGTATTATTCCGCCTGCCTTGTTCATTTCAGTCGGCCCAGTGGGTATTGTACTGCGTTGTGGCGTCATTGTGCTGATGACTCATGGGGTTGAGCCCCTTGTCATATTTATGTTGACCATTTGGATATCTGCTTTTGTCAACCATTTGTTCAAGTTTTTGGCTTATTTTTCTATTGAGTAGCCTCTGTTTTTCTCATGGACTTGTCTGAGTTCTTGCACATTCTAGCTATGAGTCCTTTGTCAGATATATGTTTTACAGATACCTTCTCTCACTGGGTTCTCTTTTTACTTCTCTATAATGAACAGAAGCTATTCATTTCAAAGGAATTAAATTAATCTTATTACCTTTGCTGTGTAGTGTTCCTTGTGTCTTTTTTGAGAAATCTTTGCAGATTCTAAGAAAAGTGTTTGGAATTATAGTTCCTGTGCCCTTAGGATCCATTTGATAGGTAAGAGCAGGAGAGGGACATGACCTAACTTCCATTTGTAGATGTGCGTGTGTGTTGCTATCTAGAAATTAGAATGGAAGGGAAAGGAGAGGAGGGAGTGAGTCCATGTAGGAGTCAGCCGCATTAGCTCAGGTGGGACACGGCGATGATTCAGAATTGACAGGATCCACACATGGATTGTCTAGGGTGGTATAGAGGGAAAGGGAGGAATCAAAGGTGTCCCTGAGGTCACAGTTTAAAACCGAAGTGGGTAGTGTTGCCATCTACTGAGTTGTGGGAACTAAAGGCACATTGGGTGATAGGAAAAGAGGATTTCTTTTCTTTTCTTTTTTTTTTTTTTCCAAGCGAGATACATTTTGTGCACGTTAAGTTTGAGATATTCCTGAGACACCAAGTAGAGCTGTTTGGATCCGTCTAGATGTGCTTGTCTGGGTCTCAGGACTGGTGGCGGGGATGTGTGGCATGTGTGCAGGGCACGATGTAGGGGAGGCGGAAGGTTTGAATTCAAAGGCCCTTAGAGCCTTTTATGATTTTTCCAGAAGGAAAACTGATTACTCCTTCCTTTACATGCGTCTATATTCTGTACAGATTTCTATCATGTTCTTTCTTTCTTTCTTACTTTGTGTTTTTTTTTTTTCTTTTTTACAAATCTGTCTCACTCAATTAGTCTGGGGGTTCATTGAGAGCAAAGTATCTGATACAGCGTCTATACTTTGCATGAGTTGTCCATTTTTGTTAACCAGATGAATGTGTTTCTTTAAAGAAGAAAAACAGCCCACCCCCAACCCCTGCCCAAGATATTCTGAAGCCAGGACCTACCAATCAACCAGCATTCACAAAATGTTCTGCAAATTCCAGTAATAAGTCAATAGAATAAAGAAAAGCCCCGATGCTTGAACAGATAGAACCATTTCCAGGATCTTCTGGTTGCCTCCTGACAGTGAGTAATGAAATGATTTTGAGCTTCGTGCCTGGGCACATCTGATGGCATGCTTATTGAAATTGATTGCCTGCTCTGTGCCAGGATCAGTAAGAAGATGCAAATTTCCATGACAAAGTAGAGCTAAAGAAAAAAAAGGGCAAAAATAATTGAAGCAGGGAAGGGAATGGACACCTTTTTCCAAAATCCTCCTTCTTATTCCTTCAGCAGCCCCCAAAATTGGTTCTTCTCAGAGGCAAGAGGAAGACCTAATACATCAAATGAAAAGCATGCTTGTTCACCATGCTAGTATTAGGACCCAAACTTCCCTAGCTCTCTGCTTCACTGAAGCTGGTTTCAGTTCTTCTCAGGGAAGATGAACCTCAGGGGATGCAAAGAAGAGCAGAGATTCAGTGTGGTGAACTTAACCTACACAGAGTTTTGAAATTCTGCATCTCTTTGTCTGGACAAGTGATACCCAATAAATATGTAATTTGAGTCATATAGGTAATTAAAAGAGTTTTAGTGACCATATTAAAATTGGCAAAAAGGAAGAGGGAAAATTAATTTTAATAGTGTATTTTACTTAACCCAATATAGTATAATTATTTACATTTTAACCTACAATATAAAAATAACTAATGAACATCTAATATCCTTTTTTTTAGTATGAAGTCCTCAAAATAAAATATTTTGAAATAGCCATATTTCAAGGGTTCAATAGTCCCATGTACTAAGTGGGTACCACACTGGATGGTGTAGACTTAAAAACTGATGGAGTGCCTATTGCTTCTTAGAGTTCTGGCTTTGGTCTGACTTCTCTAGACCTTTCTGAAGTTAAGGGCATCTTCCTCTGCTTGACTCTTCTTCCCAGAAACTCCCTATTTCCCAGTTTGCCTTCCTCTCTCCTTGGAGCTACTATCACCCACTCAATGCCTTGCTTTGTTCCTCTTGAAGCCACCTGGGGATGAGACCCAGTCCTTCTCTCTACCTTCCTCCATAGCCCTAATCTGGGGCCAGAAGTGCCTTCCACAGTGGACTTTCCCATCAATATCATGCAAACACAGGACATAAAATAACAAATGTGGGGAAAATACAATATTGAGGAAAAGCCTCAAAATCCTTCAAGTCTTTCCCTGTGTAATGCCTGACTTGTCACTGAGATGGAAGCCAGAAGCTCTAGCTGCTCTTTTCCCCCTCTGTGGTGTGCCTTCAGCATTTATTTCAACCCACCACACCCCCACTTCTGTAGCTCCCACCGTTAGTAAGGGCCAGGAGGTGGCTTGCTACTAAGGCTCTGTCTTCCTGGCTGTCTGCTCAAAGACACACAAAGCGAGATTGACAAGCAGACAATCTCCGAAGGTCTCTGAACTGACTGTCAATCCTCTCCCTGAATCTCTGCCTCAGCCAGGCATTATCAGACACCATTTGGGTTTTTTTTTTTTTTTTGGTCCTACAGGACAACTTAAACATGAATGGTCACATGGCTTGAAGAGGGGCATGAGGGTATGAGGCAATGCAGGGTAGGTGTTAATGGACCTGGACCGGGGTGGCAAAAGGAATAGTCTCCATTAGCTTGTTAGAACTTAAAGGATTTTTAAGGAGGAACTAAAAGGTGACAGAGATAAAAGAGCGGTGGCTGAAGACTGACTCCATCACCTCGCGTCTCTCATGTACCACCGGAAGCATTAGCAGCCGGGCTCACATACATGCTCCTGTGCCCAGTGTGGTGACAGCTCTGTGTCCCAAATACTCTGTCTTCCTCTCCCATCTGCAGTGAAATGTTTGACAGGCTTGGTCCAGGGGGATTCTTTCTTGGTGACCCCCTCAGTGAGGTGTCACCTTTGGGAGGTAATCTCTGTGAATGGTGCTGTTGCCTGGGATTTAGGAAAAAATGAAGTAAGCAATGTGGCTGCTGAGGTCCCACACTGAGTCGAAAGGTCAGCCTGAAAGCAGCTCCAGGCTGTCAAGAGAGGGCTGATGGGCAAACTTTGGTCATTTCATTAGACATTCATACAAAATAAGAATATACTCTAAATTCTGTCTCCAAAGACTCTTTGTGGCCAGAGTTATCAATCATTACCTGTCTTGGCCACACAGACTGTCTGGATATTAATGAATGATCTTTAGGCAGCCATGCTACACCTGTGTTAGGTGTCTTGATGTGGAGGTCTATAGGGGAAGTTTTTACTTCACAATATAGTCAAGTGTTAAAATAGGAGGTCGCTATTCCTGACTCGTTCTAATGAATGTCTGAGTCCTCAGATAAATGAAGGGAAGGGCACTGTGAAAACCCGATCATGATGAAAAATGTTATTCCTATGGCAGGCAATTAAGATGTATTAAGTTCATTTCATGCAGATCAGAATCATGGTAGATTATGCACAGAGCTGAGTGCTAAAGCTTCTCATTTTTCTAAAGGAAGATGGGAGACTCAGAATTCATGGGATGATGAATCCAGTCCATGATTTAGATTAAGGTTTTCACTGCCAACACCATGGTAGATGTTCTCGTTGCCTCATGCCCAAATTATTAGAGAAGTCTTTTTTTAGATGAGATGGTTGGAGCTCATCCAGGAGTCATTCTTACGTCTTCCTTGGTAGCACATCTCTACTTCTATTCAAGTAGCTGCTGTTATTGTGCCGCGGGATATGAGTCATGACTGGCCTAAATGCATGGCATTCATCTGATTCCCCTTTGGGATTACTTTATAGTTAGGCATGGACCTGTGAGCCCACTGTGGTCAAAGACATGGAAGGGGAAGATTCTGTGGAACTTCTGAAAAGTATTTTCTTCTTTGGGAAAATGACAGGAATGTCTGGAGCCGCCATCTTGGAGGACAGACCCCAGGCTGAATGTCTACATGCTTTGCCTCCTCAAGAAGCCAATCCTGAGAAACATATTTGAGTTCAAGAAGTTTATTTGGGAAGCACTCTTAGGAAACATCAGAGAGGAAAAGGAAGGAAGAAGTCAGCAGAGTGCGTGTTTGGAGCAAACCTGTGTCTGCTGGGGTCCTGTGGGAGAATGTATAGACTCACTTTGGAGCTGTCCCACCAGAGAGGTGAGGAAATCTCCGTATTTATCCATCAGCTTCCATGAGGCATTGTTTGAGCACCGCTATCATAGTGTTAGCTCCCCAATATTTCCTGCCTGCTTTACCTCGATGAGGTCACCTCTGCGGCCAGCATGAGCCCACAGGCAGGTGCTGGCCATGGAAAGACTTTAGATCAGGGTGCATTGGAAGGGTGAGTGCTCAGGGATATGGGTAGGCCACGACAGTGTCTGCTAGGCTGCATAATTAACCTACTCTAACCATTGTCTTTCAGATTTTTTTTTATAGGAGTTAATCAATTCCCATTATTTAAGCCATTCTTGAGAAGGTGCTCTCTTACTCAGGAACAGGGCTGACATTCAGCCTGTATACCCTGGGAGAGCAGTATGAGTTATTTATAGCCAACATCCATTCTGATGACTCAGTCACCTGTCTTCACTGGTCAGTGCCAAGGCTGTGCCATTTAAAAAATATTTCAAGTGTCACTCTGGAGGAGTTTTTATGGAGGAATCATCTAATTGATATACCTCCAACTCAGTCTTTTTCTCTGCTAGCTTCTTCATTCCCTAATTTATCCACAGATTAATTAATGACTGACTAGCAAATCTTTCTAGAACACCACTGTCATTACAGCACTCTCTTTCTTGAGAATCCATAGTCCAAAGATGAAATTTCTTTTTTTAAAGATTTATTTATTTATGTAAGAGAGAGAGAGTGTGTGTGTACATGGTGGGGAGGGGCGGAGGGAATGGGAGAGAATCTCAAGCAGACTCCCCACCCAGCAGGGAGCCTGACTCACTGGATCTCACCACCCTGAGAGCACGACCTGAGCTGAAACTGAGAGCTAGCTGCACAACCAACTGAGCCACCCAGGCACCCCCAAAGATGAAATTTCTTAACAACATATTCACAGTCTTCTGGTTCTGACCTAGCTCTCTAATCCTGTTACTCACTACTCTCATAAATAAATCTTTAATAGTAGTAGTAATAGTAGTAGTAGTAGTCGTCGTAGTAGTAGTAATACAACCCCATTCATTTACTGAGTGCTTGCTCTGTGCCAGACATTAAGCCAACTGGTTTATATGCATCATCTCACGTAACTTCCAGAACAATCCCAAAGAGTGGCTAGGATCATCAGAACCATTTTATAGATGAAGAAATAGGTTTGAAGAAGTCACACACTGAAAAGAAGCACATTCTAAGCATTTCTAAATAGAGGCACTGTGCCACAATTTATTCCCATCTGGACTATACACTTCAGTGGGCATATCTGTATATTTTATTTCATTTTTTTAAAAGATTTTATTTATTTATTTGACAGAGAGAGATCACAAGTAGGCAGAGAGGCAGGCAGAGAGAGAGGGGGAAGCAGGCTCCCTGCTGAGCAGAGAGCCTGATGTGGGGCTTGATCCCAGGACCCTGGGATCATGACCTGAGCTGAAAGCAGAGGCTTTAACCCACTGAGCCACCCAGGTGCCCCATATCTGTATATTTAAAAATTTGACCAATGCCTCGTGTACTTTTTCACATATAGTCAGTACCTGAAACAGTCTTTGCTGAATAAATGTTCCCAAAGCTTCATTTTTGAATGAGAGACTGACACTGTGACTTTTTTTTCCTGACTCTTTCTCTGCCCACATCTTCTGTGACATCACTTTGCAAAAAAGGAGGAAGTTATCTCAAAAATGATAAGAAAAGTAACATAAATCAGAACTAACTGATTTAAATATTTATTGAGGGCATGTAGAGAAAAAGAGATTTTCATACGTTGCTGGTAGAAATATGAAGTGTTTCTGCCTTTTCAGAAAGCTATTTTGGTGGGTTCTATGAAAATGAAAAAATATGTATATTTCCCTGGACCCAGCATTTACAAACATTTAGGAATCTATCCTGTAGAAACAAAAGCACCATTAAAGATATGTAAAAATATTTTTTTGCAATATAGTTTGTAGTGGCAAAAACTAGGAAAAGATATCTGAATGTCCATCAATAGTGGGATGGTTGAATAAATTAAGGTTTATAATTTTACCATGAAATCTTATGCAGACATTAAAAAAGGCAAATTAAAGCTATTCAAGATGATTTTGAGGAATTAACACAAGGTAGTGTTCAGTGAGAAACGCTATACACAGAAAAGATTAATGTAATCTTGTTTTTGTAAATAGTCACCCCCAAAATGGTATGTACAAGTGCGTCTGTGTCTGAAAAGGATTATATTAGTACAGGGAAAAATCAGAAAGACAAAATGTTGGTAGCGCGGATTACCTGGTAGAGGGGCAGAGCTGGGGTGGAGTGCCACTTGCTCTTGGCAAGAGCAGGAAACAAGCTATTGATAAAAAGAGAAAAAAGGTACAGCAGTAAAGAAAACGATCGCATTTATACATCTCAGCAGAATTAAGTATGTATGGGCATGAATATAAATACATTAAATTAGAAGTAATAACATCAAGTAATAAAATAGGTGACAATGAAACTTTTATTTTAATCCCAACATATGCTGTAAACTCATCCAGACCTTGTACCTATAACAAGGAAGTTCTGATCCCACTGACTGTGACCGCAGTTGCCTTTTTCCACAGAAAAGTCAACCACCCTCCCGCCCCCCGCCCCACTTAGTCTTGTGGCCACACCTATCTTCCTATCCTTGGAGAATGTTGACAGATTTGGCAAGCATCACTGTTCTCTCCATAGGTTGATGCCCTCCTATAGTTTCGTTCTTTCCCCAGGAAGATGCTGCTCATCCTTAGGCAATCAGGTATTTAGTAACTATTAACTTGAAGGTGGAAAGTTTTTTGTCTTTCCAGTTTTCATGTCCCTGCCCTGATCCTTCTAGGTCACTTCCAGCCACTTCACAGTTTCACACACATTCATATTCTGAGTAATTGATGCTCTCATTTAGATTTCTTCCTCGAATACAGGAAAGCCAACATTCCCACCTTTGATTCCTAGAAACCCTCCAAAAACCAAAAGGTGGATGAAAACTATAGACCCAAACTCCATTTTTTTTTAAAGATTTTATTTATTTATTTGACAGATAGAGATCACAAGCAGGCAGAGAGGCAGGAAGAGAAATAAGGAGAAGGAAGCAGGCTCCCTTGCTGAGCGGAGAGCCCAATGCGGGGCTCGATCCCAGGACCCTGGGATCACGACCCGAGGCAAAGGCAGAGGCTTTAACCCCCTGAGCCACCCAGGCACCCCCAAACTCCATTTTTAGCAAAACCAGAAGATAGCAAAAATTTCCAACTGCAAAACTGATGAAAACCATGGTCCAAACAGAGGGGGGAACAAGACACAGAAATAACCACCACATCTAAGGAGCTGGGAATTAGCCAGACACAAGTCATCCCCAGCAGGTGAGAGCTGGCAGAAAAAACGCATCTCAGCAGTTGCCTGAACTCCCCACTCCTAGATACCTTTGAGGAGACAGGGTGAGGTTAAATGAAGAATCACATGGGTAGGGCATGCTTGTAGGAAGCTGCTTTTTTGGCAGTGGGGGAGAGAAAAGTCTGCATCACAAGACTGTGGTTGTCTATCTCCATTACAACAATGGAGAGAAGGAAAAAAACATACACACACACACACAATATTCAAATACACCTGGAACAGGAAATTTACATGACGCAGACTCCTTACACATCGTGGTTAGAGACAGCATTCACCACCTTCAGCAGCGAGTCGTGAAACATAAAAAGCACAGGACCCATCCAAGGAAAAGTGATGAAAAAAAAAAAAAAAAGGGAAAAAAAAAAAAATTTTTTTTAAAAAAAAAAAAAAAAAAAAAAGGCCACTATCAGAAAAGTAAAAACTGCAAGTAGTTTTTCTACCACAGGTTAAATAAACTTAATGATCCTACCAACTTCCAGGAACCAGAACATAAGGTAGAAATGTATGAGCTCAGAGAAATGTTCATCAGAATATGGGAAGTTGTCAGATATGACTTCAGTAAAAAACATTAAAAAAAAACGGTAAACATTAGAGTACCACATAAAAGAACATTACAGAGCTATCTATTAAATAACCTTGAACAACTGATTAGATCGGGTGGTGGAGGTAGAGGAGGGGAGGAGGAAGAGCGACTCTACGAAATCCATCATTTACAGGATGGAATGAACAGATACAGTATACATTACAGTCATAAAAACAACCACTAGAAAAAAAATATGTAGGCTGCTAAAGATTCGAAGAACCAAAATATGGTGAAGAAAGTTTTGAAACTAGAAAAAGAAAGCATAACATAAAATAGTAGGACACACACACACACTTATTGTGTCAGTAGTTATAAATAAGCTAAAATCTGTGGGAGAAAAAAAAAAGCCTTTGAGATCTGAATCACAGAGACATATCTTAATAAGACATATCCTGGACTTCAAAGATAAAGAATGAATCTGCTGGGAAGTCACCGACAAGAGGAAAAAAAATCAAGAGGCTTCAGCCTTGACCCAGCCAACAGTCAATGCTAAAAGACAGTGGAATAACAGTTACAAAATACTCTAGGAACTAAGATGGGAGCCAAAGATTTGATCCCCAGATAAAGGCTGTTCAAGGATAAAGACCACAAACAGAGGTAAACAGGAAGCAACACAGAAACTGTTTTTCCTACCAGCCTTTCTTGAGGTGTCTACTACAACAAGGATTTGCAAACTATGGCCTGTGGGCTGAAACCAGGGAGCAGCCTGTTTTTTAAACATGTAGGCCTGATGATTCACACACCTGTACCCCTGGGGCAAGTAATATATTATATGTTAGTAAATACAATTAAAATAATTATAAAATTTAAAAAAAAATCAAGTGGTGTTGGCACCTGCGTGGCTCGGCCCGTTAAGCATCTGCCTTTGGCTCACAGGTTGTGATCCCGGGGTCCTAGGATCAAGTCCCGTGTCTGGCTCCAGGGAGTCTGCTTCTCTCTCTCTCCCTCTGTCCCTCTCCCTCCCCCAGCTCACGCTCTCTATCTCTCAAATAAATAAATAAAAACCTTTGAAAAAATGCAGAAAATCAAGGTGTGTTGGAATGCCGCTCACCCATTCATTTCCATCCTGTACGTGGCTACTTCTGTGCTCCAGCAGTGAAGTGCGTCACTGGGACTGATGAAGTTCTAGAACCTAGGTGAGGTTTGGTGGGCTGAGGTTTGGAGCTGATGACCAAGAAAGAATTCTTGAGACATTTTTGGTGCAAAATGGTGGTTTATTAAATCACGGGGACAGGACCCGTGGGCAGAAAGAGCAGCTGCGCCGTTATCCTGAGAAGTGGCTGATTATATACACAGGAGTTGGGTAGGTGAGAACAAAGGGGGTGATGTTAGTCTCTAAGGAATTTTGGAAGCAAGGTCTCCAGGACCTTGAGGGGCTAGCTATTGTTGGGAGAAAGGTTATTTATTACTAGTAGTAAAAATCTTCTTGTGAGACCCTTTAGATGTATATCAGTGGGCCATATGCTTGGGAATGATTCTTGACACTATCTTGGAGATCTAGAGATAAAGTTTCACATTTCTCCTATCAAGGGTCCTTGTTAGTGAGATTTGGGTTTAGAAGAAATTTAACTGTATTTAGGGCTTGAGAAACTGAGTTATTTGCCTCTGGAAATTGTGCTATTGTTAAGATAGCTTCTTTGTTGTAAATTTCTAGGACATTGGTAAACCAAGGGAGACTCCTATCTTGCAGGATTGTGATCTCTGCAAGTTAACTATTTGTTTCTTGTTTGTGGTGGTCAGGGGTGCCTGAGGAATGTCACACATATTACCGAGGGGAGCGGAGCGGGTGGAGAGGGGGTGCAAGGTGCCAGCTTTTGCTTTGCCCTCAGCCAGCCTCCTGCTCCCTCATCAGGACAGAGATCCTATGACCTACTATACCTAAAATATTGAAAACTTCACTGGTCTCAACCTAGACTGTAAGCTCTTTAAAGGCAGGTGTCCTCCCTTGCCCTGGCACTTCTCTGGGCATGTAGGAAATGCTCCGTACCTGCGTGCAGAACGCACCAGTGCGCTACTTCTTGTTCTTTCCCTCACTCACACCATCTGTCTTCTGGATCTTCCCTTCATTCCCCAAATTGGCCTTTGGTAATAGCTAGAGAAGCATGGGAAGGGTCAATAACTTGGCAGTGAAGTTCTGCCAGAAGCTGCAAAGAGTTTACAGACGGACAGCGAGTGAGTCTTTCTGCAGGTTTGCATTTGCCGCATTTCATGCAGCTTCGATGCTGCTAAGAAAACATTTTATTTGCGCAGTGATCTCCTGATAACAGTTTACTGTCTCTTTTGTGATTTCTCTGCCCAACTCTCATTAAAATTTGTTCTGTTACTAAAAAAATAAAAAAAAAAAAAAAAGTCTTAAGGAAGAAAAGGCTTTATTTAGCAGGTCTGGAAATTAAACCAAAGGATTGCTTGTTAAATCAATCCTATTTCTCCTGAAAGCATTTTTGCCCCTTCCATTACCCCTCCCCCAGCCCTTTATTCATGCTGGGCTGGCTTAGAACCCTAAGAGTGTTCTGAGCCCTGGGGAAATGGATACTAATCAGGATATCAGCCTCACTTCTGCAAGAGGCAGTCGCAATGGTGATTGATAATGTAGACTCTAGAGTCAAGAAAGCTCAGTTTAGGGGCACCCAGGGGTGGGGAGCGGTGCTCAGTCAGTTAAGCATCTGCCTGAGACTCAGGCTTCTCCCTCTGCCCCTCCCACGACTCGTGCATGTACACGAGCACGTGCACTCTCTCTCAAGTAAATATATAAAATCTTTTTTTTTTTTTTTAAATCTCAGTTTAAAATCCTTCTTTGTCCCTTGCAAGATGTGTGACCTTGGATGTATTACTTAACTCTCATGCCTCAGCGATCACATCTGCAAAATGCATATCCTAATAGTACATGCTTGGTAGGCTTATGGGAAAATGAAATGTTTTAGTGAAGAAAAAGCACTCAGACTCGTGCTTGGTACCTAAGAAGCATTCACGAGCTCCAGTGAGTGTTGCTGGTGCCAGCCTTTGGTGTTTTGCTGTTAAGGGAACAGCTAAGCAAAGAATGGTCTTGCACGGTGCTGTCTTCGGTAGAACCCGGGAGAAGAGCCTGGATGAGAGGGATGTGCCTGGCTCTCAGGCTCCCAGCAGGAGGAGTTTTCTTCCCCTTGATCTCGGCAGGGTGGAGGCTGCCTGCTCCGTGGCCCACAAGAGCTCTGAGCAGGCTGTTGGTGTCTGTGCGCTGTGGTGTGGGACCAACGTTTCTTCAGGAATTCCACTTTCAGCTGGCTGTTCTGTGAAGATGGCAAAGATGATTCCCTACTGTTCCAGGAAGAAGTAATTTCTGGTTTTTGTTATTTTTGGAAAACTTGTTGGTACGCCTCATTGCTGGTTAAATAGATAAGACTGTTGCTCGCTGGGAGATTTCCGTGCGTTTGGGGGGCTTCCAGGAAGTGATGCATAATGCTGCTTTAAATATTATCTGCCTTAAGGAATTACTTTAATGTGATGGTCACGAAGAGGAGTCACATTTGGGAGTTGGGTAAAGCTGGTTTCATTATAACATGGATTGTCTGAAAGCATGAACAATGGTCATGTACCTTTTTTTTTTTTAAGATTTTAATTTTATTTATCAGAGAGAGAGAGAGCACAAGCAGGGGGAGCGGTGGGCAAGGGAGAAGCAGGCTCCCTGCTGAGCAGGGACCCTGATGTGGACTCGTTCCTAGGACACCGGGATCATGACCTGAGCCAAAGGCAGACGCCTAACTGAGCCACCCAGGCATCCCAGTTTACCTGGTTTTGCCCAAGCTGGAACTATAAAAGACCTCCAGTTCACGAGGTTCAGACTGTGTATCTACAACAATACCCAAAGATGGACTGTATCTGTATTTTTCCCTCTTGGGATGTTCTCATGACAATAACAAAGATTAGCTAAGAATGATCCAATCCACACTAAAATTAGAACTATGTTTCATTGATGGTATGTGAGCTTTAATATGCTAGAACAACACAGTATAAAAGATAAATAGTAAATTCTGATGTAAATATGAAATCTCCCCTTTCTAAGGAGAGGGTAATGGCTTTAGACACTGCCCCAGGCAAGGGGCTTTTATTTTGTTTTTGTCTAGTTTGTTCTGTATGGGATGAAAAAGTTTTCCTTGACTCCCTTAGGGTCACTGGCTGGGTCCCAAAAGCAAATGGATAAGGACAGAGTAACTGGAGAAAAACATATAGATTTATGTAATGTCAGTGTTACGTGACATGGAGGCTTCACAGGGAAACAAAGACCCACCACAGTG
Source organism: Enhydra lutris kenyoni (assembly GCF_002288905.1). Lineage (NCBI taxonomy): Eukaryota > Metazoa > Chordata > Mammalia > Carnivora > Mustelidae > Enhydra > Enhydra lutris. Next base: position 17,031,475 of record NW_019154150.1, read on the forward strand.
GTTAGAGCTGCGAGTTTCTCAGCGAGGCAGGCTGGAGAGCCGGCAGTCGGGAGAATGTGATAGGTCAAGGACTAGGAGGTAAGCATAGTAAGCGGGGGAGACTTCTCAAGGCCCTTGGTTAGGATTCACGTAGGTGTCCCTTGTCTGTAGAGGTGAGGGTGCTCCTTTCCGCTGGGTATAGAGAGGCACCTCTCACAGGAGGGCTTCGTGACCTGTTTCCGGGAAGAAGAGTGAGAGGACTGGACAGATCTTCGTGCTGCTGCCATTTGCTCTGCCTCCTTCAGCTTCGAATATTCCGTATGTCAAGGTGCCATACTTTGGGGTATCATGACCTGAACCCTATCATTTCCTCTTTTCTATCCTTGTTCTGCTGACCTTCCTTGGAGAATCCTGAGTCCACTGGGCTGGAATGCCACTTTTTTTTTTTAGTTCCTAGCCTCTTCCTATTTATCCCAAATTCCTCTACTTTGGTGATACACTTGCTTTGTATCCCCTTTTGGCACGGCTCCTACCTACCCCACGGTGTATCTGTAGATGTTTGGGTCCAGTGAAATACTGACCTTTCCTTTGCTAATTACATATATGAATGACCATTGTCTGTTTCCTTGGGGTGAAGATTTTTCTCTCCCTCTTTTTCCAATAACTTGTTAGCAATGGTAGCAGTGAGTAAGACAATGAAGATGATGGTGTTGATGCCAACAGCACTTCCTTTCATGTAATTCCCATAACTGCTTTATGAGAAAGTCTTTATGTTCTTTAATATTTAATTATAGTTTATATATAAATAAATTATATTATATATAAATTATATAAAACAACTTATTAATTAATAATAACAAATATTTATTTAATTATAAATTTATTTAATAATAATAAATATTATTTATTAATAATAAATATTATTTAATATTTAATATTATTATATTCTTTTTACACACAAGGAGACTGGAGCTAAGAGAATTTAAGTCACTTGTCCAAGAGCACATCACTAATATGGCTAGGGTCTGGGATTGAAACCCAAATTCAAACTATCTAAAGAGCCCTAAATTCTAACCATGAAGATAATAAGAAGTAAATATTTACAATATAATTTTAAAAGATCATGTGGGCATGGTCTAATGCAAGCTATAATTGCTTAGAAGTGGCTACAGAATGGAAAGAACTTTAAGGATTCATCTTATTTATCCCCTTGAAGCCACTCTCTCCTATAACTAGACCAGGAGTTCTTTAATAACTACTTGGAGTTCGTAAAAGTTTGTCAGATTCAAGGACTGTATAGTCTTCAAATACTTTTTGCCTTCTACTCTATTTTTTATGATGGAAATCAAAACTCCGAATTTACATTTTCATTTAATAACAGTAGTTAATAATAGACAACAGCTAATGACCCCCTTATAATTTCTACTACTTTAAATCGTGCATCAGTAGGAACATTTTTAATGTCTTGATGGTTTCCAGGATGCTGGTCCTATATGTGGGACTTGCATGAATGGGCATTAAAATAAGAATATTTAAAATATGTACTTCCTGGCTTCTGTGTTGTCAACATTTGGAACCCTGGTTTATTTCCCACTACCCTTTTAATATATTTTGTAAGCTGTGCATCAGTTCATAAACACAGTAGAGACAGCTTGATTGATGGAGAGTATAGGATATGGACACAGTGTCTGAGAGACTCAGGAAGGAAAGAAGAGTGAGTTTCATCTTTGCTTAGGGCCAGGGATTTTCATTGAGGATGGTGGTCTGGTGCAAGAGTCTTCCCAGGCATCCAGGGACAAAGACGAGTGTTGAAGTGTTTTCCATAAGTCACTTATGCACTGGAGGCAGGGGTCTTGATGAGTCCATGGTCTTGGCAAATGTTCATGACCACTCTGCCTGGTAACTCTTTAGATGTTATCTGTGGTGCTGGAAGACTGCCAAGAAATCATTAACTCCTTGACCTTTACAAGGAGAACATACATAGTTTTCTATAAAGCATGTGTAAGATGGGGATGTAGGTCTTAGTAACAATAGAAGCAAGAAAAGAAGCAACGTTTCATGGGGTCCCTTTAGTTTCCCTGTCTCAAATCCTTTCTCCAGGCCCTGCTTCCATGTTGGGAATCAGAGGTGGTGACCACAGGGACTACTCCTGGCCAGGCCACAGTACCATCTCTTGGTTACTGCTGGTGTGTTAAGGCTCACATGCTTATTTGTCTTATTTTGTGGAGATAAATTTTGTTCCTAATGGAAATCTCAGAAGCGAAAGCAGCAAAATTGGTAGGCACAGATCAAACACTTAAAAGCTGTTAGAGTACGCACTACCTAATTCTGAAAATGTTGTGTTAGGACAAGTTGGTCATGGAATGGGTTAGGTTGACACTACATCACCCGCCAACCTTGGGAAAATTTCCATGCAATGCGAGGTTCACTGTAGAACACCACACAATCCCCAACCCAGGGGCTTGTCTCTTTTAGGTATTCATCCGGCTCCAAGAGACCCAAAGACTTAGCTAAAATAAATGGGATCCTTATCCTTATATCTTATCCTGCTTATCTTATGTTGTGTAGAAGCACTACAACCCCCGAGGTTATAAATATCTCCAGGAATGGTGATCTTACTACAAACAACCTGCCATTACAATGGCCATTATGGAGAATATTCCAGTAAGATAAGGTCATTTAAGAAGTAGACTTGAAAGCGGGGGTTACCAAATCAAACAGGATGGATAGCTATTTTAATGGGCATGTGGGGGCCTCCAAAAGATTTCAAAATTCTGTAAGAACTTTATTGAAAGATTTATTATAAAGATCACTGAAACATTAGAGAAATAAAAGATACTTATGACAAAAGACTGTAAGACAGGTACAAGACTGACATGACTCCTTCTGTCCCCCTCTATCCTGTATTTGAGGACTCATCCCAGCAATTTTCTGAACTGCCTTTCCACTCTCAAGAGACTATTAAATCGTGACCTTTTAAAATAAGACCACCCAAAGCTTCAGGCGATCCTCTTATCCTCTTCAGTTATCCTTTACTCTTGGGTTAAAGGCTGAACCAAGGACCATAGTTAAAACATTTCCTAAACCGGGGCTCCTGGGTGACTCAGTGGGTTAAAGCCTATGCCTTCGGCTCGGGTCATGATCCCAGGGTCTTGGGATCGAACCCCACATCGGGCTCTCTGCTCTGCGGAGGGCCTGCTTCCTCCTCTCTCTCTGCCTGCCTCCCTGGCTGCTTGTGATCTCTCTCTCTCTGTCAAATGAATAAATAAAATCTTTAAAACAAACAAACAAACAAAAAACAACAACAACAAAAAAAACATTTCCTAAACCCAGACAGGATCCTTAAAGTTTTTGTAAATGGATTACCTCCTGAGATTAGTGGTTTGATAGAAAAGGCAGAAAATAAAATGGGAGGCCTGTGGTCTGACTGAACTCATGATCATAGCCAAGCGCTTTGAAGGGACTCTGGAACAAGACCATGAACAAAGCCTGACAAGTTAGTGGCCTTAGGAATGCTCCCGTATCTACCCTCAAAGGAAGGCCTTTATCTGGGGTCCTCCCAGGCATGATGAGACTCTGAGGACTTTTGTGGTAAACTGCTACCTTATTCCCTTAAACAGCTAAGGGAAAGTAAAATTAAAATTAATGGTAAACCTAGACAAATTTTGGTAAACACTGGAGCTACACTCCCTACTTTAAGCTCTACTTGGAGATTGCAGATGGGATCCCGTGAAAATCAGCAGAAGGCAGCTAAGGGTGAGAATTCTTATGAAAGTCAGCTCTCCCACGTCTCTGTAGGACCCAGGAGAGGGAGAGAGAAGAATAATTTGCTCCTTCTTTGGGAATACCTCCCGAGTCCAAGAGGTCGTTCAATACTGCCAGTGATGCTTACTGTTTGTCCTGGCTAAAACCTGACAGGATATTTAGAAGTATTTTTCAAGTAGCTCTGTGGTCAGAAGTTGGCTAACTTAGAAGCTGATAGGAAGAGCCTGATGGGAACATTTTTAATGGCCTTCCCCACTAAGCTAAATTGAAACTGTGTATCCAGAAGAAAAGAAAAACCTTTGGAAGCTTTTGTGAAAAGACTTACTAGAACATTCCAAAGACAAACAGCTCTAAATCCAGAACACAGACATTTTTTGATTTCTATTTTAGTTGGAAATCTTTCCCTGGTATAAAAAAGAAAATTGAAGGCAATGTGGTTAGATGGGTGGATTAACTTGTTATGTCATTTAAGTTGTAACCCAATTCCTTGAGGAAGTTAAAATTAAGTCTCTCTATTGTACAGATCTTGGCAAAACCAGAAATGTGCCTTCGGAAATAATTCAAAGTCTCTCTATTCTTTGTACCCATCCTAAAACCTCCCCCGTTTATCTAAAGAGGCTTCTGAGTATTATAAAAATTCTGGCCTTAGGGAACAAAGTCTTTCTTGGAGGAACTTGAATTTTTCCCCTGTGCCCTTAAGAGGTAAATGTTTACGTGGTTTTCTCCAGGAACTCTCATCTAGACATTCGTGAATCCTAAGACTGAAGAAAAAGATGCTGGGTGGGGAAGCTTTTTAAAAATGCAAACCTTTTGGTAGCTCTCTTGCCAAAATCTGGCTGGCAGTTTCCATAGCTTCTATAAGATTACTTGCCAAGATCAAGCACAGTTTTTTTTGTTGTTGTTGTTCTTGTTTGTTTGTTTTTTTGGATCAGACCTCATGATCTTACGGAAAATTTACATTTAGTATACTGGATGTTTCCTGCATGGCCTATCTCTTCAGCCATTGTCCATGGGTCTCTGAGAAACTGTAGGAATGTGCAGGTACAGACCACATTCTAGCTCTAATCTCTGACCTTGTGGGAAAGGACTGAACATCACGGGGCAGAGCCTCTATCTATGGTGGACAAAAATACAAATCTTAAGTGTCTTCTCCACAAATATTAGTAGAAAAAGCTTTCGCCATATAAGCATGTAAACTTCTTCCAACTATACTTTTATAAGTTAGTGAGTTTGACCCTTCTCATGGCTAAACTTTTAGAATGAAAACTGTAAGGTCTCTGTTTACATCTGTATGTTTGTGTTTATATGTGTTTTGTAGGTGCCTGGTACTTTGTATCTCTGGATAGTATTGCTGAAATTAATTTGTCAAAGAGCTCTATTTAATTGGTCTAAAGAAAGTGCTTACATGAATTAAGTATTCCTAAAACTCTCAGAAACAATGGAAACTAACCCAAATCTTTTTCTGGTTCACGTGATCTGAGATTATCTTTGGTAAATAAAAGGTAGTTTAAATTTTTTTGTTCTGTTCCGTTTTTACATTTTTTTTTGTTGTTTAATTAAAACAGGCATGTCTCAGAGTTGTCAGCATTAAATATAAGAATTTTATTCTGAGTTTACTAAAGTTTAAATAAGTTCATGTTATCTTTTACAAAATTTGTGAGGAAAAAAAACCCCTCACAATTGCTTGGGATGATGGCTGACTTTGTGTAATGTCTCCTGAAGTGTTGCTCAGTAATTAAAAAATAATTGTTAAGAGTAAGTGAATTAAATAGATATAAGGATCTATGTAAAAAGAGTTAAAGAGTTAAAGGATAAGAGTTTTCTAGGTGAACTTTTCAGCAATAATTATGTCTTATGGTGTGCCTACTTAAAAAATAGTTTCCAAAATCTTTTTGGTTACTTGAAACTTAAAATTTGCTAAATTAAGTCAAATAATGAGTTAAGTTCACTGAATATCTAGATAATTTCCAAATAGGATGAAATGTTAATTACTGAAAGATTAGCTACTGAACACAGGTTTTTCTGCTTTTGGCTTCACATTACGAAGGAACTAAAGATACTTGTGTTTGTTAATAAAGGTGTTTTGTGCTGCACTGGAAAATTGTATTGTAAGGAAGCATATGTTTCTAGAAATTAGGAAAAGTACTCATAAATTTGTCGATCTAAAGAATGCTGGTGTAACAGCTCACAGTTTTTAAGTTCTTTATTTTCACTAAAATTTAAGATTTTTAAGGGTTAAAAAATTTAAGATGTGTGAACTACTAGAAATAACAAGGAAAATATTTGTGTAGGTTAGGAAAGTAGGATGTGTGTTTTTGGCAAAAGAAAGTATGAAGAATGAAAATGCATTGTTGTTGAGGGAAAAGAAGGTAATTTTGTCATAAAAGTGAGGCTGTTATTAAAGAATAAGAAAGAGGAAAAACAGGACAGAATCTGAATGTAAAAAAGAAGGTTGTAGAAGGTTTGTTGCAAAAGGGATCTTGAGAAAATAATTTTATGCATGGTCAAGCTGGCTAAGAAGAAAATAAATGTATTTGAGTAGCAAAAACGAGTTTTTACATCAAACGTAAACTGGTACAATAATAGAATTTGGTTTTCTGTCTGTTAAAAGGACAAAAATTCTTTTTGACTATTGGTCTGCTCTTGATAAGTAAATTGTAAAAGAATTTCTTCTCCTTTTAAATAATCCGCCTGGAAAATAAAGATTTTATGTCTTACCAAAATAATTTCCTATATTCCATGTTATCTTTATTAGGTCTTTGATTACTTAAGAAAACTGAGTCTTGTCTATTTCTATGGCTGTTTTGTTTCATATTTTACAACTACGTCACTTCCTGTGTTTGTGAAGTCTCTCATTGTCACATTGGTTAAATGGATAACTAAGTATTGTTTCACAGTAACTCGCGATCCTATTTGACCAAGTGTTTTAAAACCTTTTGATATTTTTGACAAAATTCCCAAATACCCAGTTCTGAGTAAAGTCTTTTTGGCCTGGAAATAACTTTGGGATTTTTTTTGGCCAGAGAAGCCATGGAAAATCACAAAAGATTTGTTTCCTCTCCCTATAAGAAGAGAAATATTAAACTAATTAGTAGGTTAAAACTAAACTAATTGGTAGGTTAAATTCCATGGGAAGCATTGTCAAATAAGAAGTACCACCAAGCCTTCTTCATGTTGTATTTGTAGAGGTATACATTATAGATGTTCCAGAAATTGTTTGAAATTCCAGAAATTGTTTGAAATTTCTACCAGGTAGGCCCTGGTAGAAAGTTAGCAGTCATAATTCCAGTTATTATTTCAAAATCTTGTATATCACAAAAATGACTATAATTCCTTATCAAAGGAACTCTCATCAGATCTTTAACAATGGACATTTTTCAACCTTTGGCATTTAATGAGAGTTATTATTTTACTCAGATATTTTTGCAAAAGTGTTCCTGCAGAAGTGTTCCATCTCTGAGGAGATTCATGGAAAGGATTTTGACAAGTACAAGTTTCCGATAACTTTGAGATCATAAAACTGAACTGGGTAAGACTTTCTAGAACTAATGGGAAAGCTGGATCCAAGTAGGGCAAGTGTTCATTATATGGGACTGAATAAACGGAGGAGAGTGATTTGTAATTTTTTATGACTTTTTGTTTGAAATATTGCTGGTTCCTTAATGTTGGTTCCCCCGCCCCCCCCAAAATTTAAGGAAATCTTTTCTCCTAAAGTATCTATGATTTCCAGCAAGTTGGGAAAGTATACCTTTGTAAACAAAGATGAGACATTTACTTTTTCTCCCTACCTGATCCCTTCAGAATTCAGAAACTCTTAAGTATTCTTTTCATGGTGATAGAGTTAGTTATTTGCATAAGTTCAATAAGAATCTATTCTCCTTGTACTAGGACACATTGGCTATATTGCCAAGGCTTTGACTGGAATGTCATATTGGAGACAGATGTGTATAGACTCTGATTGACCAGAAAGCTTGTTACACTGTTGGACAAATTGGCCCACTCTCTTGCTTACAGAGTTCTTGGCAGTCCTACTAGGCAAGTAAGGAAGATCACTTCCTGGCAGGCCTGGGGACCTCAGGATATTTTGGGGGACCACAGGAAGAGAGGAATTTACCCAAACTGTAGGTATTGCATATAAAATCTAACGGCAAATCCTTGGCTTGGCTTCTTGGCCTCAGAGGTTTTTAAGAGTTCAATATGAGGTTCCTTATGAAAAGTTCCAGCAAAGCAGTCTTAAACAGAGCTTATGTCACTATTCCTGTTGCACTTCTGTAAATAATCAGGTCAAATTTAATACAAACAAATTCGTGTTATTGTGATCATCTTTGTTTAAAAAAATGGGGAGATATCGAGAGAAAAATCATGAATGCATCATATAGATATTAGATTCTTGCCCTGTTAATTGTCTTTGAGGGATTGTTATATACCTGTGAACTGGACTAGATTATGAATTCTCCTAGTTTCCTCAAGTATTTGGCTACAACTCTCCAAGCCAACATTTCTAATTTTCTCCCACCCTTCTGATTTAGAGTCACTAAGAACAAAGTCTTCCCTTTAACCTCTTTAGAAGGGACTCCACAAGTCCTTCTCACTACCAAGGTGGCAACCAAACTTTAGGGACTGGGCCCTTGGGTCCACATCTCTCAATTAAAAAGGGCTCCTTCAGAGTCCAGAAACTAGAATGTTAGTTCCAGCTACAGTGTTCAAAATCAAAGTGATGAGGAAGAGAAGTAGTTGACATCCGTGTAGACTGTTTCCACAGAAGACACTAGATCAGCACTACCTAGTTTAAGTGTGAAATACTTTCTTCCTTTCTTTTCTTTCCTTTAATCTGGTATTAGCTTGGAAAGATAACACCATCATCTGTATCTCCTAGGCCATTGAGGAGGGGGTGGGATAACCCTGCAGATTGCCGGATTTGTTATCAAAAGCTCTGACCTGTCCATGATGCTATAAAGGAGTGCCACCTTAGCAGGAGTGGTTTGTGCCCCGACAGGACTAATCTTTGTCTGGCGTGTTTATCATCCTCCGTGGGCCTATGGATGCCCAGATAGCTGACATATAGCTGGGCAATGCCCCTAGCTCTTCATGAGCAGACACCTTACTGGTTGACTCCCCTGAATTTACACTGTCACGTTAGAAAGGACCTACCTGGAAGCTTTCATCATTCAGGATTTGCTTCCTTTGGCGTTCCCTGTTTACCCCAGTTAGGAGTGAATATAAGTGAGGCTGTGATCAGGAGACTCTTCTTAACTCTGGAAAGTACTGATGATCTGTGTCATAGTAATTGTTACCAAAAAAGACCCTTAGGCTCACTGGCCAAAGTTGTTCTTGCTAATAGGATAGCTTTTGATTATCTTATAGCTGAGTAATGAGGTGTCTGTGTTCTGGCCAATACCACAGGCTGTACCGGATTAGCACTTCTGGGGAAGTTGAATCCCAGTTATATAACACCACTGACTGAACCACTGGACTTAAAAAGGTGGCTCCTTCTATGGGATCTTTTTTTTGACTTATTTGATTTTGACTGGTTTGGATCTTGGGAACCATGGTTCTGAAGTGCCCTCCCAGACACTGGGAATTATCCTGCTTACAATAATCACAATGGTCTCTTTGGCATGCCGTAGTCTCTCAAAAGCTTTAAATGCATGTTTGCAGCCACTAACCACCAAGCAAATGATCTCCCTAAGACCGGACTCTCAAAAAAGGACCAAAGAGAAAGACTAACTAAAAAATTATGAACCTGAAGTCATGATCTGTGAACACTGCAGAGATTTAACAAAAAACATCATGACCTGTGAATACCACACAGGATTTAAAAAAAAAAAAAAGAGAGAGAGAGAGAGAGAGAAACATTGCAAGAACTACACCATGGTAGCTGAGTGTGGCGCTATCTTACATTTTGGTCCCATCTCTCAGTTAAGCTTAGAGTCTGATTAAAAAGGGGAATTGTTGGGGCGCCTGGGTGGCTCAGTGGGTTAAGCTGCTGCCTTCGGCTCAGGTCATGATCTCAGGGTCCTGGGATCGAGTCCCGCATCGGGCTCTCTGCTCAGCAAGAAGCCTGCTTCCCTCTCTCTCTCTCTCTCTGCCTGCCTCTCCGTCTACTTGTGATCTCTCTCTGTCAAATAAATAAATAAAATCTTAAAAAAAAAAGGGGGGGAATTGTTAAACAAACAAACAAACAAACAAAAAACCAAAAAGGAGATAGGGAGAGTCAGAGAGAGAAAAGATAGACCCAAAGTAAAGTCACTTGTGCTAAGCTCACATCACCAAACCGAGACTTAATACCTAATCTAATTGCACTTTCAGCCTCTCCCAGGCATATGACTCTTAACCAGTCAATCTGGAATTTTCTAGTCAACACTAGTGAGGTAATCTGCCTGATAGACCCCTATCATCCCTTAAAAGGTGACCTTGCCTGAAACAATCAATTCTCTACTAGTAACTTCCATGTCCTGCCCCTTCTGCCTTTAGAAGTCTTCCATTTTGTACAACTCCTTGGAGTTCCTTTTTATTTGCCTGATGGGGCGCTGCTTGACTCATGACTCATTGAAAAAAGCCAATTAAATCTTTAAATTTACTTAGTTGAATTTTGTTTTTTAATAAGCCAAAGCCGAAAGATGCCCGTGTTTGTGGGGGAGAAGGCCAGTTATAGAAGGGTACCTGGAAAAGTGCACTCTGTGAGGATCAAGTTTGTTACGCAGATTTCAGTCAGTGCCTTCTCCACCTATAAGAGTTCCTTGTGATTTAGAGTCTTCCTTTTCTTCAGGGTAGGGAGACTCTTACAAATGGAGATTTCCTTTATAAATGTAAATTTGCCTTAAAAAGGGTAACTCTACTAGGTTTTCAGAGCTCCTTCTGTGTCTGCAGTTTTTCAAAAATAATCAGCTCAAAATAATCCTTATGCCAAAGAGGAAGTATTTTAGGGTGACAATTCTGCTTCTGCTACCTTCAATTCATAAGTGGAATCATATAGTATGGCTTTTTTCTGTGTGTGTGTGTGGCTTTTTCCATTTATTGAGTTTGTAAGATTTATCTATGTCGTCCTGGGTAGCAATAGTTTGTTCTTCCTCTTGCCGAGTAGTCTGCTACTCAAAATATGCCATTATGAGTATATTTCAACCATATCACTCTATTGATGGAAGACAATTGGTTTATTCCCAATTTGTATCTCTTTGGAATGAAGCTGCTATAAGGATTATTGTATAAGTCTTCTGGTGGACGTGTACTCTCATTTCTCTAGGGTATATAGGTACATATTCATAGTTGGAACTGCTTGGTCATAGTTGTAGTTATAGGAAGAACCGCCAAATAATTTTCCAAATGTATCCTGCCAATTGACACTCCCACCCAAAGTGATCAGAGTTCCATTTTCCTAGGTCCTTACCAACACATGGTATTCTTTGGATAAATGTAAAGGCTAGTACTAATTCTTTTAGTTTTTCATTCACTCTTAATAAAAAATATTCATTGTGCCCTTATAGTATAGCAGGCATTACAGTTTAGTAGTACGGTATAGTATAATATGGTATAGTATAGTATATTATAGTATGTATAGTGTAGCCCTTAGAGTATTACCCTTAGAGTATGACCTTAAATATAGCCCTTAGAGTAAAGCAGTGTGTGCGATGGACAAGACATTATTTCTGTTGTCATAGAACTCATACTCAAGTTAGGGGACCAGAGATGGCACAACACATACTATCTGCACATGTAGGATAGAGCCAGCCTTTTTTTTTTTTTTTTTTAAAGATTTTATTTATTTCTTTGACAGACAGAGATCACAAGTAGGCAGAGAGGCAGGCAGAGAGAGAGAGGGAAGCAGGCTCCTTGCTGAGCAGAGAGCCCGATGCGGCACTCGATCCCAGGACCCTGAGATCATGACCTGAGCCGAAGGCAGCGTAGAGCCAGCCTTTTCAATGGAGAGGATTATCATTTCATGTACTGGCATCCAGAGGCAACAAAGGCTCTTTGATTGGTTGTTCCAGCAACTAACTTGATGGTAGCACCAAGGTGTCGGTTTCTTTCCAGGTCCCCACTCTGGCTTCCAAGGTGTCATTTCTTTCCTAAGCCTCGTTCCCCTCATGGTCTAAAGTTGGCTGTCATGGGCATTGTGGTTTTGGGGCTTCTGTATAGTTCTGGTGCTATGTAGAGGGTTTATGTCCCAGCATTCCAATCAGGTCCAAAGATCAACCCTGATTACAGAAGTCACATGCTGTGTTTACACTAATAAGGAACCACTATTTTTTTTTTTTAAGATTTTTATTTATTTACTTGACAGACAGAGATCACAAGTAGGCAGAGAGGCAGGCAGAGAGAGAGGTGGAGGCAGGCTCCCTGCGGAGCAGAGAGCCCGATGCGGGGCTTGATCCCAGGACCCTGGGATCATGACCTGAGCTGAAGGCAGCGGCTTAACCCACTGAGCCACCCAGGCGCCCCAAGGAACCACTATTTGAGTAAGGGGAGGATTGAGCTTACTCTGGGGGAAAAGAAAAGATGCAAGAAGAGAGTTGGCTACCCAAATAAAATCTGGGTGCTATTAAAAAGGGAAAGATAGGATATGTATTGGGTGGGCAATCATCTGTGTCATCATAAACAAGAAACCTTGACTTCTGATTTTCTGAACTTCGAGATACCACTTGCCCAGGTTCTAGACCAACACTAGGAATTCTGATTCAGCAGATATGCCTTTCAACCCCTCTCCTCTTGCTGATTCTGGAAATGAACCACTTTTGAGAAACATGAACGTGTGACTTTAGAAAAATTTATAAACAATATTTATGAATTATTTTCCCTAATAGCAATAGTGCATGTTCATAACATAAAATTTAGAAAATACAGAAAAGATAATGACAAATTCAAAGGATTTCCCCCCCTCATATGGAAAATGCCTGTATTTCCTGAGTAGGGATAGTGTTTGTTAAGTGGAAGTACTGAGCATGAGCTTTGAAAAATCTATTGTGTTCCTTTCTGATGAATGCTTTACATTTCATTAGAATTCTTCTACATCTTCAGAGCAATTTTGGGATCCTTGCCAACAGCTAATGGTCCTGCTGCACTGTTAGCACAGGGGGACAGAGGAGCTTTGTCATGTCATCACCAAGACTGGCTTTATGGAGGGAGTCATTAATCAAAGCAAGCAGGGCACTTTGCAAATATCCAGGCCTGGAGAAGATGACCATGTCAATTGAAGGCACTTGTACCTGGGAGAATCTGGATGTGACTCAGCCTTCCCTACAAACAACTGGGCTTCAGAAATGGCATTACCTGAAGGACTTCCCTTGGTTCAGGCTTTATCTCTTTATTTTGCCTGCTTTGTTGAAGGTAAGCTTCTTGTCCCACACCTGTGGGTTCAGTTGCACACTTGACTTTTAGGCTAACAGGGACATTTGCCACTCCCAGCTCTGTGGACAACCCACCACTCTTGCCCTTCCATTACCATGTTCACACCCTATTGCAAGGGAGTTTAATAAATACAGGGAAGAATTCATAGGTATGCTGGGTTTTCAAATGAGCAGACCATTACAACATAAATGCTCCAAAGTGGGATGCCTGGGTGGCAGAGTTGGTTATGTGTCTGACTCTCGGTTTAGGCTCAGGTAATGATCTTAGGGTCCTGAGGTTGAGCCCCGCGTTGGGCTCTGTACTCTGTGTAGAGTCTACTTGAGATTCTTTCCCCCTCCCACTCCCTCAACTTTTGCTCCCTGTGCCGCCCCCCCACCCCGCCCCGTGCATGTGCTCTCTTTCGCTCAAATAAGTAAGTAAATAAACAAATAAATAAGTAAATTTTTTTTAAAAAAGTCTCCATAGTTCTACAACCTTCAAAGCCTCCTAAGAAAGATTTTTAGAACTCATTTTACAGCCCCTGCAAATTATAGTCCTTTTTAAAATCCATTTTATTTGTGCCACGGATTCTTTTGAGAATCTTAGGAAAGGTATGGATCCTCTGCCTAGCAAGAGAGATAGATAGATATATGATAGATAGATAGATGATAGATAGATAGATATGTAGATAAAGAAAGGAAGGAAGAAAGAAAGAAAAAAATAATTTCAATGTATTTTTTGGCCTATCTCTGGACAGGTTAATGGAGCCCAGGTTGAGAAACATAACCCTTGGATAGATGGTTAAAAAAGTGGACCCCTGTGTTAGCAACAATAATTTATTTATTTGCCTACTGTGATATTTGTATGATCTAGAGCAAGCTACTTAATTTCTCTGTTCCTCAGGGTCGTTGCCTGTGACATGGGGGTAATATGAGAACCTACTTCTTAAAGCTATTGTGAGCAATAAATGAGACAAAGATACAGTCTGCCTTAAAGGATAGTGCTAGAGATAGATACAAGGGGTAAGGAAGAAATGGATTTGAAACTCACCCTAATACTTGATCTCATTCAGTGGTTTTGATGCTAGCAGACAGGGTCAGAGGACCCAAGGTAGTCCCACAGGAGCAGTGAAGAGGGTTCCTAGCTATGCCTAGGATAGAAATCAAACGTGAGCCAGCCAGAGGTGAAAGCAGAGTTTGCTGAAGGTATAAAGAGCGCAGCTACAGACAGCGTGTCTAGGAGACTCAGGAAAGGAGAGAGTCTCCCCTCTATTTGGGGCCTGGGTTCTTACTGAGGACAGTTGTCTAGTGTATGTGTTCTCTTAGGCATCCAGGAACTGAAAGAACAAAGACAAGGGCCTGGGTGTTATTCCTTGGAGCCAGGAGGTCTTGGCATCAAGATGTCTAGCGCTGGTGATCCAAAACACACATATGATGGTCATTCTCAGCTGCTCCTTCCTTAGATGTGATCTATTCTAAGAAAATCATTAACTCCTTGTCCCTTACAAGGAGGGCACACACTATTTGCATTCTGAGGCACTTGTAAAGTAGGGTGGGGTGCAGGTCCTAGCAAGAACAGAAGCAGGAACAGGAGCAAAAAGCAGATTGTTATGGAGTCCTTCAGTTTCCCTGTCTCAGTTTAAATGAAGTTGCAGACTGTCCACTAGATCCCATAACATCCCCTTTAGATGGAGTTTGGCTTATCTGCTCTGCAATGGGGAGGCCCCGAAGGGTTTTAAGTAGGGGAGTGTTTTGTTCAAATCTTTATTATCTCTTGTGCATTAGGTGTGCAGACATGGCATAAAATGGAAACAGAGAGGCCACCTGGGGGAAGAGAGCCCCAATCCAGGAAGCTCTTATGGGCAAGCACCAGAGGATACACTAGGGGGCATGAGAAATAATGTTAAAGAAAGAGCCGCATCACTGACTGATAGGGAAGGTCAACGAGGAAAAGGTATAGAAGATACTGCTGACGTTTGTCTTGGGTGAGTGTATGGTTTAGTACCATTTAGTGCCATTGGTCCAGATAGCCTCAGGTTTCTGTGGGTTTTTATTCTGATTTAGTAGAATAATAATAACAATAAACTTGGGTTTGAATGCCTGAGTTTGAGGGACCTATGGATATTAACTTAGAGATGCCTGGAGGGGACTGGACATATGAAGGGGGTTGGAGTGGGTTTATGTGTGGGAGTTATCCACATAAGGCAGTATTTGAAGCCTTTGAGAACTTGGAAGAGGAAAAGTAAGGGACAGTAGGTGAGGCTAGAAATACATCAGTATTCGTCGGGCAAAGCAGAGCCATCAGTGGAAGCTGAAGTCAGCCAGAGGCAAGGAGGAAAATGATGATTTGGGTCACAGACTCCAAAGCCTGAAAGAGAAGAAGGGTGCATTCAGTAAAATCACATGACTTTATATGGTCCTGTGAGCTCAGGACCAGAAGGCCCTCAATGTTTGGTTTCACCAGCATGCTGGGGAAACCTCACCATCAGGAGGCAACAGTGGAGAGCGGTTCAGGACATGAAAATCATGGACCCAGATGACTTTCTTGGTCTTCGGGTTCACAAACCGAGGTGGGGGTGGTGCCTAAGAAGAAATTGGGGGAGAGGAGTGTTCAGGGAAGAGGAAAATTATTAATGGGTGAAATCTTGGATTTTTCTTGATGATTTTGCCTACAACTAATGAGGCTGGCTGTCCTCTTCCCAGCTCGAAAGACTTCCAGTAGAAACATTGACTTTTGTCCCAAAGGGCCCACAGTCATCTGCTGAGTGTTGACTGGTTCTCCAGTGTCTGTCTCTCTGAGATATATGAACACGGCCCCCTGGAGCTGTGCAAGGTAGCCTGTGTGGCTACAATGCCTAATCAGCTGAAGTCCATCAGCCTGTGCCCTGCTCTGGTCATAGGGATGGTTAGGGGGTGGGTACATGTCTCAAGTCAGGCTCATCAGAGTTAGAGACACTTAATTTCAGAAGTTATTTCAACTCTCAAGGTTGTAGACCTAATTATTTTCAGATTTGTACCAGGAAACATATAACCTAAATGCTATTTACAGTCACTTTGTGACCATGAAGGTGGGAAACCCACTGAGGAGCTGGAGAACGGAGGGAGAGAAAGCAGGCCCTGCCGACCCTGAGCTCGCACGTCCATCTTCCTGCTACCTTCCTCCAGATGCTGAGCTAGAACATTCCTTCCATTGTTTAGGCTGGTTGGAATTGAGTTTCTTATATGTAACTAAAAACATTCTGTCCAATGAGCCCTTCCATTTCTTTGAGCACAATTTTAGAAATAAAAAATCAACATCCACTTTTTTTTTTTTTCCCCTGCTGTTGATAGGGATATCTCGCGTCGATGAGCTCATTTGATCCTGACAAAGACTGTGCGTTTTATAATTGAACATCTTCCGTGGACAGTGGGGAACTAAAATTCACATCTCTGGCTCTTACTCATTACATCACCATGTAAATCCCTTTGAAATACAATCAGCTGAATATTGAATTAGTAGTTTCTTATTTTGCTGCTAGTTCTGCCTCTATGGTACGTTTATATTTTTATGTATTATTCTAAATCACTGAAGCCTTTCACAAAGCCTGTGGCCTTTAGTGAATAATCCATGCCTTTGTATGAAAAGGCATCAAATATTAATGAGTTAGCAAAAAAAAAAAAATCACAAAGTGCCTTTAAATGCTTTTACAAAAACAGGCTCAGATAGGTTATATCCTCGAGTCCTGAAGGAACTTGTAGGCTTTACCTTACATTTTAAGATTATTGTTATAATCATTGTCTTTACTTTTGAAAATTTTTGGAGAATGGGTGAGGTACAAGAAGAGTAAAGCTGGGGAAAATATGACCTGGTTTTCAAAAGGGAAGTGCAAGGAATTACATACTTAGCAGTTGAAATAAAAAATCTAAAACAATTCTAGAGAAGAGCCAAGAAGTGACAGTTTGTGGAAACTTGGCAAAGAATTTGACAATTGCTGGTATGAGTCCTGTCAAGCTAACTTGGTCATTGATAATGAGTCAGTCGTATCAGTAACAGTGACATCTAAAAAAGAGATTTATTTATTTGAACAAGAGAGAGAGAGAGAAAGTTGCCAGTGGGGGTAGGAGAAGAGGGAGAAATCATCAAGCAGATTCCTTGCTGAGTGGGGAGCTTGATGTGAGGCTTGATCTCACAACCCATGAGATGATGATTTGAGCCCAAACCAAGAGTGAGTTGCTTAGCCAACTGAGCCATCCGGGCGCCTCAGTAACAATGACTTTCTTTCTTTCTTTCTTTTTGAGAATTTATTTATTTATTTGACAGAGAGAGATCACAAGTAGGCAGAGAGTCAGGCAGAGAAAGAGGGAGGAGGAAGCAGGCTCCCTGCTGAGCAGAGAACCCGGTGTGGGGCTTGATCCCAGGACCCCGAGATCATGACCTGAGCCGAAGGCAGAGACTTTAACCCACTGAGCCACCCAGGCGCCCAATAACAATGACTTTCTAACTACATGGTTACTGTCCTTTTTTTTCTGATTGAAGTGTAGGTGACATACATGTTATATTAGTTTCAGATGTACAACATAGTGATTTAACATTTTACATTACAAAGTGATTGTTATTGTTTTACTAGTTCAAAGGCATTTCATATTCTGTTATTTCAGCAAAACTTTTTGACAGTCTCCTCTGATGGGCTTTTCAGGTAAGGTGATCAAGTAAAAGCTGTTAAGATCAGAGGGTTCAGTAGATTTATGGATAGTTTTAAAACGTACCAAATGAATGAATGTGCACATGTATGTGTTTCAACTGCCCAGAAAGACACAACTTCAGCCGATGGCATGCTATTCACTTTAGTCCATTCAAAGCTCTTCTTTTGTTTTATTTTCTTTCATCACTTATATCCCTTTCACGCCCACTCCCAGTGCCATTTCACCCCTTACCCACTCACCCTAGTATGTTTATTAGATGAACTGCCTACCCTTCTTCATACCGGTGTAGCATTGACAATGTACAGTGCTGTGTGTGTTTATTTAAATTTATATGAGTGTAACGGAGATATAAATAAAATTCTTCCTTCTTTTCCCCATTCCATGTTGTGTTTTTAAGAACTATTTATATGTGCTCTTGGTCGATCTAGCTTATCGCTCCTGACTATGAGAGTTTTCATAGCATTCTGTCACACACACTTGTCGCCTTTTACTCGCGTGTTCTTCTAGAGATGAATCTTGGTTTCCCAGAGGATGCTGGAATAAACGTCCCCCTGCATGGCTCCTCATGGATCTGCCCGACAGGTTCTCTGGAGTATATACCCAGAAATGAATAACATCAAAGTATTCATCGCAGTGTCTGAACGAGGCAACACTGCCGTGAGCAGTCTATGAGGATTCCTTTCTCCCGTAACATCTATGCCTTTCACATGAGCCACCTTTCTATTATTGTCAATGCTATTGGCATAAAATTGGATCTTCACATCTTTTAGCATTTCTCTGATTAACAGTGAGATTGAGAATCTCTGCATTTTTCTCTAAGCCATTTGTGTATCCTAGCCTCTGAAGTTCTGAATCACCATTATGTGCCCCCAGAATTCATGTTGAAAGCTAGTTGCTTTCAATACAATGTGATGGTATTTGGAGGTAGAGACTCTGGGACATAATGAGGTCACAATAGTTCACAGCCCTCACGAATGGGATTAGTAGCCTTACAAGAGGTCAGCAAGCTAGCTTGTTCTCTTTCCACCATGTGAAGATACAACCCAGAGGAGGGTTCTCACCAAAACCTGACCATGCTGGCACCCTGATCCCAGACTTCCGGCCTCCAAAACTGAGAGAAATAAATTTCTATTGGTAATGAGCTACCCCATCTATGGTACTTTGTAATAACAGCCTGAACTAAGACATATCTCCTTAGCCCATTTTTCTTTTCTTTCTTTTGCTGATTTTCAAAAATTCCTTACTAGTTCTATATATTAATCTCCTGTGGGTTATGGAAAACTCAAATATCCTCTCACTCTGTCACCTGTCTGGCAATTTTGTGTCCTTTGTTAGAGAAATTTCTCTAATTTTGATGTAGCCAAATCAATCAATTTTCCCTCTTACATTTTGTACTTTTTGGATCATGTAAAAGAAATCTTTTCCCACCCCGAGTTCTCAGAGATATTTTCATATATTTTCTATTCATACATTTATGATTTTATCTTTTTTAACTTAGGTCTCTAATATACTTGGAGGTTTGTGTATATTGTATATGCTTTCAGCTTCATTTTTCTCCAACTGGTGAGCCAATTTTCTTAACTGCATTTGCCAAATAATCCAATCATTTCCTCCCTAATTTGGGATGCCAGCTCTGTTGTACACACACACACACACCCCTGAAAATCTACAAAAAAAATCTTTGTATATGGTCCCATTGTCTTTTGGTCCCATTTTTTGGACTCTGCTATATTTCATTTATCTGTTTTTCTCTTCTTGAGCTAGTAACATATCTTAATTAATAATAGTGTGGTTTTGTGCTATATCTTGCTTGCTGTTGGGGTAAGTCAGCCATTTTTGTATTTGTTTGTAAAGATTGCCTCACCATATTGTAGAAATTTCTTTCAAAAAATTTAAAATTCAGTTTGTCAAGCTTCTTCAAAAATACTACAGAGTATTAAAATTAATTCAAAATAGACCATAAAAGTCAAATTAAAAGCTAAAATAAAAATAAAATCTTTTGTATGCATGTCAAAGATACCAACAAGAAAATTAATAAAGCCACAGACTGGAAGAAAATATTCACAAAATAGATATCTGACAAATAACTTGTATTTAGGATATATAATGAATGCCTATAATTTAATAATAAAAGGTAAACAATCTGAAAATGGGAAAAAAATTAAATAGACACAACACAAAAAAAGATATGGAATTGCCAGTAAGCACATGGAAAAATGTTCAACATAATTACTTACCAGAGAAATGCAAATAAAAACCATAAGGAGATACAATTACGCACCCACCAGAGCAGCTAAGATTAAAATAACTGACCATAACAAATGCTGGCAAGGACATGGAACAACCACAAATTGTTGGTGAGAGTGTAAAATAACCATTTTGGAAAAGATCTGAGAATGTCTATGAAACTAAACTCTTAACTAAACATAACCTTATGGCACAAAAATTTCACTCATTATTTACCCAAGAGAATGGAACATGTTCACATGAGATTTATACTAGAATGTTTGGTTTCAGATATAATAGCCCCAAACTGGAAACAGCCCCAATTAATAAGAGAATGGATAAGCAAACTGTGGTATAATCATACAATAGAATGATATTCGACAATAAAAAGGAATGGACTACTGATACAGACAACAACATGATGATTCTGAGAACAAAGGGATGCATGTTGCATGGTTCTGTTTATATGAAGTTCTATGACAGGCAAGTGTTTTGTTTTGTTTTTTTTTGTGAAGAAAAATGAGAACAGTTCTTGACTATGGTGGGGGGTAGCAGTTGTCCAGGAAGGGTGGTGTTGTATAATCTTTCTAATGATCTGGTTACAAATGTTTACATATTTGTCAAAGTCAGTTCATGTGCATTTAAGATTTGTGGATTCATTGCATGCATAAAATGTGATCATGTGCCTTTTACCTTGAAAGGAAAAAAAAACTAGAAGGAAGTATTGAACTTTAATGTATGCCCTTGAACATATTAAGAGGGGAAATGCGCTGGTATTTGCAATATACTTGAAATGGATCCCACAACTAAGATGGGCTGATAGATAGATATAGATGGATAGATGTGTGTTAAAGCAATTCTAGTGGAATATTTGTAGTAGAATCTAGGTGGTGGGTATATGAGGGCTTGCTATACATTTTTTTCAACTTGCAGTTCTAAAAATTTGGTCATTGTGTTAGGGTTCTTTAGACAAACAGCACCAATAGGAGATTAGGATATATGGAATGAGATTTATTATAAGGAATTGGCTGAGGTGATTATAGAGACTGAACAGTTTTACAATCTGCTGTCTGCAAGCTGGAGACAATGGAAAGCCAGTGGCACAGTGTGAGTTCAAATCTGAAGGACTTAGAACAAGGAGTACCAATGGTGTAATTTCCATTCCAAGGGCAGGAGAAGACCAATGTCTCAGTGCAGCCAGGCAGAGAAAAAAAAAAAAAGAGAGAAACCATTTCCCTCCACCTTTTTGTTCTATCTGGGCAATCGATGAGTTGGATGATGCCCATCCACACAGAGGAAGTCAGTTGGCTTTACTTAATCCACCAGCTAATTTCTTCTGGAGACACCCTTAAAGACACACCCAGACATAACATGTAAGTACATTTCTGGGGCATTCTGTGGCTCAGACAAGTTGACACATAAAATTAACCATCATAATTATTCTCTTGAATTGTCTATGTCATTGATCATGTAATTTTTAAACAATGACTACTTGTTATCTTCTTTCCCAGTCTCATAGCACCTCTAATACTATGTTGAGCTATAATGAGGATAGCATATGTGGCGGATGCTGTGGATTAGCTTGCTAAACATCTTTTCAATCTCATTTTGGTGTGTTTAATTGAGGAGGGTGCAAGGAATGTAACATTCATTTTTCTGGTGTGGACTGTAAAAGAAATGGTATATCTATATCTAATAAGTATATATATCCTAGAGCGAGCATTGCTACAGAAGCTTCCTGATTCAAGAGGCAACTTCCAAATAATTTTTATCCCTCATTAAAAAAAATATTATCTAACATTTGATATACACAAAATTATGAATTTATAACATATATGTAAGTTATGACACATAGTGATAAATTGAACATCTGCAGCGTACCCACAACCCAACACGAGAATTAGAATATGACAAAAGTATGGAGTCTGCCAGTATGGACTTCCATGTCTCCTCATTCTAACACATCGCCCACCCCAGAGGGAGCCACTGTCTTGATTTTTGTTTATAAAATGCTTTATTCCTTTGATATTATTATCACAGTTGCATATGAGTTGTTTGTTTCTAGTTCTTGCCTTTTTCCCTTCAATATTGTTTCTAAGATTCATTCCTGTATTTATAGCTATAGTTCATTCTATTGGTAATGCTATAAAATATTCACCAGTATGGTAATAAATTCCATAATTTATTTACCCATTCTCCTATGGGCAGACATTTTCAACTATTCCCTTATTTGCTACAGTTTTGTTATGAACATTCTAGTCATTATATCATGGTACATTTTTGCAAGAGCTTCCCTAAATGTACTGAAGGACGGACTAACCGTCTTTGGGTATGTGAATGCTCAGATTTATAAGAGAAGGCCAAGTTGCTTGCCACAGTTGCTCTAACAATTTACCCTCCTGTCAGAAGTACAGAAGAGTTTTCATTGACTCATATCCTTTGGGGCAGAGTCTCATCAGAGTTCTTAATTTTTGCTTATTGATCTGTTTGATATATCTTCTTATGATCTTCATTTGCATTTCCTTTATTTGTAATATAGTGTTTATTTGCTATTTGTAATTATTTTCCATGTGAAACACCGGTTCATGACTCTTGCCCATTTTAAATTTTTTCATCTGTTTTCCGAAATGACTTGAAGAATTCTTATATATTCTAGATACAAATACTTTGTCATATGTATTTTGAAATATTTTTCAAGTTTTGTCTTTATGCACTTTATTTTGTTTTTCAATGAATACTCATTTTAATGTCAAATTTATCAATCCGATTATGTTTCGTGATTTTTGTCATTTGTTGAAGAAATTCTTTTCCACACTTGGGCTATAAAGATGCTCTATGAATAAAATGGGCTGGACATGGGGCACCTGGGTGGCTCAGTGGGTTAAGCCTCTGCCTTCGGCTCAGGTCATGATCCCAGGGTCCTGGGATGGAGCCCTGCATCTGGCTCTCTGCTCAGCAAGGAGTCTTCTCCCCGCCCCCCACCTCTGCCTGCCTCTCTGCCTGTGATCTCTGTCTGTCAGATAAATAAATAAAATCTTAAAAAAAAAATGGGCTAGACATTTTAATGTTCTTTTCTAGTTTTGGATCAGAGTTATTCCCCCTAAATAGAATAGGCTAGGAATAATATTTTATATTTTATTTTCTTGAAGAATTTGTATATTTTGGAATGATATATATTTTTTGAAAATTTGACAGAATCTTCCTAAAAAAAGATCTTGTCTGTGAGAAGATCTTTAATTATTGATTCTATTTCCTTAATGGTTTGGGACTGGGTAGGCTCTTTATCTTCTTGAATTAATACTGAAAAATGATATTTTTCTAAGAAGTTGTTCATTTTATCTTTTGTCAAGTTCATTAGCATAAAAATTGCTCATAATGTTTTTTAAATTCTTTTTAATCTGTCGTATCTACTTATATGTCCATCTTTTAATTCCTATTATTATTTATTTTTGCCCCCTCCCCCATTTTCCCCTTGCTTAATATCACTAGGCTTTTGTCCACCTAAACAGACTTTTCAAGGAGTCACACTTTGGCTTTTGATCTTGTTCTTTCCTCCGCTCTTGTTTTATCTTTATCTTCCTTTTATATTTTTGGATTTGTTTTGTTCTTTTCCAAATTCTTAAGTTGCATGTCTAACAAATTATCTTCCTGGCTGTGCCCTAAATGCAAGCACTTAGAATTATAGATTTCCTTCTGAGTATCAGTCCTGTTTTGATCCACAAGTTTTGAAAGATAGTCTTTTCCTTACAATTTAGCTATAGTATTTTAAAAATTTCTACTAAAAATTAAAATAAAATTTCCATTATGATTTTTCATCCTCTGCTTTTATCTTTGATTTCTATTTCATGAACTTCTGCTCTTCATCCTTTTCTTCCTTTATTTGGAGTTATTCTTCATTTTCTTTCTAAATTCTTACACTGATAATTAACTCTATAAATTTTAGTCTCTACTTCTATTATAAGCAGTCAAGGCCATATATTTCTCTCCAAATAATACTTTTGCAGTTTCCCACAAATTCAGTCCAGGATTTCTTTACATTCTAAATTCTCAGTGTATGAATTCTTGCTATGTGAATACAACTAGCAAATACATTACACACACACACACACACATATATATATATATATATGACAGATCTGGAGATTTTCATGTTTCTTCATCTGCAAAATGGGGTTTGTACCAGTTAAGTTTCTTTCAGTTCCAAAAAACAAGAAACTCCCAATCTACTCAACAAAAAGAGAGTATGATTGCTAATGAAGTTTAAAAGGTTGAGGGATGTGTGTATTTTAGGAGTATCTTCAGGACTGGCTTAACCAAGGTGAAGAAAGTCTCCAGGCTCTACTTTATGTTCTTCATTTCTTGGCTATGATTCCTTTTCATTGTGTATGACCTCCAACAGACTTCCTGTAGAACGATCACCCTAGTAGCTTCAATCCAGAAGTAAAAGAGCCATCTTGCAACATCACAATGACAAACATGAGGATGAAAACCACAAAATAAGAACATCCAAAAATAAAGCAGCATGGAGATACCTAATTGTATCGAGAGACTGCTAGATCACTGTGTTGCTTGGTCCATTTAAAAAAAAAAAATTACTCACTTTTTGAAAGCTACTACACCTAAGTTTTTCTGTTACTTGTTGCCAAATGCTGAAATTTGGCAAATAACTGAAAATATTTGAAAAGTACATAATACAGAAACTGACTAAGTCATGGCTCAATCATGGCTCAATGGATCATAGCTATTACCACTTCAGTGCTCCCCAGGAGATGGTATTTTCTTGGAGAATATGGACCAGGCTTATCAAACTATACCGAATGGTGCTATAGATATTTTATTTTTAAGACTTCCAGGAGGTCAGATCTTTTTCCTGAAATCAGGTTGCTGCCTGGGAAAGGAAAACAGGGATTTGGGAATGTAATTGATGAACGCAGTTTAGAACTTCCTCTTTGATGAAGTGGCTCTGTCCTCTGGAGCCCTTTGTGAGTGAGCATAAATGGGATTAGGGAAAATCAATGGGTAATTCTGTTTGGCTGGCCTCTAGGTCATTTCAGTTGTGGTCCATAGGACATAGAGAAGACAGCCTAAAGAAAATTCAGGGTTGCCACGGCTCACAGAGTTTCCCGCCCCACATCTAATTATCGATTCTGCAGTTCATGTGAATGAGAGATTCCACACTGATCACATGGCTGTAACTGAGTACTTCACTGTCTTTTCTGTGCAAAAAATGGCTATGTTCATCTCGTCAAGTGGAATAAGATGATTACCTGCACTGTTGTTGCATAATAGTTATTCTATCAATAAAACATGATTTCACATCTTTCAAGGGGAGCTAAAGCACTAACGTCTATTTCAAAATGAATGGGAGGCACTTATAAAGCCTTTCTATATAAAATCCCCGAAGCCATTTAAACGATGAGAGTAACATTTCTAAATTTACCATTAGCTAACATAAGGCTGAGACAAATAATAGCTTAGTTAAAAGGAGCAAAAAAAATATTGAACCAGAAATCTTTCCCCCTCCTTGTTTACATTGATTGTGAAATAGCTGCAACTTTTTACCTCTTCCAGTATCCCTGCTTTTGTCTTTTACAAGCTGACATTATCACCTCTCCTATCAGGGGTGGAGTCTGGAGCCTGCCTGTAGCAGTTTTAAATATAGGAAGGAAATCAGAGAGGGAGACAAACCAGGAGAGACTCATAACCATGGGAAACAAACTGAGGGCTGTGGAAGGGGAGGTGAGTGGGGAGATGGGTAACTGGATGATGGGCGTTAAGGAAGGTGCGTAATGTGATGAGCACTGGGTGTTGTAGGCAACTGATGACTTGTTGAATACTACATGTGAAACTAACGATGCACTATTTGTTGGCTAATTGAATTTAAATTTAAAAAAAGAGAAAAAAGTATAGCCCCCAAATTCTTTGACACTCATTTCACTGACAGATTGACCTACACTCCCTCTGGCTGGTAACTGTTTGACAAAAGGAATATAGTAGAAGTGGTGTCCTCCCAGTTTCTGGGTTATTTCCTGTCTCTTGGGATGCTTGCTCTTGGGACCCAGCCACCATGTTGTAAGGGAGCTAATCTGGGCTCCAAGAGTCTTCCAGGGGAAGGAATTATCAGCCATGTGACGGAGCCATCTTGGAAGTGGATCCTCCAGCCCTAGTTGAGCTGCCCAGCTGACATCTGGTAGAGCAGACATGAATTGTCCCCACTGACCCCTGAGTGAAGGGCAAATCTGTGAGCAAAAGAAATAATTGTTGTTTTAAGCTACTAAATTTTGAGGTGGTTCATTATGTAGCAATAGCTGGAATATTGCCCTTGAAGATGAGCTGGCTATGTGTTCTGATTTGGCCAATAAAATATAGAGGAAGCAATATGCCAGTTCAGACCATAAACCTATACACTTAAAAGGCATTGGAAGCTTCTGTTCCATCTTGGTACTCTGCCTTTGGAGCCTATTGGAGGATGAGAGACATGACCAGCTGCTTGTTGCCCCAGCCATCCTACCTCCAGAAATGTGAGTGAGACCATCCTAGACTAGTCTACTAGCCTCTCATTAACTGACCACAGATGCGTGAGCAGGCCAGTCAAGATCTACCAAGTGAGGCCCAGAGCTGAACATCTTGAATGTTTCTCTTACTACAAAAATCCTGGCCTTTATCATGAATGGGATGTTGTGGAGAGGCAACAGATCACCTCAGTGGGTCCTTCTTTATATAACAACTTGGGAATAAACTCCAACCTTTGTACATGTTTCTTAGCGGGTGTTACTAGGATACAATTAAGACTAGGTGACAAGGTAGGGAAAAAGGAAATTTGGGGATGGCAAGCTGAAGTGATAACTGAAAATAACTATTAATACAACAATGAATTTTAAAAATGGAATACACAGGCAATGGAATGCAATATAGCCCTGAAAAGGAATGGACTAAAACCACATATATTAGTGGAAAATCTCACAAGCATTATGTTGACTGAGAAAAGCAGCTTGAAGAAAGAATACCAAAGTAGTCAACGTCGTCTTCTTCTTTTTTAAGATTTCATTTATTTATTTGACAGAGAGAGAGATCAGAAGTTGGCAGAGAGGCAGGTAGAGAGAGCAGGGGAAGCAGGCTCCATGCTAAGCAAGGAGCCCCATGCAGGACTTGATCCCAGGACCCCGGCCCGGGATCATGACCTGAGCTGAAGGCAGATACGTAACAGACTGAGCCACCCAGGCATCCTCCACAAAGTATCCTTCTATTAGGCATCTGAAGTTTTATAGCAGTTGGCCATGTACTTGGACACAGATACTTAGGTAAGCTGTATGATGATCATAGCCTATTCAATAATGGAAATGCAGATCTCATCAGCTATATAAGAGCATTTCCAAAGTTTGATTAAATTGATTCATATAAAAATAAAATCTAGTAAAGTCTAATAAGTAATCTATCACAATCAATGAGCTATTGATATTTCAGTAGACAATCATTCTTGACAACTATGGCATGCAGATACATAGACACACCCATGATGTTAGACTTCAATGTAATTTCATCGGTTTTATGAACATTACTCAGAATTTGGTCACATATAAGATTTTCCAAAATTTTATTTAGTGTTATGTATTTAGTATGTTCAGAATATACTTGTCTCTTCCTCCCAAGGACTCAGGCTTTTTTTTTTGCCAGCAATGGTTTACTTGGAACTCAGTCAGTGCCTCTGGGAACAGGAGCACAACAGGACAAATGCCTAATTTTTCTGCTGCTGTCTGAAATTTACATCACAGAGGCTGACACAAAGCTTGAAGTTTGATTCATACTTACCTACAAATTGCTTCTGAAATTGTGACTTTTCCTCTGCTGGAAAGCTCCAAAGATCCTCAAGATTGTATCAGCATAGAGCCCATCACTGTGGGAAGAGTCCCTTCTCCACTTACCGGGCTTCCACATCTGGTCCGTGACTGGACGCCAGCCCTTCTGTGAACTGATCAACAACGCTCTTTCCTCCTCTGCAGTTTTGCATTTGCTGTCAATTCAACTCAATTCCTGCCTCCCTGTTAGAGATGTATACTTGCAGCATCTTTGACATGTGACTTTGGAGTGCTTTCCCTGGAGAAGGACTACTGGACTGTGGAAACAGATGAAAACCAAGCAAGCAAGCAAAGGTTATTGTTCAGAACTTGGAGCGAGGGAGTCAGCCACCATCACTTGCATTTTGGAAGAGACTTGCAGTAGAGGAAAGAGAAGGAAAACTTAGTAGGGAGGATTCAGGTCTGCTCTGATTGGAGACGGCTGGCATGAGGAAGCAGGGTATTGCATTTGATTGGCTGGGGATATGGATTTGGTTTGCTCTGGCTGGTCCCAAGCTGGAAGCAAGGATAATAATTAAGGAAGCTGGTAGTTTATTGATCCCGTCCGAGCCATTTCAGGCTGATGATTTACAGAAGTTGTTTGGCTTTCTGGATTAATATCAGAGATGGTGGTCTGACTTTGTACAAGTCTGACTTATAAACTGGCCAGCTTTCCTGGGCTGGTTTCTGTAGACAATGGGTTTATTTCCTGGACTGGTTCCTGACAGTCATGGAGAGCGGTAATTTTTATTTATGGACTGGCCACTGTCCGTTTGCTTATTTAGCTTCTCACTACAGAACTCTACAAATTAACATGTACGTCACAAAGGTTGAGCTCTACTCAAATAATAAATCGTAAGTTAAATGCAAGTACATTCTCTTAGAAAATTAAATAATCCTTTGTGTAGGCCTATTATTATTATTTTTTTTTTTTAAAGATTTTATTTATTTATTTGTCAGAGAGAGAGAGAGGGAGAGAGAGCAAGCACAGGCAGACAGAATGGCAGGCAGAGGGAGAAGCAGGCTCCCTGATGAGCAAGGAGCCCGATGTGGGACTCGATCCCAGGACGCTGGGATCATGACCTGAGCCGAAGGCAGCCGCTTAACCAACTGAGCCACCCAGGCGTCCCTGTGTAGGCCTATTAAACAAAATGAACAGACATCCCACTTCCCTTTTACTATATTTCTAAGTTGGGGATAATTTTTTCTTACCATTATATGTTAGAGAAGGACACATACAGGAAGTTGTGAGTAATCCATACAGTTTCAGAAAAGGTAGGAACTATACAAGAACTGTATGGAGGCTTGGTAATTATATCAACATAAACTTAATCCAGGAGGGAAAGACAATAATAGATCTATGCCGGAGAGCAACGTTCTCCAACTTGCCTGACCAATTGTAAAACTTGTATTTAAAAATCTTCTTCTGGTTTATTCCTTTAGTCTAATTCTCAGTTGGCTCACATTTCAGGAGTCAGAGAGATAGATGTTGTCTACTTTTCTCTTTGCATCTCATCACTAATTACGTTCTAAAACAAATCAGTCAATAAACTAGGTAGATAATATCTATTTCATGGACTCTCCTGATCGATGATGTGAGAGAAACTGGACATACGAATCTCTCTGGATGTGAAATGCCCCTCTTTCCCCCTACAAGAGTGGCCTCTGGGACAACTATGCTCTGCTCTGCAGTTTTTTAAATCAAACTACTAGAATTCTCAAATTCCTCACTGACAGGTGGCCAGAAACCAATTCATGTGTGTTTGATAATTAGACAAATTTCTTTTCCCCCAAAACATATAAAATGGACAGCATTCCATGCCATCTTTTGGATGTCTCTTGCATTCTATTACTTGTCTTTACCCATATATAAACTTGTTCATTCTGGTAAGCATGCAAATATGCACCAGTATTTCACAAGACAGTGGGGTGATGTTACCAATAAGAAAAAGTCTTCCAAGTATAATATTAACTTAAATATGAATTCAGTTAACTGGCTTCCACCACGAGGAAACAAAGAAAATCTATAATTATACTTTAAGTTTAATTTGAACCAAGTTTTCTCAAATATTTTAAAGGACTATGTAGTTTACTAATTCTTACAGTGTAATTTGTGGCCAAAATAGTGGTCACCTGGTTGTCCACTAGATGTCAGTGCATCCCTGTACTGAAATTATTGGTAGAGTATACATCTGGTGACAAAAAAGAAAAAAAAAAATCTGTTTGCATGAGAGATCATCACATCCGGCCTCCCTCTTACTGGTACAAGAGAGATGCCATAACCAGGTCAAGTTTCCTTCTTTTTCATAGAGGACAGGCTCAAATCACTTTCATCATTGACTGATTGACATCTGCAAGCTCTGGTTTCAATAATCACTTTCTTTTCCCCTTGTTAAACATGACTGTCTCCAACTGGAGAGAGTAATTGATGCTTTGTTTTGTTGTGTTAAGTTAATGATGCAGAATGGAACTGAATGCCAGGATCAGGTGATACAAAGATAAATGTTTTTCTCCATCATTTGACTCATTTGTAATGACCTCCAGAGTGGACAGTTACACACCCCGTTATTACGGCCACACTGCCTAACGTCGCTTTGTCTGTAAGCCAGTGAGACTCAATGGCGTCCTCCCAACGCATGCTCAGAGTGCGTTTAAAATGCACAGTATGTATACTATAAGAGAACTGTATGCCCTTGGCTTCACATGAGCAAGTATTTTAATCAGGATGCTCTTGGTGCAGGCTCGGAGGCATTCATTTAGTTGATAACTGTGGTTTCAGAAGCTCTTTGCATGGGAAAAATTCAGATTGTCTGTCTCAGAATCATATCCAGTTTGAGTTAAACTGCATTTGCCTAAGTATGCTTGAAGCACACTGGTCCTGTAGAATGTGAATAGATGGTGTAAAAGATCTAATAGCATATATACTAAAAAGATGCCATGAAATACTCTGGGAACACTGAAACCGAGCACTTTTCTTAAGTGCAGGATTTCCCAGTACCATTAGTGTTCTTAGGTGCATTATGAATATCCAAGAAGAGACTGTGGCACCCAGGGTTGGACAACTTTTTTTTAACCTTAGAATAAATATGTTACAGATGATTTTGCCAAACAAGCCAATTTTCAAACACAAAAAAAGACTAAAAGCCTTTTGGATGACAACTACACAACTTGTCTTAGATCCGCTTTCCATTCTTTCTCCGGATTCCTTTCTCATCATATATTGAGAACATATACTCTATTAGACACCAGGTGAAAACGATGTAATAATGTAAGCGCCATACAAAAGGCAAAGGGACTTATTAAGGTTTAATTTTTCCAGCAATGTGTAGTAACCTTTGCATTTCCATACATTTTACATTTAGCACAGGTCAAAGTCAGCAAACTCCCTGAACAAGGCAGTGGGCATTGCCTTTGGACCCATGCTTCATTAGGAAAGGACATATTTTTCTGTGCAGTCAAAAGAATTCTTTCAATGTGTTTTGAAATCTTTCAGTGAGGGATGGACAAGAAAAGTTTAGCCAACAGGAATTTATTAGGCAGATTGGAAGTCATTGGGATGGCAGAGGCAAGGGTTTCAAACAGAATTAGGTATCTAAAAAGAATACCTAAAAACACCATAAAGGTGCGGGACATCAGAGCTAAGTGCTGGGGCACAAATGCAGAGAAAACCAGAAGCATGCAATAGGAGCACAGTATCCAGTGAGAAGCAGGGCCTGAACGTCGAGAAGGGCGGCGAGAAGGGGGCTCTCAGTTTGATACCACTCTTGCGTGAATAGCAAGACAATTCTTAAAATGCTCACTGAGATTTGAACAAGGCAAACTCAGGCTGCCAAAAACAGATGAAACAATGCCAACGTTGGGCCTCCTCTCCCCTGGGAAATGCTTGAATGGTGGGCACCATCTGCTCTCTGATCTGTCAATTGGCCCCCCAAGTCATGGCCTGGGGATGGAGAACTCCTTCCTTTACAGATGCCCTTGCTCACCTCTTCTAACAGATTTCTGGTATTTTCTCATAAAACTGCAGAGAAGGCTGAAGGAGGGGTGTGAAGGTGTGAAGGTGAAAGACACAGTACTGTCTTTAAGAGAATGTTCAAATCAAGGCAGTGAACTGTGTCAGGGAGAGGAATGAAAGGGTATTCATGATACTCAGTCAGTGGTCATGGCTGGGACTGATCAATTTAAGGCTCTGATAATCATTAATTTTTTTATTTTTTAAGATTTTATTTATTTATTTGACAGACAGAGATCATGTGTAGGGAGAGAGGCAGGCAGAGAGAGAGGGGGAAGCAGGCTTCCTGCCAAGCAGAGAGCCCGACGTGGGGCTCGATCCCAGGACCCTGGGATCATGACTGAGCTGAAGGCAGAGGCTTTAACCCACTGAGCCACCCAGGCACCCCTTTGATAATCATTTACGTGCAGCTTCACTTAAGGACCTTGAAATACAAAGTAAAATAATTTTTTAGAAATTTCTTGAAATTATGATATACATATATACAGAAAATGGAATGTAAGTATAAATCTTGATGAACTTTCACAAAGTGAATGGTCCCCTCTTTACCAGCACCCAAACCAGGCTCCAACAGGTGTTTGTGGGTCCCCTCCTACTCATTACCCTATGCCAAGAGCAACCGCATCCCATCCATAACAGCGTAGAGTGGTTTTCCTGTTCTTGAGCTTCCTTTAAATGAAATCTTATGATACCTGCTCCTTTGTGTATGTTTCTCTTTCCCTCAGCACTGTACTTGTAAGGTTCGTCTATATTGCTCATGTAGCTGTGTCTATATAGCTCATGTAGGTCATTCCCAGAGGTGTAGAGAATTCCATCATGTAATTTTTTTTTTCCATTTTACCATCTATTTATCTGGTCTACTGTTGAAGGACATCGCCATATTTTTCAGGCATGGATGACTGAGGCAGTGCTTCTATGACCATTTTTGGACATGATTTTTGAGAATGTATGGACAGGTCATGTTACATTAAGTGTTAACATCTATTGGCACAGAACAGACAGGATCTGATTTTAAAAATCCATCCTTCATTCTCTGAGATACCATTCCCAAGTGAAGTCCCAAACCACCAAAACACAGTGCTGCCATCTTGCAAAGGTAAAGCAGGAAGTGCAGCATGTCCGTATATAATCCCACTCTCAGCTGGTTTTTTAGATGCTGTCTGTTGCAGGATGTCACACATGTGCATCCGGCCATAGGAGACAAGAGCTTTACATTGTAGAGTCACTGAGATATTGGGTGATCATAGGAGCAGTTGTTGCCATACGCATACACCATCCCCAGTCCTCCACCCCACCTCTACTTCCTGCCCATGACCCAGGTCACCTACACTGGGTGAACTCTGGGCTTCACATCCTCAACACAGTGCCCCTAATCAGCTGTTCTCTACATGGAAAAAGAAGAAGGGACCTGCTTTGGAATCTGAATCTGAATTTAGATTCCCTACTCTTATGGTGACTCCCTTAGAGTTCTCTGATTTTCCCTGTTACCTGGCCTCTACTGGGGCCACTGAGTAAATGTATGTATCTATATAACTTGGAACTTACAAGGAAGGGAGTCTTGAGCTTGCTTGTATTTCTCTCAGAGGCCTTCTCAAGTCCTCTGTTAACTAACGGATTCAAACAGACACAGGGTAGGGAGATACCATGTGATTCCATCTGACATCATCTCTGAGCTCCAGGACTTTGCAGAGCTAAGAGATTTTCTTTTCTTTTTTATTATTTTTATTAACATATAATGGATTATTTGCCCCAGGGGTACAGGTCTGTGAATCATCAGGCTTACACATTTCACAGCACTCACCACTCTGGAAGACAGCATGGAGTTTCCTCAAAAAGTTGAAAATAGGGTTACCCTATGACCCAGCAATCACACTAACTGGGTATTTACCCTAAATATACAAATGTAGTGATCTGAAGGGGCACGTGCACCCAAATGTTTATAGCAGCAATGTCCACAATAGCCAAACTATGGAAGAACATAGATGTCCATCAACAGATGAGTGGATAAAGAAGATGTGGTATATATATATATATATATATATATATATACCCACACACATACACACACACAGTGGAATACTATGCAGCCATCAAAAGAAATGGTATCTTGCCATTTGCAACAATGTGATGGAACTAGAGGGTATTATGCTGAAATAATTGAAATAAGTCAACCAGAGAAAGATAATTATCATATGATCTCTCTGATATGAGGAATTTGAGAGGCAGGGCAAGGGGTTGTAGGGGATAGGGAAGGAAAAAAATGAAACAAGATGGGATTGGGAGGGAGACAAACCATAAGAGACTCTCAATCTCACAAAACAAACTGAGGGTTGCTGGGGGGTAGGGAGGTAGGGAGAGGGTACTTGGGTTATGGACATTGGGGAGGGTATGTGCTAGAGTGAGCGCTAAGATATTTTCTAACAAAACAATGGGTATCTACTTTCCATTTGGAGAATTACATGGAAAAAAGAATGTCTTTTCTGTGGTGGCCCAACATTGGAAAGATAAAAAGCAAGTTGTAAAAGGATACAAACAATATAATATCATTTGTGTAAAATTTAAAACCCTAAGAAACGTTGGTGTATTCTATTGGAAAAAGGTAAAAAAAATAGGCCTAAGAATGAAGCACACCAGTCCCAGATGGTGAGCTCTGGATTGCGGTGGTTGTAGTGGGGCTTGGGGAAGTCGGGAGGAGACCTTACCTGCATTTGTGACTTTTTTCCTCCAGAGCGATCCAGAGCAAATATAGCAAAATATTCATGTCTCTTAAATCCTGACAGCAGGTTTATGAATGGTTGTTACATTATTTTCTGAATTACCGTTTATGTTTGAAAAAATTCATAATTTTTAGGGGTGCCTGGGTCATAGTCAGTTCAGTGTCTGATTCTTGATTTCAGCTCAGGTCTGATCTCAGGGTCCTGAAATTGAGCCCCGCGCCGGGCTCTGTGCTTCGTGTGGCGTCAGCTTGAGTTTCTCTCTCCCCCTTCCACTGCCTCTCCCTGCTGTGCTCTTCCTTTCTCACTGAAATAAGTAAATACATCTTTGGAAAAAAGAGAGAAAAATTTCATAATTTTTAAATTAAATTTTAAAAAGTTTGCTCATGGGGCACCTGGGTGGCTCAGTGGGTTGAGCCGCTGCCTTCGGCTCAGGTCATGATCTCAGGGTCCTGGGATCGAGCCCCACATCGGGCTCTCTGCTCAGCAGGGAGCCTGCTTCCTCCTCTCTCTCTACCTGCCTCTCTGCCTGCTTGTGATCTCTCTCTGTCAAATAAATAAATAAAATTAAAAAAAAAAAAAAAGTTTGCTCATCTACACTTCTCAAATGCTAAGCTGAAAATGTGAAGGTGAAAAGCAAGAAGGAAAACTGTATATATAGTTTAATCTCAACCATGTGCCCAAAAACGAAAGGAAAGGAGATTGAAAAACAAATCACAATAAAATGTTAACAGTTGTTTCCAGTTGGTGTGAATAGTGGGTGGTGTGTGTGTGTGTTAGTGTGTTAGAGTGTGTGTGTGTGTGTGTGTGTGTGTGTGTGTGTGCGCTAGAGATAGTATGTGTGTTCTTTGTATGCCCCTCATTTTCCCAATTATTGAAGGGACTCAGAATACCCTATTGTGGCATCAAAATTATTTTGAGCTGAAGCCATTTGAGAATTAACAGATACAGAAAAGAAGATCTGGCCCCCTCTTATCTGCCTAAAAGCAGAATCTTCCAAGAGAATTCAACTGCCATAAATCCCCCTTCAAAGGAGTTTTCCCACACTGTGGAGAGATGTGAAGTTGGAAGTGGGATAAGAAATTGCAAAAGGAAACATTGTCACAAAACTATCATACCTCCCATCTACTCTCCTAAAGGCCCATTTATCTTTCTGAAAGTCATTCATTTTTCCGTAAGTGCCCTCGCTCCCCCTCCCCTTCTCCTACTGAGATGGTAGATAAGCCCCATATTCTAAGAACTTCTTTGAGCCACGTTTCTGTAGGCTCCCTTGTACTTACACGAATGCACTTTGTCTTTCCTCCTGTTCATTTGTCTTTTGTCAGCTTAATTTGCAAGCCCCCAATTACTGAATCTGAGTGGGTAAAGGAAATGTTTTTCCTCCTCATATTATCTGTCTAATTATTAACCTAATAATCCAACTTGTATAAATGAGGGGTGGGAGAAGAGTGGACTACATTAAAGCAATGCGAAAAACCAGTGAGTTCTTGGGCTGGATTCTGATTCCCTGTAGCCCTTTGCTTTGCCTGTGGGAATTGCAAGTCAACCTCTGTCTCCTTCCACCTTGCTCGGAGGAAGAGCTCTGAGCCTCTGCCCCTCAGGCCTGGGTTCTAACAGTTTTCTTGCATGAAAGCTAGGTTTCAGTTCTGGGTATAAGAAACCAAAACCTATAACACAATTTAACTTTTATCTATTTTTAAAATTATATATTATAAATTAAATATACTTTTATTTAGTATATATAATTTATATATCATTTCACATAAAATCTCATTAGATAGTTTCCAAAGACACTTTAAAATTCTAGAAATTATATCCAATACATTGACATGGCTGCTTAGAGCCGAGAGGGTGTTGGTGACAGCAGTGGGAATGAAAGGGAGTCGTGGAATAAAACAGAAAGCTGGCTCTACGTGGAGTAGTAACGTTAGTGTGCTGAACTTAGGAGTATGATTACCTTCACTTTTCAAGCTTGAGGCCCAAAAGACACAAAAATGTCCCACACAGGACCTCCTGGATCAAATGGGAAACGGAAAGGGTAGGAATATCCATATTTTTTTCTAAGTTCTCTCAAGTGATTTTTTTTTTATTAGTTTAAGAGGTAGAATTCAGTGATTCATCAGTTGCGTAGAACACCCAGTGCTCATCGTATCAAGTGCCCTCCTTAATGCCCATCACTCAGTTACCCCATCCCTCCACCCTCCTTCCCTCCAACAACCTCCAGTTTGTTTCCTAGAGTTCAGCACGTCTTATCATTTGCCTCCCTCCCAATTTTCATCTTATTTTATTTTTCCTTCCCTTCCCCTATGTTCATGTGTTTTCTTTATTAAATTCCACATATGAGTGAAATCACGTGGTATTTGTCTTTCTCTGACTGACTTATTTCATTTAGCACAATAACCTCTAGTTCCATCCACTGCCTTGCAAATGTCAAGATTTCCTTCTTTTTGATGGCTGAGCGATATTCCATTGTATGTATATATCGCTTCTTTATCCATTCATCTGTTGATGGACATCTGGGCTCTTTCCACAGTTTGGTCCTTGTGGACATTGTTGCTATAAACATTGGGGTACACATGCCCCTTCAAATCACTATGTTTGTATCATTTGGATAAATACCAAGTAGTGCAATTCTGGGTCATAGGACAATTCTATTTTTAACCTTTTGAGGAACCTCCATACTGTTTTCCAGAGTGGCTGCACCAGCTTGCATTCCCACCAACGTGTAAATAAGAGGGTTCCCCTTTCTCTGTATCTTTGCCAACATCTGTTGTTTTCTGAATTGTTAATTTTAGCCATTTTGACCAGTGTAAGGTGGTATCTCATTGTGGTTTTGATTTGGCTTTCCCCGATGCCGAGTGATGTTGAGCATTTTTTTCATGTGTCTGTTGGCCATTTGTATGTCTTCTTTGGAGAAAGGTCTGTTCATGTCTTCTGCCTATTTCTTGACTGGATTTTTTGGTTTGTTTTTGGGTGTTGAGTTTGGTAAGTTCTTTTCAGCTTTTGGATACTAGGCCTTTATCAGATAAGACATTTGCAAATACCGTCTCTCATTCTGTGGGTTTCCTTTTAGTTTTGTTGACTCGTTCCTTTGCTGTGTAAAAGTTTTTTATTTTGATGAGGTCCCAATAGTTCATTTTTGCTTTTATTTCCCTTGCCTCTGGAGGTCTATCTAGCAAGAAGTTGCTGCGGCCAAGGTCAAAGAGGTTTCTGCTTGTGTTTTCCTCTAGGAATTTGATGGATTCTTGTCTCACATTTAGGTCTTTCTTCCATTTCGAGTTTATCAAGTGCTCCTTAAACACCAAAAATCTAATCTAACTTAAGGGGGACTACCTGATTCTAGGTCACCAGGCTAGGCCATGAACAACAGAACCAAAGCTCCCAGGAAGGGCAAGCAAAATTCTTCCCGATGTCAAATTTCTGTGTGTATGTAAATACGAATTAACTCCAAGAATGAGGCACTATATAAATGCTGATTGCTCCTGGCAAACTTAATTTCCTACTTACCTTTTAGGAAATTTCCTTTTCAATACACCTGCAAAGGGAGGGAAAGAATCCGTTGTTCTTACTGTTGTTAATTATGATAAGAGTTAGGTGTTTCACCAAGATGAAAGAAGAAAATACAATATCCAGTGTTCCTAAGGCAGAAAGGAGCAGGCAGTTTCAGATACTGTGGGTGGGAATGTGACCTGGGATAGCTAGTAAATCCCATCCTAAAATTGCCCCTTAGGAATTTATCCTCCAGAAGGAGTCTTATGAATGTGCAAGACACATGTTTAAAATGGCCAGTTCCACATAGATCGTCATTGAAAACAGAAAGGGAGCCACCCAAACATCCTTGAATATGGGATTAACTGATTTTATTATGGTGTATCAATAATGATTGGGAAGAATGAGAATCTATGCATAGTAATGTAGAAACATCTAAGATGTAGTATTTCCAAGAGATATTGCTGAAAGAAAAAGAACTGGAGAGACTAGTATGTCTAATATGAAACAAGTTTTGTTTTCTAAAGAAAGAAATGAAAATAACTATTTTAGCATATGTATAGACAAAGTTGAATGCATATGCTCTGCATTGTTTACAATGATAATCTCTATGGCATGAGGGGGAAGTTCCATTCTATATATTATGTATTTATGAAATAGTTGTATGTCAACCAACTCTGTATTACATTTCTAATCAGAAAGAAAAGAACAAAGCTTTGTTGATCCCCAGCAAATGAGGGGGATAAAAGTCTAATATCTGAAGTGGTCTCCATTCTTCTGTACTACATACTGTAGGACTGGAGACAACATGCTGGGAAAACACATTTTGATTAATTGGACATTTTGTGGTCAGGGAGGTTTACTAATAGGAACTAACTGGCTTATCATACAAGCAAAATGAAATTGTTTCCCCTAAAAGCAAACAAAAACTACATTAGCAAGCCCAACCAGACCAAGTGTTTATACATAGAAGGGCTTCAAGAGACTATAAGTAGCTCTGAAAACTACAAGTGACTGGTTCTCATAATATCTATAATCTTTTGAGCTATTTTCTTCAATATATCCTCCACTGAAGAGCAGTATAGATTTCTTGAAAAAAAAAAAAACTATGAAATTGCTCTTAAAACAATACCCCATCTCCCTCCCCCAGCAGTACAGTGATAAACTGTAAACTGTAAAACAGATAAACTGTAAATCAGAGCGCAACAATGGGGAAAGAATTGTGGGCACTTGAATTACTGTGACCCCGGGGGTATGTCAACACACGGACCTGTGACTAGTTGGGTGCCCTCGCCTCTCTGTGGGAGGCTGCATCTGTTATAGGAAGCTACAGAGCATGCCTCCTCCAGGTCACGGGGTAGGGGGTGCATTCAAGGGAAGGGAACGCACCATTTTCAGGGAACCAATTTTCAGGGAACCAATACCATTATGACGTCCTGGTAAGCTCTGCCAGAGAGACCTAAGATGATATTAGCAGAGCGAACATAAACCAGAGATTCTGTACAGATAGG
Source organism: Enhydra lutris kenyoni (assembly GCF_002288905.1). NCBI lineage: Eukaryota > Metazoa > Chordata > Mammalia > Carnivora > Mustelidae > Enhydra > Enhydra lutris. The sequence goes on from NW_019154150.1 coordinate 17,071,009, forward strand.
GCGAGCGTTGACTGCATTGTCAACTAGTTGGTCAACTGAGCAAGTCAGTTGCCTTTTTAGGTCTCAGTTTCCTTGTTTGAAAAATAAGATGAATAATTGTATAAATGCATCTCAGTCATTTATCAGATAAGGTGGTTACAAGGATTAAATAAGATAATTCTTGCAAAGTGGTTAGCGTGACGCTCAATAGGTAGTTAGCAACTGATGTGTAGTGCAAATGATTATCAACCATTGGGGTTGATAAAAATGACATATATTTTGAGACCAGTATTCTTTTTAGATGGTATATATTACTTCTCTATTTCTGTATAACAAATTACAATTGGTCCTTGAACAATGGGGAGTTAAGGACAATGACCCTCCTGCATGGTTGATAATTCACATACAACTTTTGACTCTCCAGAACCCTGACTACTAATAGCCTACTATTGACTAGAAGCCTTGCTGGTAACATAAGCCGTCATTTAACCATATTTTGTGTGTGTATCATGTACTATATTCTCATAATAAAGTAAGCTGGAGAAAAAAATGTTATCAAGAAAATCATAAGAGAAAATACATTTATAGGACTGTACTGTATTTTTCGAAAAAAAAAAATCCATGTGTAAGTGGACCCATGCAGTTCAAACCCATGTTGTTCAAAGGTCAATTGCAATCAACATAATATTAACTAACAATTTACTGAGTGTTGTCTGTGTGCTAGGATTGTACTAACTCTTTTGTTTGTAGTAGCTCCCCTAATCCAGCTCTGCAAGAGGGACAGTGCTATTATCATTCCATTTTCCAGATAAGGCAATTAAGACACAGAGAAGTTAGGTAATAGCTCAAAGATCACAGAGAATAAAATTAGAGATTGGATTTCTTCCTGAACAGGCTGGCCATAAAGGGAGCCGATATAGAAGCTCATGGAAGCTGTCAGCTCTCCATGACCAGCATCTTGAGCCTGCTCCCTCCCTGCTGCCTATCAGCACCAGCAGTAGGAAGGGAGGCTGGCTGTGTAGCAAAGAAGTTCAAGGACAGATTGGAACCCAATAGGACCTTAGTATCACCCTCTCAACACCTTGCTGTAACATTGAACTTCAGATGGCCACTTCTTCACTTCCACGTCTGTTTCTCAGGCAACTTCACTTTTGGCAACTTTAACCCAGACCATACAAGAAAAGAGGTTTGGGGAAATGTAGTTCCGAACTATAACTAAGTTGCCAAAAGAACAATAGATCACATTATATAGCACTGTATCCCTGGTTATTAAGTTGCCTCTGGAAATAGAGAATCTCTAAAATCACTTTTGTTTTGAAATACTCGTATTTGACTTTCCATTGGTCAACATCTTAAACACTACTCTAGCCAAACAAGCCCTTGGCAATCAGAACTAGAAAGAACGACCAATACATGTTTGCACCCAGTAAGGGGAAATAATTTGTATTAAGTGTTTGTTGTATGTCAGGCACAGTGCTAAGATCTTTTTAGGTATTGTGCCATTTAATTTAATTGTTGTCTTAAACAGTGTTATTGGCGTGCCTGATTTGCAGCTGAGGGAACACAGACCTGGAGAGACAAAGCCTTTTTCTCACAATCGTGTGGTTAGTAATAATAAAAATAATAACTGACTTTGGCTGAAGGCTTACTATGTGCCTGGCACTGTAATTTAAAAGTATAGTATCATTTTATATGACCACAATACTTGAGTGAGAGGCCATTATTACTCCTGCTTTACCTTGGAAGATAATGAGGCACAGAGTATTTCAATACCTTGTTCAAGGTCAGAGAGCTACTCGCTGGTAAGGCCACGGGTGGCAGAGATGACAGCGCTCGTCAAACATTGCCTCTGCTCTCTGATTTCTCCCAGAGTTGGTTGGTCAGGGGTGGACATGTGACTACTTATAGGCTACACTTGACGATGGGTGCTAAGCAGAAGTAATGTGTGTCATTGCTGGGTCAAGGCAGAGTGTATATGAAGTTTCATATTCTCTCTTCTGCAGTACCTAGGGATAGTCCATGTGGTGGAGGCTCCCTCAGCATGGGTCCCTGAGTAACAGTGTGGAGCAGAGCCACCTACCCTGATATATAACATAAGGAAGAAGTTAATCTTTTTTACATTGAAATTTAGGGGTTCATTTGCTACTGTAGCATAACTGGCCTATCCCAACTAATGCACCCATGCTAGTCTAATTCCGGAGCCTCTGACCTTTTTTTTTTTTTTAACTGCTAAGCTATGCTGTCTTCACCAAGTGGTAGGGGTAAGAACGAGGACCTAGGTATAAAATAATATCTGTGATTGCCCTTCAGAAATAAGTAGGAAAACATGGACAAAAGATATCTAGATATTGTGGTAAGTCCCATCTGACCACAAGTATTTGACTTACAAAAGTCAGTTTTGGCAATCAATGATAATTCCCCTTGGCAGAATTCCAAGGGCTATTTGTAATATTTCACCTAAGAAGCAGAGCTATGGTCTCTAAACCGAGGGGAAAGAGGAAAGGAGAGCAAATTAAAACATAGCAGGGAAAAGCAGAGTCCAGACTGCTGCCTGTTTTTGTAAATAAAGTTTTATTGGAACACAGATACACACTCCTTCACTCATTCTTGCATCCAATTGCATTTTGTCAATGGCTGCTTTTGCCTACAACAGTGGAGCTGAGTATTTGCAACAGAGACCCCATGGCCTGTGATGCCTAAAATAGTTGCTCTCTGGCTTTATGGAAAGGGAAGCATATGATGTTCCTTTTGACACGTAGTTAGAAAGTCAGTAGCAGTCTAATGTTATGTCACAGTGCCTATGTCATGCCCCTGACTTCGTCTCATCGCATAGGCACTTCATCATCTCACATCATCCCAAGAAGAGTGAGTACGGCACAATAAGGTATTTGGAGAGAGAGAGAGACAGAGAGAGAGAAACCATATTCACATTAAATTTTATTACAGTAAATTGTTATAATTGTTCCAATTTCTTATTAATTGTTAATCACTTGCTATGTCTAATTTTCAAATTAAACTTTATCATAGGTATGTATGCGTAAGAAAATACATAGTATATATATATAGGATTCAGTACTATCCACGGTTCCAGGCATCCACTGGGGGTCTTCGAACATAACCCCTGCAGATAAGAGGGCACTGCTCTATTCTGAAAATTCCCTCCTTAATCACACTTTCAAGTTAAATTAAGGCCTCCAAGGGCCCCATAAAAATGCAAATAGATTATCTGCTAACTCATTACCCCAGTTAACACCTTGGCACTAATTCCTTTTGCAGTCTTGTCTGTCTCCACTACATCTCTGAATGAGAGTAGTGAACTGTGGAGGAGGGAGCGGGGAAGAGGAAAGGGATTGGGATGGGTTGGGGCAAGATTGAGAGGCTTTTGTTAAATGGCTGGTCAGCCTGGCAAATAGAGTCAACATCCCTTGCATCAGAATTTGGGCTCAATTTAGAGAACCCATAATCACTCTTCTGTGAGTGCATCCAACTAAAATTGCCAATTTCTGTTCTTAATGTTTGGGGTTGAGGGGCGACAAAGGGGCAGACCCTCATAAACAATGTAACATTCGCTCTTGCGAGTAATTTTCAGCTCTCAAGGTCCTGTCGCACACTGTTGCTCCACCTGGAGTCCCCTACCCTGTGTTCTGATTGGCTAAACTTTATGCATATGTCAAGGCTCAGGTTAGGCTCCTCTCCTCCAGGAAGTCTTCCCTTATTGACCAAGAGTGGGTGAGGTCTTCCCTTAGCCCCATATACTGTTCCTATTAGCAGTACTTCAGAGTCCCGGCCCTGTTTCTAAATTGTTCTCTGAATAGCCCGGTCCCTGAAATGTCTGTCCCAAATGGCCTTAGTCTATTTCCAAGTGCCTGCAGAACTTCTTCCCCAGATTCTTCTTACAGAGTACAGGTCACTTAGCATCTCTGGTTCTAAAGAATGGCCGAAGGGTCACTGCTTGGGGTGGGGGTGATGGTGGGTCCAGTTTGGACACATTTGGAGGTGAGCTGTTAATGTGTAGGATAGAGCCTGAGGTAAGAAGAGAAGGGAGGTAAGAAGAGAAGGGAGGTAAGTTTCATGGTCTCTGCAAAGGCTAGTAGTGGGCCTGGCCATCACCGCCATTACTTTCTGTTATGATATTGCTCTGATACTTACGTCATTAAGCGGTGAACAAATAGGGGGCAGGCGTTCTTCTCAATCCTCAGCTGGGTAAATTGCCAGGTGCCTTGTTAATTGTTGCAGTGTAGAGAAGCACCTGGAAATAGGACTCTGCACAGCTCTTGTGCTTTCCCATCTGGGGAAATATATTTGAAATATATTTGTAAAGGCCAGAAGTCTACCCAGATTCTCTCCCTCTGTGTGCCATCTGTAGAATTCCGTGGCTTGGAGGTGCCTGGGCTTGAAATGAATACGGAACCCTTTCTGGCGGGATTTACTTTTGCCACCTGACCTACTTCTAAAGAGTGAAGCTTCATTTAGAGAATTGGTGAAGTAAATTGACCTTGCAAAACTGTAATGAGACCACACCAGCCTAAGAACACTTGAATGGTGAATTCTCAGTGGTGAGTTGGGGAGAGACATGGATATACTATGAATGAACCAGGCTGAGACCTGCCCCAGCCAGCAGAGATATTTCCATTCCATGAGCAGAATTCTGACTTTATTTTGCTTATTTATTCAGAACCTTGGCAGTTCAGTTCCGTTCAATGCCGGACTTTAAAAAATTGATTTATTAAATACCCATTATTTTAAATATTCAGGAATTTTGTGAGCCACTTGAAATTAAACATACTGGGAATAGCTATACAATGGATATTGACAAACACTACAAATTAGGGCTCTCTTCCTTACTCTCTCCACCCCTGGCCCCTGACCCAACTAATTCATCAGCACACCACTGCTTATCCTGCAGAAAACCTCTTCTGCTTATGATTGCAAGAGTTGGATACAAAATCATATCATTTCTTGGGGCACCTGGGTGGCTCAGTGGGTTAAAGCCTCTACCTTTGGCTCAGGTCATGATCCCAGGGTCCTGGGATCGAGCCCCACATCGGGGTCTCTGCTCAGCGAGGAGCCTGCTTCTTCCCCACCTCCTTCTCTGCCCGTCTCTCTACCTACTTGTGATCTCTGTCTGTCAAATAACTAAATAAAATCTTTAAAAAAAACCCATATCATTTCTTTATATTGTTATTTTTAAAAAAGATTTTATTTATTTATTTGACACAGAGGGAGAGATCACAAGTAGGCAGAGAGGCAGGCAGACGGAGAGAGGGAAGCAGGCTCCTTGCTGAGCAGAGAGCCCGATGCGGGGCTCGATCCCAGGACCCTGAGACCATGACCTGAGCCGAAGGCAGACATTTAACCCACTGAGCCACCCAGGCGTCCCTATATTGTTATTTTAAAAAAGATCTATTTATTTACTTTAGAGAGAGTGTGTATGTGAGCGAGTGCAGGAGGAAGGGCAGAGGGAAAGGGAGAAAGAGAGAGACTCAAGCAAACTCTTTGCTGATTGCAGAGCCTGATGCCAGGTTCAATCTCAAGACCTTGAGATCACAACCAGAGTCAAAACCAAGAATTGGACACTTAAGCGACTGTACCAACTAGGCACCCCAAAATATTTACTTTTTTAATCATAAAAGTATATATGCTTGTCAAAACAAATTAAAAAGAACTGAGTATGTGAAACATAAAATTACAATTCGTTCTTTCTGCATACAAAATCCTCTCTCCCACAGAAGTGACTTTGGAGTATAGCTTTCTAGAAGTTTTCTACAGTTATGCAAAAACATAGAAACAAAATTTCTTTTTTTGATAAATGGATTGAAGTCACACATGTTTTTTAAGGCACTTATTCCCCTATAGGAATATATTGTGGATTTTTGTTCAAGTTAGATCATATAGGTCTACACCATTCATTTTAGTAACTAAGGGTATTCCATAGCACTGTCTTCCTAATGGCCAGTTTGCTCATTTCCATTTGTTTTTTATTTTCATTTTTGCTTCTACAAATAATGTTCTAATAATCATTCTGTGTGTGTGTCTGTGTATTTCCATACACATGCGGGAATATTTCCCTAGGATGGAGTCCCAGGACAAAAATTGTTAAGTAATAGCTTAGAAGATAGTGTTAAATTGTCCTGGAAGAGAAAATTGTACTAATACCCCCAATTTCCAGCAAGTATGAATGTGTTTACTTTTATAAATTCTCACCAACAACAAAGTTATTAATATTTTAAAGTTTTGAAAAGTGGTTAAAAGTTATATTTTATTGTTTTTTAACTCACATTTCCTTATTCCCTAGGAAGACCACATGTCTTGTTTTACATTTGTATTTCTTCTTTTGTGAATTACCAATTCATCTTCTTTGCTTATTTTTCTATTGAATTATTCATTTTAGAAATCAATGTGTGGGAGCTTTCTAAATAAAATGTATATTGGCCATTAGTCTGTAATGTGCATTGCAAACATTAGCTTCAAGTCTGTCTTTTGACTTTGTGTTATGTTTATTTATACAGAAGATCTATAAATTAAACTATCCAGAGGATGGTTTTGTGTTATACTCATAAAGCCTGTTCATACCCCAAAGTATAAAAGCATTATCTTATATTTTTCTAATACTTTTTATTTTTCTTTTACATTTAATTTCATTGATTGTTTTTACCTATCCAGGATTTATTTTTGTGTAAGAGATAAGAATAAAAAGATGTATGGAGAAGAATGTTTCTTGCAATACTGTTTGAGTGGCAAAAAATTGGAAATAAATAACTCTATGTCTATCACTAGACATGTAATTAAATATATTATAAATCTATACTGTAAGGCATTAGATAACTCATGAAAAGAAATAGGTCTACACCTACTGACATGGAACAATGTCTTTGTTATGTTAGGAGAGGATACATTTCAGACAACTGTACGTGGTATGCACTGTGAGGGTTGATGTCCAAGACCATGTAAATTTTGTACTGCTAATTCCGTGGACTACGGCATGATTGGCATCCTTGCAGTGGTGCAGTGTAGCACTGCTGTTAACCTCAGTGTAAAGTTTTGCAGGTGAGGTAAACACAACACCAGGCAAGGTAGGCTCAAGGCAAGATTTATCAAAGGCACTCTCCGGCGAAGTTTCGGGGCTCAGGAGAAGGGGAGCCGGGTCGCAAGGAGGAGGTGGGCACTCTTGGGCGAGGTTCTGCGACTCTGGAGAGGGGAGTTGGGGAAGTCTCGCTGGGAGGGAGTCGGCGGGGGGTGGGGGGGGGTTTTATCGGGCCAAGGCAGGGCATGGGCTCACATCCATATATGGTAAGGTATTTGGTGATCGGAGGTTATGGGGGGTCCTGATACTTCTGTTTCCTGCATAGGTATCAGGTTACCTATGGAGCCGTGACCTGGGCATACATCCTTTTGGCGGGAGAGTCAAGGGTTAAGGAAGGTGGTGGGGAGGGAGCTGGAAGATGGTGGCCCCAGCGGTCATTTCTATTGTTCCTCCTGCATTCCCGGAGCCACCGACCCAACACTCGTGTACCTTTAGCTGATATATGTGATGCATATCTTCCTGATCTCTGGCAAGTCCCCCTCATCTCCTTTCCTCTTTTGATGTACCCCTGAGCCTTCTCTTTCTTGGTGGGCCCCCAACTGGGTTTCCAAGACAGCTTTAGACAGAACATCTACTAGGACCAAGGGAAGTAGGCAGTCTTCTCCTCTAAACTCCATCAGGGAAGACCACTTCCCCTATAGTCTCTCTTCCCACTTTGCCAGTTTGAGATCCCACAGCCAGTTTTCTGTGTCTGATGTGTTCTGGAAGAATCAGGCACTATTCTGGGAAGTTTGATTCATGTAAGACACATGGGTGAGAAAGAAATGCTTGTTGGTAGTCATTGAGTTTTGGGCTAGTTTCTTATGCAGTATTGTGAAAATAGCTGATTGATTTCTCCTTCTTCTATGGAAACAAAATCCTATTTTTATTGGGGCAGTAATGAGCTCAACTGAAAAGGATACATTTTTAAGCTTTCTTAATTGCTTGGTGTGTCTGTGTAACTGAGTTTTGGTCAATGAGATAAAGTGCTGGGTCAGATTTCCAGGAAATTTAATTGAAAGGAACTGACTCCACTGAGAGATAGACCCCTTTTACCCTTCCCTCTTTTCTTTTTCCTGCTTCCAGTTTCAGAGAGGAGAACTGGAGAATCAGTGGCCACCTTTGGATCAGAAGACTTTGGGTTAGAAGCCAAGTTCTAAAATAGAGAAGAGGAAGGGCAAGAGCCTGGGTCCCTATGGAGCCACCATGCCTATGGAGCCACCATGCCTATGGAGCCACCATAACAGTCCAGGTTGCCTGCCTCCAGATTTTTCTTACTTGAGAGAAAAAGAAGCTTCTATCTTGTTTAAGGCACTCCTAATTCTAACAGATTATGTCATAATGTGTTGAATGAGAATGCCAATTATAACTGTCTATGCTCTCATTGTAAAGATATTAAAACAGAATATATGTAAGAACAAATACTAGAAGATACTAGAGCTAAAGGATAAATTTGACTTGATGATGTGAAGGGAAATGTTTGCTGAGTGTGAATGGTTAGAGTCAGCCTGGACGAAAAGGCAGTATGCCAGGCAGGAAAATAGCTTTGGCTTCTAGTTCTAGCCGTGAGCAAATACTGGAGGTGTCACCTTTAATTCCTCCGAACCTCAGTTTTCTCTTTTGCAAAATGGAAACAACCTGGAAAATCCTATTTAAAAGTTAATTGTGATCATGAGAAATCAGCTAAACCTCAGGTGACCATGAAATTTATCATTCTATGGAGACATTTCTGGAAGACAGACGATGTTACTGGGACTTTCTGGGCTACACTGGGTGTGATGGGTTTCAGACTGTTGGTCCTCCACCCAGCGGAGGGACACTTGAGTCCAGTGTTTGGTGCACTTGTTGGTTATAATAATCAGCCTAGTTCCTATGCATCTAATACAGGGGGACATCTTTTCTGTTTTTTTCCCCCGCAAGATAACTGGAAGAACAACTGAAAAATTATATATTCACTAAGTTAACAATGCAATTCGTGTTTATGCAATTGAATTATATGGCCCCATTTATCCCACTATAGAATTATAGTAGAATTATACCTAAAGATGAACATCTTCCGTGGTGGTCACAAGAGTCACATGAGCATCTATGAATACTTTGAAAACTACAAAAGCTTCTGGGAATGCTAGGCATTTTCACTGATGGAGGAAAAATGTGAAATGACAGCCTTTGGGGGGACAGTAATTGCCTTGGAACACAGAAGTCAGTGGCCAAGAGATGATGCCTGCAGACATAAATGATATGCAAATAAGACCACGGTTACATGTCCTCTCCAGACCTTATCTCCTGAATATGGTCTTTGGGAAAACTGTGATGGAGACATCTTCAGTCAAAAACAAAGAAATGAAATAAAATGGAAAAAAAAATACAGTTATGTACTACAATATTACCCAAGTTAAATTCTTTTGCCAGCTAAGCCCATTAGAGTGTAATTGTTACTGTCACTGACTTCAATGTATTATTAAGTACAAAGAATTATTATGATGATTGTTACTGTTGTAATTATATAGTAAATTGACTCTTTTAAAGCAATTTGAAAACATTAAATAATTTTCCTGTAGGAGCAGCCTCCAAGGAGGGGTGAAGTTATGTTGCTCTGCCTGACCAGGCACATGTGTGTGAGATTCTGTCTGGGATATATACTCCGCTTGCCTTGTCTCCTGCTGAAACCAGGCTGTGAGTACCTCATTCCTGTTCACTGATTCACGTTTAGTCATTCATTTATGTATACTTACTCGAGGGCTTGCCATCCACTAGGTGTTTACTACAGCCGTGAAGAAGACTGCAAGTGCTGTTGGCTTCTCGCCCACTTTTCCTGAAACTTCAGCCTGCTTGTGAGCCTTCCAACTGCCAGTGCCTGTATCTCTTTACCTGAGAGTATTCTCCAAAGTGATGAGAAGTCATTCACCACCACATTCAGCCACCCTTAAACAATGACTGATAAGAGTTAACGTATAAATACCCCGACTCTCTCACCCTTCAGATGGGAAACCTCTGTAGCATGTGTTTTACAGTTTCCTAGAGTTACCCCTTGGGATTAAAATTCACTTATCCAGAATGGCAGTGGCTTGAGAAAAGCAACCTTTATTTATTGCTTTCCCTTCTCCATCTCATTCCTTTCCTGGGAGTATCTGGGATACCTTCCCAAAGTGGAATACTCACATCTAGTCCCTGTCTTAGAGTCAGCTTTTGGAGGAATGCTGGAAGACATAACCCCTGACCTCAAGGAGGTATGGAAGAAGGATAACAGACTCAATTGCCTACAGAGGTCAGGCAGGTGTGGTAAATGAATGAAGCAAACTGACATTCCTCCCGTGAGCATACCCAACTACCAATATATTTAGTGTTCAAGTCTTTAGCTCTGCCTAAAGACTTTACCTTTCTAGCTATTCTTTCTTCCCAAGATATAGTCCATGCTTCCCAGAGGACCTGAGGAGGAATGGTTGCCACCAGATAGCAACTGAATGACTGATAGTACGTTCAATAACACATTCACTCATTCATTTGCTACCCATCAGCTTATCTACTAACCACTTAGGCATCCATCAGCCCATTTACTTAACACCATCCGCATATTCACCATAAACTCACTATCTCCTCACTTATCAATCCATACATATATTAACTCATTGACCCACCACCCATCCAACCATTGGCTTACTGCTCACTCCCTCACTACCCATCCTCAGACACTTTTAAAGTCTTCATTCTGGGTATAAGATCATGCTAATCAAGTAGGGTAAAATAAGGAATTAATAAAATGTCAGCTGGGACCTTTATAAGCTGACCTCAACATATGTCATCTCCAGCTACTTCCTTTCCATGAATACTTTGGCCCATTAGAAATTTTCTGAATTCCTCAGGCTATTTCACTTGGAGATGCATTTACTTTGAGTATTTCACCTCTTACCTCTCCCTCCCCATCTTTGTTATGTGGATAACTTGTATTTATCCTTGAAAGCCATCTTGATGGTTAATACCTCTAATGGATGCTATAGTTTGTCACAGAGAGCCTCCCCTCCAGGACTGAGGTGCTCATTCGCTATACTGCTGGGAGGGGGGTTTTGGTGGCTGATAGCTCACAGCACTCACTCTTCAGGGGCCTGACTGGTCCATCTGAGGGTATAAAGCCCTGATCCAGTTACCACAAATTGGATCTCTCTTAAGATCCATCCCAGCTCAAGAGTTTCCTGTGGGATGGGTTGAGATCTCAGCTGCAGTTACAACGCAGTTGATGCTCTCCCTGGTCCAATTTTGCTCTTCTCACTCTCTGACAGGACACTCCTCAAGCAACTGTCTGCACTCAAATCTCGGAGACTCAGAGTCAATTTCTAAGATACCGGACCTAGCTTTGCAAAGTCTTCTCAACTTCTCCCAGCCTCTGCCCCAACAAGTTAGAAAGAAACAAAGATTCAATCAGTTTGTCATCTCCTCCTCTGTGCCGTCAAGATACTTTATTTATATGACACATCTGTCAGGTTCAGTTAGGAAAACAGAGCTACTATTAATGTTATAGAATATTCTAGTCTGTTGGGGCTGCTATTACCAAATACCATGTACCAGCTGGCTTACAAACAACAGAAGTCTATTTCTCACCCTTCTGGGGACTAGGAAGTCCAAGATCAAGGTGCCAGCATGGTTGGGTGAGGGCCTTCTTCCAGGTCACAGAATTCTTACTGTATCTTCACATGGGGCAAGGGGGTAGAGAGCTATGTTGCAGCTCTTTGTAAGAACACTAATCCCACTCATGAGGGCTCTGCTCTAATGACCTAAACACTTCCCAAAAGCTTCACCTTCTAACATCATCACTTTGGTATAAGGATTCTGACACATGAGTTTGGCAGGGGTGGGGGGCAGATATTCAGACCATAGCATGAGAATCCGGGATTTAATGGAAGATTTTTTTCTTACATAAAAATGGAAGGCAGTGAGGAAATGAAGTTCTGGAAGTGAGGAGTCAGAGCCTCAAACAGATAGTAACTCATCATGTTTGCCAGAAGCACAGACGTGAATAGACAGTTGAAGCTTGCAGGGAAATCTGAGATGCTACGTATGTCTGACCACTCACATGTAATTCCAAAGGAGGTATCATGGAAAATGGTATAGAGATTGCTGCCTCTGTGAAAGCTATTGTCCTTGCGGAATCTGTCATTTTGACAGGATGAGGTCAGTTGCCTTGTGGTCACCTTAGGGTCACTCTTGGTCAGCAGGGCTGGCAGTTGGCAATATGAGGTAGGTGCAGATAGGAAGAGAGGAATCTGGGTGTATCTCTGTTTGTTTCTCTTCATGTTTGACCATCATAACCTCCTAAAGTCATGGCGTCTGTTTTTCTCTTGCTTTCTAAATCTCATACGAATTCCTTCTAGTCAACTTAAACCTAGAGTCATAAGGAAAGGTGATCCTAGGGGATGTGGTTCCCAAACACAGATAGGAGTGAATGGTCATGCTGAGTTGCCAACATGCATTCCAAACACATATAAAATTAGGACATTTAATGTAGTTCTTCATTGTTGGATTTTTCTGTCTTTGGTTTCCATCTGGATCAAGAGTTAGACCAACTGTAGACTGTGAGCCAAATCTCTCCCACTTCCTGTTTTTATAAATAAAGTTTTATTAGAACATGGACACATCTATTCATTGTTTATGACTGCTTTCTCTCTACTGTAGCAGAGTTGAGTAGTAGTGACAAAGATGGTATGGCCACTAAGTCTAAAGCATTTGGTCTGGTCCTTCACACAATATTGGCCAACCCCTGCTCTGGACTGTGAGATCTGTGAAGGCAGGAGCTGTCCTACTTTTTTTGTGTGTTCCCACTGTCGGTGTCTCACACAGTGCATGGGAGAGTTGAATAAATATTTATGAAGTGATGGAATGAATTTTGGAGCTAGAACATAAATCCATACAATTATTAACATAGGAGTTGATACATGAAGCAATACAAGTAGATATAGCCATTGGTGAAACCAAAAATTGTTCTTTGGGGCAGAATATGTGAGTTATTTTCAGGTTTTTTAGATGGTATCAGGAAATTCTGGGTCGATTTGATGAAGGTACTAAGTTCCAGAAGAGTCAGGAAAGAAATTAGAAATTAGAAACCTTGGGTTTTAGACCTGGCTCTGTCATTTTCAGCTTTGTGATCTAGAGAAAGTTACTAAGGATTTTCTGATTCCCCTTCTCAGCTATGGGGTGAGTATAAGAATATAGGCTTGCCGGACTCAGAAAGTTTTTGTGGCAAGCTAATGATATGATGGCATGAAATGCTCTAGAAACTGTAAAGCAATACCCAAATAAAAGGGATTACTTTGCAGTCAGAGATAATTTTCAAAATTAACACAGAATACCATGTTTGTGAAGCCCATATTCTATTTGTGTTTTCCCAGGGATCTTAAACCTTGAAGCCTTGGTGGAGTCAACAGGACCTAGGACTGTGCCCCTGTGTGGGCGATGATGCCTCAGAGGTCAGAACACAGGGTGCACTGTTGGTGGAAAATGGCCTTTTCCTTCTAAAAATTCTTCAAGTCTCCAATTTCTCCCTAGCAATGGGGTTCATCTTTTTATAGAACAGCATCTGATTTGTCAGCAACCTCTAGGTAGTTTATTGATTTAACATTTCTTCAGAGATGCTAAGAAATATGTGGTCTGCTGACAGCAGTAGGGAGCCATGCCTTAGAAGGGGAATCTGATGGCTTGCTCCCAGCTGTCCTCGCTCAGAGCCTCTGCAATCACCGATTTTCAGAAAATTCTTTTAAATAGAGTTTATATTCCATTTTGAGCCACCTCCTTTTGCTTCCTCATTTCCCGACAATCAATTGGGGTGGCGGTGTCTTTGCATGGCCTCTCACACACTGTTGCTGAATGGAGTCATTTCATGGTGAAATAACCTAAATGGAAGAGAAATCTGCTTTGGTCAAGTGCTGAGGTTCACTGTGTCAAAACAATCAAGTTCCAGAAATGATTTGCAAAAATCCGTTTCTTTATTGTTTTGGAGCACAGTGACAATGGAATCTGTGAAGCAGGAATCCTTGAACAAGAGTCTGGAAGGCTGGGCAGGCAGGGATCCTAGAAAGTAAAGGGAAGAAAGTTCATTCACCCTAGAATGAACTCCCTGGGCAGGAGGGCCCCCTAACATTCTCCTGCCTCTCTCCTTATTTCTTTCATAGCTCCCCACTTCCAAGGGAGGGCACTTTAGGGATGCGATTGGGCTGGATTGAATTTGTGGATGGGTCACTGTGCCTTAAAGGTCAAAGGCTTTGGATTCCTTTCTTTCCTTTGACCCTGGGTCTCCCACAGCATGGGTGTGGTCAAGGTAGTCATTCTCCTGAATCCGCCATTTCTCCCCATTTCCTTCCTCTTGTCTTCTCATACATATTTAGGTTTAGGGGGAAAGCTGGGGGCTAGGATGACCAACAGGTTTGCCCTGGCCATCCTGCTTTTAGCACCCCAAGCCTGGAACACCTCGAGAACCCCCTCAGTCTTTAGCAAACAGATGGTTGTTCACCCTGGGCCCCATTTTATCCTCCAAACTAAGCTGTGTATTCCAACTCAACTGTTAATGGGGTACCTTGAGTTGGGGATTTTGGAGGTTGCCTCAGGTATTAATAGCAAATTAAAGAAAAAAAATATTTTTTGAAATTCTCATTCGGATTTTTTCCCTTATTAACTGTTCTCTTTTTCTAGAATCTGCTGAAGAAAAGAGGTGAAGGGAAGGATGGGTCTCCTGCTGTAATGGCTCTAAGGTGACTCTCAACACCTACAATGATGGTGTTTTGTAGACGCAGACACACAAGAAGCCTGTAGTAAGTGGCCCAGGGAGCAGGAAAAGCAGAGAGATTTGTGGAGACCAAAGAAGAAGGAAAGGGAAATAAAGATTTTTATGAAAACATGTCAGTTCTTCAAAGGGGGCTCATCTTGAAGGCCTTATATTTAAGCCAACACTATTGAGCTCCCACATTGGTTGTGGCCCCAAGATACTTGGGTCAGTGACAGAGTCCTGTCTCCAAGGGCACTTCCTTCTGCTTTCCTGGCCTCTTGGCCACTGTCTGTGGTGTGAGCTCCACCTCTCCTTGAGGGAAGCCTTGGGGTAGCTCCAATTGGAAATCCACACTAAGGCCTCTTTCCCCATCTGTGACTGTGTCAGGAGAGACCTGCTTGGCTTCTAGAGTTCTAGTGAGGTGAAAATGCCACACAGTTTCTTGGCCTGGGATAAATAATGTTTGTCAATCAGCACAAATGGGCATTGATCTCTTTAGAAGCCAGATTTCAGGGAGGTACAATGTCCTTGGCAGGCCACTAAATTTGAGATGATCGGCTCACCTTCTGGGCAGAGGGGCCAATTTTCTGATCCTTTAAGAAATATAAATCATTGTTATACCAGAGAATTCTGGAAAATTGCTTAATCCTGGTCTCTTCTGGGGTCACCTCAGGTAAGCAATGGAGTGTTTTCTCTCTCATTGTGAGTTTGGTTATCATTACCTCATAGACATACCTTATGAATATCTAAATGTGTTGTTCTTTTGAAAGATTAGCGACTTTGGCCAACTCTGGGTCCCATTCTTTGAATAACAGCAAGCAGCTGGAGTGGGATAGGGATTATCTCCTTTAGAGAGGGCATGGAATTCCAAGTCTCCAACACCACCCCACCTGGTACTGTCTCGCTTATCTTGTACAACAGCCATTTCTCATTTACGAGGTTCCCTGGGGCCCATGGATCACTGGTTCTGTGAGCCCTGAGTTAGAGTCTACAACGATCACACCCTCTTCCATAGTGACCATTTCCTTCCCCTCCTTGCCTCTCCTTGCTCCCCCTCTGCCTCCTTCCTTCCATTTCTACCCTAGCCCCTGTCCTCAGTCAGGAGCTCCCTGCCTGGCAACAGAACTTTACACAGAAGCAGGCATCTCCTACAGCGGGCATAGACCAAGCACTTAAACACAAGGTCCATTCCACACAACCGTCTAAGTCAGCAGATCTTGAAGTGTGGTCCCCTGAGCAGCAACAGGGGCAGCATCTCCTGGGAATTCCTTACAAATCCCAATTCTGAGGCTCCTCCTTGAACTCCCAAACCGAAAGCTCTGGCGATGAGACCCAGGAGTCTGTCTTCTAGGCAATTCTGTCACACGCAAGTCTCAGAATCACTGGTCCACACTTTGAAGCACCCATTCGCTGAAAATAAAATCTGAGCCTGTGGAAGGCAATTTCCTTCTCTGGCTCTCATCTAAGCGTAACGTAAAACCCCTCCTTGTTTTTTCTCCATATGCAGTCTGTGGAAGTGAAAGAAATGTCTGTTCGCAGTCCAGAAATCACCACTCTGTGAGGTGTCTGAAGGCCTTTTAGCTGCAATCTTGTTCACTTCGTTTCATGAGGCGTTTACTGTTGTCCAGGACACTCCTTTCCCTGTCACTGGTGAAAGGAAGGAAAGAAGTAACAACCCTCCCTCGTGGTCTATTGGCCTCGATCAGCTACTGTTGATTCTGCTTCTTCCTTGCTCCTGAGGCATAAATCTTGTCTCACCAGCTTGGGTTAAGTTCCTCGCAGGGAGGGGCTTCCAGCAAAGCCCAGCTGATGGATTTGAAGGAAACAACTTCATTTGTTCCTTTTGCCAGAGGTGGTGGCAGGAGCCGGAAACCTCGCTTCTCAAATCGGCTGAAGAGGGCTCTGTGAGCGAGACCTGCAAGGGAGTTCCGAATCCTGTTGTCTTGGGTGCAGGCATCTCTAGCGAGCGGCCCGAGAGCCCTCCAGACTGAGCCCACTCACGGAGGGCTCTGCAGGTGCCCCTCTGAGAACAAACCCGGGAATCAATTTCTCCCCAGTGTGCTGACCATGGCACCAGGAAGAGGCAGGTCTCTGATTCTGGGATAGCTGGGAAGAGGCGATGGGTCATGGGTAATGATTTGATCATGCAGTTGGTGGCAAGACCTTGACAGGACTTGATACAGTTGGACTGGGCCAACAGCTGGTTGGCCTCAGCTCAAATACATCAATTCCTTTATACTCCCTTCTTCTTATATGCTGGAAATTGAGGCACAGAGAAGGGAACGGATGTGTCATCTAGTCACTAGGGGACCATCCATTCACTCATTCATTGACTTTATCATTTCATAATACCCTATTAAGCAACATCTGTGTGCCAGATAATGAAAGGTGTGTGTGTGTGTGTGTGTGTGTTATGAGTTTCTTTTCTGTCATGTTCCAAATAATAGCTCTGATACTTCTGCAATTGATTTCATTAATTAATTTTATTCATAATGTTGGGGATGTAAGAAATGGATGCAAATGAATGCTAATTTCCGAATTAATATTGTGAGCTAAGGTCTTTGCCATTTTTTAAGGGAGAATTGCTGCCATAGTTTTGGAATTCCGAAATAGAAGATTCTGTTTTTCTCCTTTGTCATTTAAGCTGGGTAGGCTCCCACCCTGGGAATGAAGTTTCTGAAGTCTTGATGATTTCTGTCCTGGTTTTATTCTAGCTCTTCAGAAATATTCATTAGATGCTGGGAATGTTGCCTTTTGCTTTCTTCCCTCATGACTCTCTTTGGTTCTAGGTCGGAGAATTGATGATAATGGGCTCTCTTCCCTCTTTTCCAATTCAGCTTTTCATTCTTTGCTCTCTTGCTTTGCACATATACCTGGTAACACAGGATGGCCCTCAGAGAGAGGAAAAAGTGCCTGGGGGAAGGTGTGTGTTTCAGACCTCTCCTGCTGCTGACTTGATCCATCACACATGTTTCTCTGTTAGCTTCAGGCCCAAGGGGAGGAATTCTTATGGAGAACGGCGAAGTGGAAAACGTTACTTACCTGTAGTCAGCAATGACCTCACAGAATGTGCTCTTTGGGGATTTGGCAATGAGGTATTTGTTTCAATGGAGGAGTTTCACTGCAGATGAAATTCCACCTGTTCTTTCTGAATGTCCCCACATGACAATAGCCCTCTGCCTTCATTCAGGTGGGTGGGGCATGGGGTGGGGAGATGTTCTGATTTCTGCTGGGGAAAAGAAGCTTCTGATTCCAGGTCTTTGACGATTTTGGAGCTTCCTTGTGAAATGGGAGGGATGGTGAAACAGGCTGCTCGTGGCTATAACCAAGAATTTATATTCTGGACCAGGCTCCTTGGCCCAACCCAGAGGATGTTTGAGGCTCCAGCCTTTGCAGCCGTGTCTCTGACAGTGCCTGTCTGTCTCTCCTACTTCCCCATGACCCAGCCATGTGGAAGCTCCTTTCCATTCCCCAGACACTCCACAATGTTTGGTACCTTTGGGCCTTTGCACACTTACTCTCTCCATCAGTTCACACGGGGGAACACGTGATGGTCTTTCAATGTCCTGGTCAGGTATCACCCCCTATATTGAGCCCAACAGAGCCTCATCTCTCCCACCTCATCCTACCCCTAGGTAGAGTTGCTATTATTTCCTGAAGTTCTATTTGTATCTGTGCTGGGGTGTTTATGATACCATTTTGCAACTGTTTTCCTATAATAAGATACTATCAGTGTTTAAGCAGAGAAATTCTGAAGCAAGACTGCCTGGGCTCAGTCCCAGTTCTGCCACTTACTAGCTGTGCAGTCTTGGGCAAGTTACTTGGTCTCTATATGTTAGTTTCCCCATCTGTGAAATGAAGGTGATAATAATCATCCTTATTTCAGAAGTTTGCTTTAAGGAGTAAATGAATTGTTGTTATTCCTCTTTTTCCTCCTCCCTCCATGCACCTCATTTCTTATGCCTAGTAATTTTCCCTGTATACAAATTGCCCTCAGGAATGGTAGCTACAGTCTAGGATAATTGATTTTTTAGTTTTAAATTTCTTAAATAAACTTCTGCAAATTTGTAGCAGAAGCAGAAGTAATAGAAGCAGAAGTAATAGTGTTAAATGTTGACATCTCAAAATACTATCCAAAGTAACCTGTTGATAAAGCAAGGCTGAGTTTATTGCTTACTACAATAAGGGAGATTATTATCATGTTGACTGAGTCTTAATACCAAGGCAGAAAGGGAAGGGCAAAGTTAGAATATTTATGATTCTATTAGAAGTGGGCAGGGGTGCCTGGGTGTCTGTCCATCAAGTGTCTGACTCTTGGTTTCAGCTCAGGTCATGATCTCAGGATCATGAGATCAAGTCCCTTGTTGGGCTCTATGCTCAGTGCAGGGTCTGCTTGGGATTCTTTCTCTCTCCCTCTCTGCTTTCCCCCTGCTGGTGCATGTGCTCTCTTGTTCTCTCTCTCTAAAATAAATCAATAAATAAAATCTTTTTTTTTTTTTTAAGTGGGCAAAATTCATGCCAGTTGACACAGCTAAGGGAGAATTTCAAGACAAGGTGTTCAAAGCAGATCTTGATTGCTGATGAGCCTGGTGGATTTATCTATTGCTATTTGTTGAGAACCTTTAAGAAATCTCTGAAACGAACCATAAAAGGTGTTCAGAATTTCATCTTCCTGGGCAAGAGTGTCCTGGCATGGTCATGTTTACATAGATGGTAAGTTGGGTGGGCATAGATCGTTCTGTTTCTCAACACTTTGAAAGATAAAATAGTTTTTATATCTAATATACAGGCTTTGTTGGGGTGTGGTTTGTCATGAAATCGCACATGGCTGAGCTGTGAGCACAAACCATGATGTTTGGAGGATTTTGAGAACATAGTACATGCATAGCAGAGAGGGGAAAATACAGGATGACATAGAAATCTTGGAATGCCACTCAAGAAGAGAAACCATCTAGCAGGAAGAAATTAGGAAGGAATGATATTGGAGCTTAAACGCTGTTGCCTCTCAGAGAAGTGCCTGTTGCACCTTCTTTAGGAAGCGGGAATGATGGAGACTCTCGAGTATTTGACAATCTGAGGGTTGTGGGGACTGGAATTCTGTTTCTCATCTGGAACTAGTCATTCAGCCTTTTGTGTCATGCCAACAAGAGGTCCCTGAAGTAGGCGAGGCAGAGGTTGTGGACCTTGTCTGGAGAAGGTTTGAGGGGTAGCAACCCAGCCTCCCATGTTGGATTGGGACCAGGAAGTTGGTGGAGAGCTGAGGGCTGGCAGGATTGCCCAGGCAGCATGGTGGCACTAGGTGAGGGGACTTCATAGGGGAAGATGTAGATTGCTCATGCCAGGCCAGACACTGAATGGGGAGCATAGCCAAGTGTCAGACATTACCCATGGAGAGAAGACATGGGCTCCTGGATGGATTACTGAGCATTGCTTCTGCTGGGAGAGTAGGTAGTGAAATGCAGCAAATGATGTATTTCCGTTATCTGTTACCACAAAATGATCTGCCTCAAAATGCTGGCTTAACTGCAACCCCCTAACAACCATTAGTTTTGCCCACAGATCTAGGTGAGGGGGTGACTGGGCTCAGCTCACCCACTCTTGCTCAGCATCTGTGACGTGGCTGCAGATGGTGGCTGGGGCTAGGGTTGCTGTAAATATTTATTGGCTTGTTTTCCTCCTGGGCTTTGAAGACAGACAGCTGAGAGCAGGCCCAGCGGGACCGTGCAAGCTTCTCTCTCTCTCTCCAGGCGGTGTCTCCATGGAGCAGTCTCCAGTCCTAGACTTGTTACATGGTGGCAGCTCCTCAGAGAAAAGAAGGTGCTAGAAAACACCTTCGCAAACTCAAGTGAAAATGTAGGAACATGTAGTAGGAACATGAGAGGTGATTTGACCACAGCACAAAAAAAATCCCCTGGAATAAAAACCAGGACCTTTGAATCTCAGAGTTTTGTAAATGAATGGAAGAAGATGGTGACTGCTGAGACATGCACCGAAAGCTCAGGAGGAAGAATTTGAAACAAAATTGCAAAGAGAAGGAAATCCTGGAGAGAGAACTCAAGCAAGTTTGTACACAGATCGGTGAAGCCTTGTATTTGAACAGCAGCTGTTCGGGAAGGCACAAGGAACAGAGATGAAGGAGAGCTTATTTATCAAATATAAAAAGAAATTTATCTGAGCTGATGAGAGATTTGAAATGAAAGAAAACCATTAGTCTGCAGAGTAAAAACATTCCAAGTAATAAGCAGCATTAAGAAGAAAAGTCATATAATTCAGTATACCCTGGCACAATTTCATTTTTTAAAGATTTTATTTATTTATTTGAGAGACGGAGAGAGCACAAGTGGTGGGAGGGGCAGAAAAAGAAGCAGTCTCCCCGCAGAACAGGAAGCCAGATGCGGGACTCAATCCTAGGACTCTGGGATCATGACCTGAGCCAAAGGCAGATGCTTAACCAACGGAGCCACCCAGGTGTCCCTATCCTGGTATAATTTCTGAATTTAAAGGGTAGAGAGAAAAATCCTGAATGCTGCAAGATAGAAAAAAGATCATGTGGAAAAAAGAATCACGGTCATTTGACTGTATTTTGGCTACACCGCATATTAGAAGTGGCATCATGTCTGTATACATTTCTAAGAGGGAAGCTCAGTGCTGTACAATCTCATATGCAGCCAGGGTAGTATTCACCTGCCAAGGTGAAAGATTGAAATCTCCGGATTTGCAATAATTCAGAGAAAGTACCTATGAGTAAAATAACTGAGAAAGAACTCTAAACAAACAGACCCCAGAGTGATAAGCAATGGACAGTGATAGAATGAACGGGAACATGTGATGCGAGTGCTACGTGAAGATTCCAAGGCAGAGGAGGCCTCCTAGCTGGGTGATAATGTGTAAATAAAAATGTCAAAATGTCCTCATAAAACAAAGAGGAGGGAAAGTAGATACACTTGGAAGGTCTTATCTTAAGGGGTATAAGGAAGAAAAGAGAGAAGGGTCAGGGCCTTCGATCTGTACAGGGTCCTCTGCTCGGAGGGGCTTCGTGCTTGATTTAACCCCCGCCATTGCTGTCTTGAAATTATTAAATAACTTGGAACAAGGGGCCCTTATTATCATCTCACAGTGAGATGACAACACTGATCCTGAATAGAGGTCGTTAGCAGACTATATTTAAATCCTAAATTGACCCAGTTGAAATCCAAGAGGTGCTGATTTACTCTGAGTGGAAAAAGAAGAAGATGTTCTCCCTGGTCGGCAGTGGTGGCTTGGAAACTTGGCTAAATTGAGAAATAGAGCAAAAATGATAGATGTTTGTACGCTGGTCCCCAATGTGTTTAGAGCTGATCACGTGCGAGCTCTTTGAGGGCAGAGACGCTAATGTCCACATCTGGGTGTCCTCATGGGGCTTCTCATGGAGAAGCCGAGGAAGGGTGGCCTGAAGGAGCCGCCTGCCATCGTGCATCCCACCGCACTTTCTGCATCGCGCAAGAGATCAATTTTGAGAAACAGAAGACTTCTTAAGTTAGAGCATTCTCTGTATTGAGGGCCAATAGTTCCTGATGTTTTATTTTCAATGGCAAGTTTTCAGAAACTGTCAGGCATCCTGCTGAAGGTTGCCAGGAGACACAGGAGAAATAAACCAGGGCTACCATTCACAACTGAGTAAGAATTAGTCACCTCTCTCAAGGCCTCTCTTCCCATCTCTTGGGCAGACTTGTTCCTGCGTGTTCTCCCTCTCTATCTTTCTAAGTTTTGCTTTGTGATAAATGCTCCTTGTCCAACTTGAGGAATCCATTCATCACACTTGTTAAAGTGGTCACCTCTGGGTTTTACTAGCCAGCTTCCACGTTCTTCTCTGGTACCAAACCTGATTTTGTTCTAGGAATCTTTCCCTAGCCAGGACCAGGGTGGATGTAGGCATATGTGCTCTCTGGTTCCCTAGCTTGGTGATTGGGTGGCCCCACGCTCTGCCATCCAAGCTGGAATGCTCCTGAGATTGGAAGGGGTGTACTGTTGATGACTCTGCTGGGACCACAGGGAGATGGAGGCTCTTCCAGACAGACCTGGATGTGTGGTCAGCCTAGTTCAGACAGACCACCTGACCCAAGGCATTCCGAGAAGAATGAGCATCTGGAAATGAGCCAGGAAAGGGAGCAGCTCTCTCCCTGGAGACTATTAGGAGAGATGAGCTCTTTCTCTGACGGATGCCATGGGAGGGTGTCAGGCTGGGAATTGCTGCAGTCTATGTTGTCCTGTTGCTCCTTGAGGGTGACAAAGCCAACACCTAAGAGGAAGAGGCGGGGAGTAGGGGGAGGGGCTGGGTGAAATCCCAGGGAACCAGAGCTGGAGTTGCCATGACACAGGTCCCTGATTTCTTCCACAACCTGTCCAAAAGAGAATCCATTTATCTTCTACCTTCACCTCTGTATGCAGCCTTCCTGTAGCCCTGCCCCTCTCTGACCCTTGAGCTGAGTTCTTAGGTGAGATAGTGATTTTCCTATGGAATATTTCCTTTGGGAAGTCCCAGCATGATCTTAGAATATCACAAAGCTGTCCAGACAGCAGCTCTGCATCCTAAAATTCCATTTTTATCTTTTGGTCATTTGTTGAGTACTCATTTTGTTCCATTCGTTCAAGTTTCAAATCTTGGCATCCTCGTTCTCTTAGATCTCCCTTTATTGTGTGAGTTGCATGGATGCATTTTCTTCTCTGGATCCAGCTAAAATTTCCCCCAAACTTCTTTGATATATGTCTTCCCTTCCATGCTTCCTCTTGACTGACTTGAAGTTTGGATTATATTGGTTCATGTCAGACCCTCCTCACTAGCCTTCTGGCTTCCAGACTCTTCCTCCTATAATCTTTGTGGCATTTTCATTTTGGTGCCCCACTAGCACAACTTAAGGGCTCTGTCAAATAATGATTTTTGGATGCACAAAGTAAAATACGTAGGATTACAAAGTAAACCAACTGTATTAAAATACAGTTATTGAAATAAACTTCCCCATGCAAACATCTACTATAGTAACATATGTGCTTCTCTATTAATGCCTCAGACTATAAGATCCAGATATAGGTTCAGTAACAACTATAATTTTAAATCTGTAATGAGCCTAAATGATATTTTTATATTATCTGCAACAACAGTACTGGGATATGAAGATATCCATAACTTTTATGCTGACAAATATGCATGTACTTCTAATATGAATGCATCTGGTGCCTTCAGTCAAGGTAGAAGAAAATGCTGCATTGCCATCAAAGATACGTGTAAATAAAAGGTTTATTTTTTTTCCTACCTAGGTATGTGGATCCCAGGTTATTAGCCCCCACATTCGTCAGTGCTGCATGTAGCTGTCAGGTCAATTTCCTCCATGCAGTCATTTCACTTGTCACTTCTTTCTTCAACCTGCTCTGGTTGTCTATTACTCATGGGCCCAAAATCAGATTACTGGGCTTGGCATTCCTAAGCCATCGTGATACTCGCTCCCCTACCTGCCCAGACTTTTCTGACACCATCATTCACCCTGGATCCTGTTCCCTAGCCTAGGTGATTTCTTTGTTATCTTGAGAACACAGGAAGTATGCACCTCTGTGTTTACCCAGGCTTCTGTATTTTCTAGGGAAAGAGATATCATTTGCTTAAGCAAAAAAGGATCCAAGTATGAATGGATCCAGGTGCAAAAATAATTCTTCCTGGTATCTTTCTCTCTAGATCTCTCAATTATTCTCCTCCTCCTCCCCCTTCTTCTTCTTCCTCTTTTCTTCTTCTTCTTCTTCTTCATCACTGGCTTTAATTTCAGGGAAGATCCTTTGTATTATGGAAAGATAGGACTGGAAATCCTGGTGTCTGTATATATATTTTTTCAATCCTAACCAAAAGAGATCTCATTCTAACATTTTAAAAAAAGATTTCTTTTCTTATTTGACACAGAGAGATAGCTAGAGAGGAGGCACAAGCATGGGGGTGGTGCTAGAGAGGGAGAAGCAGGCTCCCCACTGAGCAGGGACCCCCCCCCTCCACACACACCCCGACACAGGGCTCCATCCCAGGACGCTAGGATCATGACCTGAGCTGAAGGCAGAAGCTTAATGACTGAGCCACCCAGGCACCCCATGGGAATCTCATTCTAAATGATATCAAGAAAAGCCCTTGGAGCTCTAGCTGGGAGGAAGCTGGGGTCCCTTCACTTTCTTTGAATTGATAACTGTGATCACAGAACTAGAATATTCTGACTGAACAGTCCTGGGGCTGGTGATGATGTCAGCATACTCAAAGCACAGGGGCAGAACAAGAAAGGGGTCCACCCTAAAGAAAAATCAGGCTGCTGTTACTAGCAGAAAGGTTCCCAAGATGGACAGGCAAAAACAATAGATAGTCTGCTACTTTCTTGAAGACTGGGTTCCAATTCTTTCCATAAAATATGTTCTTCCCCATCATTTTTCCCTAGGCAAAGCCCTTCCTTCATTCACAGAAGGGTAGGTAGGTCAGATAATTAATATCACTGAGCATCTGCTGTGCACCAGGTGCTTCAGATCCATGTCCCACGTTTCAGATTCAGCGTCCCAGCTCATCAGAACAGGGGTGGAATTCAATTTATTTCTCCATAACCAAACTCAACTTGCTCTTGGTGGTGGGGGGACTTTTTGTCACATTGAGATCACTCAAATTCTTCTGGCTTTAAATTTAATTTCTTTTTGAGGTGGTACTCAATCAGTTCAGGCTTTAAACTTAGTTAATTCGGTCGAAATTCCCTTTCAAGGCTGACCTCTCTTCTTAGTGGTTCTCCCATCCCCTTTGATCTCCAGGATGCTGCTGGAGGCACAGCACCATCACAGCAGCAAAGCAAGGGTGTCACCAAAGTGTTGCCCCCATGGGCCTCAGCTGAGCTCACTCATGCTCCCTCACGGGGAGTGGGCCTTCATTCCAGCATCGTGCTTTCTGTGTTGACTGCTGTCCATGCACCAAGCCATGGGTTGGCTGTCATGATGTCTGTGTACTTGATACCCTCTTCCTCCTGTCCCTGGGCCCCTCTCAGTGTGTGGATCCTTCATCCTTCGGCTGGGTCCCTCTGCTGGGACATGAGAAATTATGGATCTCTGTGGGAACCACAGATACTATCTCAGAGGCTCTTGCTGCCTCCATTTCTCTCCCTAATTTACTGTGGGCTGTACTCTGAGGGGCTCCCAGGGGACTTACCCCCAGAATGACTGAAGTGATTTGAGGTGGAAGCCCCTTCACATTCAGCATGTCCTGAATTCATTTTACCTGGTTTTTCTAGCATCTCACACACGTCTCTAAACCACCTTCCCCCAGGACTAGGAGGACCACACCTTACCTGTAATCTTGTCCTTTTCCTTGTATCCAGAAGCTTTTATCTCCTCCCCACGAGGCAGGACACACCCTCTTTCTCCATCCTCTAATCCTCTGAGTTTACAAGCTCTTAACTTTCAGAAGCAGCAATCCTTTATTTTTTCTTTCACTCTCAAAAAGCCACAGATTCTACAAAATGAAAGTCCTACTTTCATTCAGCTACTATTGCCAAATATGCTTTGGTCTATTTTGAATGTCCCAAGCTGACCATCTAGTGTTCTGCTCCTGTGTGAGTTCTGTTGTCCCCTTGAAGGGATGGATGCTCACCATCCTGGCTGGAGAGCAACAGCTCACCAGAACGACTGTGTTAGTCTCCTGTTACTGCTATAACAAATTTCCACAAGCTTAGGGACTTAAAAAAATGCATCTTCAGACCTGTGAGATAAGGAGGCCAAAATGGATTTTGGTAGACAGCATAGAACCTACATATCTGCAGGGCTGCATTCCTTCTAGAAGCTGGAGGGGAGAATCTGTTTCCCTGCCTTCCTCAGCTTCTAGAAGCTGTCTGTACTCCTTGGCTTGTGGCACTGCATCCCTCCCACCTCTGTTTCTGTTTTCACATCTCCTTCTCGGACTCTGTGCTCTTACTTCCTCCTTACAGGGCTCTCTTTGATAACACTGGGCTCATCTGGGACATCCAGGATAATTTCCCCATCTCAGGACCTTTAATTACATCTTCAAAGTTCTTTTTACCATATAAGGTAACATTGTTACAGATTCCAGAGATTCTGATGTGGGCATCTTTAGGGGCCATTATTCCCCCTTCCACACTACCCAAAATGAAATACTTATCTATCTATCTATCTATCTATCTATCTATCTATCTATCTATATCTATTTATATATCTATAGATATATAGAATATTGCAAGATACTACCTTGCTGTATGTTCTAATTCCTTATAGCCTCCTAACAACCCTATGCATTGAATGTTGTTATTCTCATTTGACAGAAGAGGAAATTAAAGTGAAGTTTGGGCCAGTGATTGTCTGACTCCAAAGCTGGGATTCTCTCCACTACCTCGCAAAGAGTCCTTCTTCCCTCACAAGGCTACCCCAGTCCACATCAAATTTTCCTTGAACCCAAGTTACCAGATCATGTCTTTGTGTGGCAACTTTCCATTTCATTATATACTATTTGGAGTATATTCAGAATATAATGTGTGTGTATGTGTATGTATAAGCCTTTCTTACCAGCCAGAATCATAAATGCCTAAGCCAGGATGAGATCTATTGCCTCTTTTGAACCACTACTCCAATAGCATCACCATGGGGTGGCCACACAGTAAATATGTCATAAAAACTTGCTGATGTGATAGTTGGTACTAGAATCTGCATCATCCAGTCAGCTAGCTCAAATTTATGGAGTTGTAGGCCCTGGGTCTACTTGAAAGATAGAAGGAAAAGACACATTCCCAAGTTCAGCTGCCTCAGGGGAGGAGATATGCTGAAGATATCCACAGTCTGGTTCTATTCATAGTACCTATTGTTCCTCTCCCATGGAATATCAGACCGCGGGTCATGCCCTGTTGGACACTCTATGTCAGTTATTAAATCCTCACCAAATTCTGAAACTTAGAGGTGAGCTTTTTGATGTTTTGGTCACTTTGCTTCTCTTATGTGACTCTCTCCTTATGTCACAAACCATTTTCATGGACAGCTGCCTCCCAATTTCAGATTAACCAAATAAGAGGGACATTTGGTGGTTCCATTCACAAAAAGAGAGACACATGAAGCTTTCTACTATACCAGGAGTGGAAACTATCCAACCTAATCATTAAGGACCTTGGGGTTCTAGGTAATTCAGTATTTAGGCCCTAAAAATTCTTATGAAAGAAATACCGGTCATGACCCCAGGTTTTTTTTAATCAGTATGGTAAAGGTACTCGTGGAACTAGAGATGACTTTGGAGCTACTAGGATGCCTGCTTACAAAGCTCAAGTGCATGGCTGTGTGATGAGGTCTGCCAGTGAGTCTCAGAAGCTTCCATGTTCAGTTCATCCTTGGTCACATTAATGTTTTATCTACTTCCTGGCCACCATCTTGTCCTTGATGAAATGAAGTGGATGTGTGTAGGAAAAGAAAAGTTGAAAAGAAAATAGAAATGTTATTAAATATTGTTGGAGCCCACTGAGGGTGAGGCATTCAGTGGTGGGCTTTATGTACAATATCTCATTCATTCTTTCTAAGCATCTATAAAAATGTAAGTATGATTGTTCCCATGGCCCACAGATGGGGAAATGGGTCTCATAGAGGTTAAGTAATTTGACTGAGGTAAAACAGCATAACCTAGTCTCTTCGTTTCTCCAAAGCCTACATTGCTCTGGTTTAGGAATATACCTCGGGGTCTGGCTGGAGCCATCGAAGGATGGCCCTACTGGCATTTCCTTTGACTCCCTCAACTACATTCCTTGGCCCAATGGTCCGTGAAATATACATAACATCCATACCCTTTTCACTCTCCCCAAATAACAGTTTCTGTACTCAAATAACTTTTGTATATACCCCTTTCCCTGGTCTTAGAGAATTATCATATCAGACCTAAAAAGCCCATTAGTGGAGACAACTTAGGTCAAACCCATTTTCCCCACATGTACTTCGCAATTGCAATGCTGTATTTAAAAGAAACATCAGCTCAACTTCTGTGGGAACATATGTGTTCGGGAAACATCCACTTAGCACATAGGCAGTGCCCAGCTTCGAAGGGAATGAAAGAGAAATAGAAAGAGGAGGAGACAAAACCAAAGGAAAGAACCATTTTTTGTTTCCTCCTTTGGAAATAAGCAGATGTCACCAAGAATGCCCAAAGGCAGTGAAAACATCCCACTCTCTCCTGTGCAATCCTTCGGGAGGGAACATGTGGGTCATGGACTGCTTACGGAATTGTTATTACAATTATAAGCATTAAGGAGTGCCCTTTCAGTCGATTAGCTGATGCTGCAGAGAATATATGGCAATAATATCACTAGCCTAATTTTCTGGGTCGAGGAGAGCCAAGGAATGGGAAAGAGCCTCTCCCTCCACTTCCTGGATCTTTGTGTGTTTGCCTTGAGCGAATACACCTCAAGATACAATTTTAAATTAAAAAACAAGAAAGTGTATTGGATAAATTAATCATGGCTGGTTTTCTACCTGGAGCAAAACTGACTTTCTAAGCGACCCATCCAAGCTTGCGTGGGAAATGGCGCAAAACCTGGGCTGGAGTTTTCACATCATGCTAGCTCCCTGACCAGTCCTAAATCAAGGGCTGAGGCATCATAGGAAGAGGGAGGCAGAGGCCAGGCTTCTCAGAGACACCTGCCCCCCCAACCCCCCATCTCCCGGGATAACAGGGCTGCTCTTTTCTTGCTGCGCTGTTCTAGCTGCTGATTTCATTGTGCGTTGCTGGCGGATTTTGAGTAGAAAATGGTATGTGGTTAATTATACAGCTAATGAGCTCTGGGGAGTTTGCTTTCAGATTCCCTCACTCTAGGTGACAAGTGGAGAAAGTGCCATGTAACATCTTCTGCCCTTAGGGAGTGAGTTAAACAGAGTGAAAGTCAGATTTTGAAATCAGCACATTCATAAGAGAAGCATCTGGAGTTCTTGGATTTCTTGTACCAGGTGTATCAGTAATGCCTCTCTCTCTTGCTGCAAAGGCCTTTTGTGGAGAGTAGGTGTCCCCACCTTGGTTATACTCTTTTCCACACTTCTGTGCACAGCTGTACCTGAGGGGAAGAAAAGAGGTGATATTTTACTAGCATCATTTCTTCCTGGTCTTCTGATGGGTCCTACAAGCCTGCAGAAATTCCAGAAATTCCAAACCCAGGAGTATGTGTCCCACCAAACAGATTTTAAATGTAATTGACTTTTAAGCACCCTTTCTTAGGAGGCTACCAGGAGCAATTTTCCACAATAAATAAGAAAAAAAAAAAAAGTGGAAGATTTGGCAGTAAGGGAAACTGACAATTCCACACAGGAGTGTTGTGCAGGAAAACCCCTGGACGAAAATGAGGGGAGGCCCAGGGATGACAGCTGTGTGGTGGACCTAGAGGACAAGACAAAAGGCTCTAGCAGAGAGAATTTAACAAATAAAAGTAGAACCGATAGATCACTGGATACATTTCCCTGTGGAAAAATGAACGGGGAGGCTATAGGATGGTATAGAACAGCTAGAGATAGTTATAGAGAAAATGATGTAAATGAAAAAAGTAAGGCAACTATGAAATCCATATAAAATGAGAAGTTATACAAGAAGGAAAACATTGATGGTATACTACTTATACTACTTATAATAGAAGTATAATGAGATGAAAGATCTATGAGTGGAGGGGTAGAGGCTATAAGAAAGCTAAATATTTACCTGCTATTATGAGTCATTAGTAGATAGTTTCTAAAACTGGCAAATGAAGAAATAGCGATAAAATATATGTTTTGGTTAGCTGTGAAAAACAGAAACATGAACTGATAATGAATTAAACTAGACAAAAGTTTTTATTTCTCTCTCATTCAATATAGCTAAACAGTCTGGGGTGGTGGTGGTAGTTTTACTCCACAGAATCTTCAGTATTACCCAGTCTCCTGTACTGTTGTTCTGATGGGATAGGCTTCCATTCCCAAGTTAACCTCATGGTTCAATGTGGCTGCTTGGGTTCCAGCCATCATATCTGAATTCCATCCATTAAGGAGGAAGAAAGAATGAAGAAGAAAATAGTTAAAGGATATGTTTCAGCTGTATTTTAAGGAAGTCTCCCGAAAGTTACATATACCACTTTTATATCCCTTTTACCTGGATTTAGTTGCATAACTATATGTAATTAAAAGGGGGAGTTGAACAATTTTTTTTTATTCTGGAAACCACAAACTCAGCTAAAAATTGGGGTATGTATTTCAATGGGAGAATGGAAAACAGATACAGAAGAAATGGACATTTTTTTCTACACATATTATTTAGAAATGTGGGAGTAAATTCCAGAAATATTTAAATTTATTGGAATTAATTACTGATTGGAGAATGAGGCTTTTGGATGGAGAGAGGTGGTGCATATTATTGCTGTATTTCATTACAAAATTTTGGACCTTTCTCTCTTAACTTTTTAAGAAATTATATGCATTGTATTATATTGATAAATAACTTAAAAGAAATGATGGGGTTTCTGGCATGTAGATGTGATAGCAGGCTCTGAAAGTTGAGAAAATGTTTCTCTCTATTTTTTCCTTGTCTTTATCCCCTGCTCATTTCTAAACCATAAGGTGAATCTGGTATTCTTAAGTTTCATTGCAAGTTGAAAAATTATGATTCCAAATTACAGAGAGATAATAATTGGGCTTATATGGTCTTTCATATATGGACTTCCCTCTACTCTACTTTTCTTGCTTTCTTTCGAATATAAAGAAAATCTTCTTGGGTCACCAGTGTGGCTCAGTCGGTTAGGTGTCTGCCTTTGGCTCAGGTCATGATCTCTTGATCCTGGGATCAAGCCCTGCATTGGACTTCTTGCTCGGCAGGGAGCCTGCTTCTCCCTTTCCCTGCCACTCCCCCGTTGTGCTCTCTCTCTGTGTCAAATAAGTAAAATAAAATCTTTAAAAAAAAAAAAAAAGAGAAAATCTTCCCAATAGATATTAGAAGCAATTATGATGGCAATAAACAAGGGACACATCTCAGAGGCTTAAATAAGATCTGTTTGCTTCCAAGATGTTAGACACCCTCTTTTGGGAAGCTACATCTTTCTATTGTGGCTTTCCTCTTAATTCATAGCCTTTTAAACTGTAAAAAACAATGAAGTTTTAATCTGGAGACTGATTTCAACAGTTCAGATAATAGGTCATGCCAGATTTATCTTCCCAGTTTCTTTACTGGTAAATATTTCCCTCTTTCCAAATTCATATCCACCCCTGACTTAGAGAAGGTCCCATTGATTCCAGCTTTCTTGTCTCAGTGAATGGAAGTCCATGTCATGAATCCTCAATTCATCTGCTATGTGAAAATGATCCACAATCACTGAGAAGAAAATAGAACGTTAGATGAGAGAAATACAGTGCAAGTCCCAAGAAAGTGCCTGGGAGATAGTGATCAAAATGATATCAGTAAAATTATTATTAGCTGTGCAATCATAATTTAATTGAAATTCAATTTACTGTAGTTGGATTTACCAAATAGTAGGTTGGATTTTTTATAGGTCATCTCTGACCTTGGACAACCCCGCAATGCAGGTATTACCATCTTCCTGACTTTAGAGAGAAAGTAGCTCAGATATATGTCATAGCTACACCAAGGTGTAACAATGAATTAGTGGGGTTTGGGTTTTAACTCAGGACTGTCTGACCTCAAAATCCATGTTCTCTCTCTCTTTCTCTTTTTTCTTTAAGATTTATTTATTTATTCTGGTGGGAGGGTGGCAGAGGGAGAGGGAGAGAGAAACTAAGCAGATGCCCCTCTGAGCTCTACCTCATAACCCTGAGATCGCAATCAAAGCAGAAACCCAAGAGAACAGGAACTGAATCCCATGCTCAACGGACTGGGCCACCCAGGCACCCTTGATCTTTGGATGGCATGACTTTGAATTTCTGGTGGCTACCCCATCCTAGGTCCAGGCGTCCAGTATGTTCTAAACATGTCTTAGGTGCTGTGCTTAATGAAGAGCATATAACCGGACCAAACAGGATTCACAGTATTTAGTCTCCCTGTTAAAAATGCCCTGGTTCTGTTGATCAGCTATTCCATTATTGAAGTGAATGTTGGCAGTGCCCCATGCATATCCTCTGACCCTTACCAGCTCAGTGTGTACCATCTGATCTCAAACGTCCAGCACCTGCACTTCTTTCATCTGGAGCTGTCTGTTGTCACTGGCTTTGCTAACAGGCCAGAAAAACTGGGGAGTTAATGCCACCTAGGAGCTCTCCTCTATTTTCTTGTTTTTAAAGATTTGATTAGCACCCAGAGGGAGAGGGAGAAGCAGGCTCACCCTGAGCAGAGGGCCCAATGCTAATCTCCATCTCAGGACACTAGGGTCCTGACCTGAGCTGAAGGCAGATGCTTAATGACTGAGCCACCCATGCACCCCTAGGAGCTGCTCTCTAGTAATGATGGCTGACAGCTGGTGTATCAGTACGCCAACTCCCTCGCCCCTTGTGTGGGATAATTGAGGTGTGTGTCCTCTCCTGGCCCTGACAATCCCCCACAGGATTAGGTTACAGTTGTCCCTAGTGATAACTGGCTGGATAATGAGCTTTTATTGGCCGCTTTTCCTCCCCCTCGCTGTTTTCCACATCCTTACGGTGTTTCCCATAGTTTCCAAATAATGTCTTTGCATTCAGATTCTTGTTTCAGCTCTTTCTTATGGCAGTAACTCAAACTGAAACAGCTTCCTTATCTATAGAAAAGTTTAGGACTAGGTGGTTTGGCTTAAAGCACAAACATCATGGATGAAGTCAGACTTGAACTTGACTTTGACACATGGATAGGATTTGGGTAACAGGTGGGGAGGAGGGGACAGCACAGGTGAAGGTGGCCAGATGTTCAGGGGGGCAGATGAGGAAATGGAGTGCAGACTGGGGGTGGACTTTGGTTCTGGATGATGAGGTCAGACTGTAATGGAGGAAAAAGAGCATGGTCAGCAGGGAACAGAGCACTCTCCCAGGTGCTTGAGCAGGGCCAGGAACTGTCAGACCCATTGCTTTTGAAGGCCATGTCTGGCCGGGAGCAGGCAGATAGGAAGAGGAAGGAGAGTGCTGAGTCAGAGAAGCCAGTGGGAAAACATGCATGTGATGGAAATAGGAAGAAGGCTGCACCTACAGTGGAGGCAAAAATACAGTGAGGAAGGGTAGTTGTGAGTCATTTCAAAGGAGAATCCATTGTGTTTAGTGGCTGACTAGCTACAAAGGATGCACGCGCGAGATGAGTCAGTGGCGACTCTTCTCCTCAGCCCACAAACCCTGTGCCTCACGGTGGGAGCAGCACTAATGACAGGCTGTTGCCACTGACAGGAACCAATTCCTTCGCATGCTAAAGCACACTCTGTCCCTAGCTCTCCCTGCTTCTCCTTCCCAAGGCCACGCTGAGCTCCTGTTGAATGGCGGCTCCTATCTAGTGGGCACTTTTCTTTAATTAACTGAAACCAACTTAGGCTGGGGTCAGACAGAGCAGGGCTCAAATCTTACTACTGTTTCCCAGGTGTGTGGCCCTGAGCAAGCTTAGAAATGTCCTGAGCCTCGGTTTCCTTCGCTTTTCAATGTGGATAATAGTTAGGAGTTTTTCTTTATGATGGTGCTTTGAGGATTTAACAAGATTAAATGTGGAAATGGTCATCACAGTGTGTGGCTCCCTGGTAAGTGCTCAGGAAATGACGTCCATTATTCTTATCAGAGTAGGAGGAACTGTCTCGCCCTTGCAATGGCTGTAAAAAAAGAGGACAATTAAAGTAAAAAAAAAAAAAACAAACTATATCAATATCTGTATCTAAATAGCTATTTCTGTTGTGAAAAATAATTTTCCCTCTACTCTTCTAGGTTCTTGCCCAAGAACCCCACGTAATAAAAGGCAGATTAACAGGAGGAAAACAGAATTTTAATAACATGTAAACTTCCTGTACCTATGGGAGATACCCAGGAGAACTCAGTAGCTCCCTGATATGGCCCAAGCCACCACCTTAAATACTATCTCCAGCTAAAGGCAGAAGGAGATGTTGAGGGCTTGGGGACGCCAGTTATAGGAGGTGACCAGGAAAAAACACAGTACCTGAAGGTAAGTTTGTTATGCAGATTTAAGTCCTTGTTTCTCTGTTGCTAAGAGCTTTAGAGACTTGGAGTCATCTTTCTCTTCCTGGTACTGAGAGGGAGACACTCTTACACATGACGATTTCCCTTATAAGCATGAATGTCCCCCACGAAAGAACAATTTCTACTCAATTTTCAGAGCATCACCTGTGTCTGCTGTTTCTTAAGAATACTGGGCCTAAAACAGTTGTTATACCAAAGGAGCATATTTAGGGATGGTATATTCTGCTCCCCTTTCACTGTCTATCGTTTTGAGGCCTAGAAACAGATAATACTGTTCAGGATTCTGCAGGAGGCTTAGCATTAGGATTGTGGATGAAGAAATAATCGTTTCAGCTCAGGACAATTTTTTCATCTCTAGATAGCTACACTATTGGGGGAGTTTCTATTCTATTCTTTGTGCCAGAGATCATATCCCATTTCATGGATGGTGTTAGGTCAATAAGTAGGTCTATTTTTTGCTCTTCAAAAGGCTCCCAAACACAATTCATTTCAAACAAAACTCACCACCCACCTCTCCTCCCTTTCATGCTCCTAACCTTGAGAATGGTCCCGCACACACAGAACTCCAGCCCTGCTCAGCTGCTCAGTGGGGAGGAATGGCAATGTGAATTCTTAAACACAGACCTGAGCTAAATAGGCACAGTTTTCTTGTACAGCAAGGATGACAAAGGGAATGCACCCTCTTTCACTCTGTTCTCAAGTCCGTGCTGACTGATTCTTCAGCCAGCCAATTCACAACGCAGCATTTCAGAGAGTGGTTATTTAGTCTGAAAAAAAGCCTCTGAATTGACTAGGATGTCTTCATGTGGCATTTTTCTTGGGCTTTCTCAGTGTGCCTGAGGCTCTCTATTCATCCTGGGCTGATTCCTAGGTAAGCCATTAACTGGGCCTTCTCTGCCAGCCTCACACCTGGTTGGCACTGGTTCCCACGGTTGCCCGGTCACATGCTGCCAGGCTGCTGGTGAGGCTGGACGTGTGCTTGCACACAGATCCTTGGTTCTCCTCTGCTCATCAGAGGAGGCCACTGTGGCGCAGCTCTTAAATGGACCTCCTGTGACTAACGTCTCCCATTGGATCAAACTTCGTGATTTCTGATACTTAGCAGAAATCTCTAAGTGCTGAAAAAGGCTTTCCTAAATCTCCTCAAAATCAAAATGGCAAAAGTCTGAATGGATTGCTCATCTCTGTTTTCAGGGGCTTAGGCCTGCAGCTGACCTGGGGAAGAGAAGATTTCATTAGTCCACCCTGTCTGGCTTCTTTAGAGCAAGATTCTGTCCACTAAGAACAACACCTTGCATGTGGAGCTGCCTGGGTGAGGCTTCCAGGGGGAAGATGGGGAGTTTGGAGAGGAGGAGATACACATCTTTTAATAAAGGCTGAAATGTTAAATTGCAAAAGAGGAGGAAAAAATCATTTTGTTTCAGTCCGGTGCCAGCACTGGCTAATTATAGAATGGAATGATTTGAGGATTCAGTTTCCTTCTCTAGAAAAGAGCTGGAAAACTACTGAATGTGGTGGCACACTTCAGGCCACTGTAGCATAGGGAGTCACCACAGCCCAGTGGTACTTCCTCTGGGACATCAAGGTTGTGAGGTAACCTGGTGTAGTAGAAATTCCTGGTGTCCCCCAGCCCATTCCTTTAGGAGGCCAGCATGCCACCCCCAGCTGTTGTGGGTGTTGGTTACTAATGGCTCACAGCTGTCCCCTTCTCCATAGAAGGTCTCTCTTTGGTCTGTGCTGCCATGCCCAGCAATGGTGGGTGTTTACACCTCCTACTCCGCCCCATCCCTACCAGGCAGCCCACAGCAATGAATGACTATCACTGATGGTAAAAATCCCAGTCCCTTGCTTCTAGGCAGGACAAACATGGTACAGTTTACTTCACAGAGCTCACCGTGAGATTGGCTGAAACTACACTTCATCTGAAAGCACACTGTTGCTTAGACTTTTCATCTGTCTTATCCTGCGCCCCTCTTTTCCCCCTGAGTTTCACCTGAGAGTGCTTCCTCACTAAATCACAGGCCTAAGAACACTTGCCTCAGGCTCTGTAATCTGCAGAACCCAACCTAGGACACCTGGCTTATCCAGGAGATAGGCTGAGAGTAGGTTGTCTTCTTTGTCAGAGGTAGCATAAAGTAGTGCTCTCCCTTCTCTCTCCCACAATGCCCTCTGAGTATATTCCAACTTAATCATGGGCACGTAGAGGCTTCTCTTTGGTAATGACTTGCCTGACTATGATCCTCTTAAATTAAAAACATGTTTTTTAAAGATTTATTTATTTCAGAGAGAGAGGGAGAGAGAGAGAATGTGCATGAATGGGAGGGGCAGAGGGGCAGGAGTGAGAATCCCAAACAATCTCTGAGCAGAGCACAGAGCCTGACACCGGGATCAATCTCATGACCCTGAGATCATGACCAGAGCTGAAACCAAGAGTGGGAGGCTAAACTGACTGAGCCACCCAAGAGCCCCCTTAAATAAACAAAAGGAAAGGAAAAAAAATCTTAACTGCCTATGTGCTAAATTCTAGTTGTTCAGTTGGACTTTTTCATAAGAATGCTTTGTCAGTGGGCATGGGATTCTTAGAAGTTTTCTACTAATTAGAAAGTGACTCTCCTCGCCCAACATACTTCCACAATTATCCAAGTACTACAGAAAATTATACTTTTGATGTTCATTCCATGTGTTTCCCTTCTTTCTGCCAAAATCATGACTTTGAAACTCAAGAGTTTCCTCTTAGAAGTAATTATCATAGTTTCTTTAAGTGTATTAGAGTGCCCTTCCCTTTCCAAAAATTCTATCCATATAAACGTTCCAAAAAAATGAATGCTTTTTATTTCATTTTTGTAGGGCTTTTATTCTGAGTGGTTTAATTTAACACAAGTGAGAGGGAACTTGAGCACATGAATGGAAGAGCCTGGTAGAAAACTGTAAGAATTCAAGGGCAGTGGCTTTCTCTAGTATTATCCCCTCCGTATGATTCTGTCTCTTGGTCCAAAGGAAATGTCTTAGATGGGGCTCCTTCTGCAGAAGCACACCCTGAGATAAGAATTTACATGAAAATGACTTATTAAGGAAGTGTTATGATGAGGAGTAGTATGGCAGCAGGAGCACAGACAGGGGTGGTGTGGAAACTGATATTTCTGGTTTTTTCTCTGTGTGCAGAACAGCTCCAGCAGTCTGAAGAGGTGTCCGAAATCGGTCACAGGGGCTGCATGTCCAAAGTCAACTGAATTAGAACCTGGGAGAGGAGCACACAGAAACTGTATTAGCACCCTCCCCCAACCACGCCGGCCCTGGAGAGGGGAACTGGGCGGAGGACTGACAGAACCCACCTCGGGGAGGAAACTATACAGAGAGGTAGGATATCTGGTCCAAGCAGATCTGAATTTGAGGCATTTAGGCCAAAGAATATGGTCTATGCTACATTCCAGCCACCACATTGCGGTATATGCCACCTGTTGGATGTCCCAGCCCACCCTGCTTGCTCTACGTTGACGATGACCAAACTCCCCTGGGGCCTATTGTCAGATAGTTCTGAGTTAATCAGGTTTTTATACAGTCAACTGGGGTTGGATAAATCAAATCATGGGCATGTATTCTGATAACTGTGGATGTCAGTGTCTGTGTGAGCAGCTAAAGATTCATGAAGCCGTGAACGGAAGGGAATCAGGTCGCGCTGCCCCCCAACATGCTGCTTTGGCATATTGATTATTTTGAGCTGAAGGCACTTGAGAAATGGCAGATATGGGAAGGGCTTTCTGCCCTCACCCTTTCTACCTAAAAGCAGACATAGAATTTCCTGCGAGAAAGGTGTCCTCCCTGTACCAGGGAGATAAGAACATTCTTATCACCAGAGACGAGGAGTCAATGCCCAAACAGACCTGTACAAACCAACCTACTAAGTGAATCCTTCCCTTCTCTTAGTTTCCCCCATGTACTTCCTAGTCTCCACTCCACTATTTCCTCCCTCCAGCCCAAGCCCCACTGTCTTGTGATATCTCCTCAATGTATTGTTCTTTATGTGACAAGAGCTAGAAGCTTTTGGGCCTAATGGCTTCTTCAGGTCTTCATTTTCCTTCTGAAAGTTCCCATGTACACCTAAATATTTTAAATCAGTGTGTATGCTTCTCTCCTGCTGATCTCTTATGTCATTTTCATTCTTGGGCCAACTGCAGAAGCTAAGAGGGTAGAAGGAAGTTGTTCTTTCCCTATAGAACACAAGCAGCAAAACCAGCAGATCATCATCTCCTAGAAGTGCTGGAGGGTTGGTTTACAAATCTCCGTGGAGAGCAGAGCAGGTGAGTGATTCCTGAAGAGTATGGCGGGCTTGTGGCCGCCCTCCTGGAACGCATGGCAGATCCTCAAGCAATCCTTCTGGGACTCAAAGCAGGTAAACACAGACAAGAGAAGACAGAGTGGCCCTGTGGCTGTGAAGATGGGAAACTGGAAATAAATCCAGGTGTGAGAGGTTGCTGATGGGGATCTTTCCTTTGTCCCTGAATGTTGCCTGTGGACCACATCTGAAAACAACAGTACCCCACCTTCTGAAGAGCTGCGAGAGAGTAACATAAGGGACCCATCTGGGTTTGCCAAGAACCTGCAAATAAAAATACAGGATAGCCACTTAAGTTTAAATTCTAGGTAAACAATAAACTACTTTTAGTACTCCTAACTGTTGTAGCATGCTGAAAATTTGTTTAAGTAAGTGTGTCCCATGCAGTGCTTAGAATATAACCTTACAGAAACAATTTGTTTTCTTATCTGAAATGTAAATTTAACTGGCAGTCCTGTCGTTTATCTGCAACCTCAGGTCCAGCACTTCCAGTCCAGTCTTATCTTATCAAAATGTGGAAGGAGTATCTCTGCTCTCACCTGTTGGCAGCCCAGCCCCACCTCCCCACCTGTCTCCTTACTGAGAAGACTGGGGGACGAGAGGGTCACTGGGGGCAGTCTTGTGGAGAGAGCATTCTGGGGAGTGAGGTTGTAGCTTTCCTTCCCCACAGAGGAGGAAGCGAGAGTTGTGGTTTTCTGTCTGAAGCAAGAAAGATGCAAAATCCTTGAGGGCACTTGTAAAGATTAGAGGTATGTGCCCTGCAAGGACAGGAGATTTTGATTCTCTGGTTGGATGGAATCTCGCTGATTAGCCCCTGTGCCTGCAGAGCAGGGGAGGAAGAGTGAGGAGGCAGAGGCAGGGCAGCAGGGGATGGGATTGTGCTTCCAAAGGTGGTTTGCCTTGCCCCTCATCCAAGGGGAGCTGCACAAGGTAGCTGGGCTTGAGTTGGTGTTCTCACAAACCCCCTCCTGGGGAATGCCATTGGGTAGAGGCTTTGGGGCTGGGGGGCTGTGGAAGGGTGAAGATTGAACTGGACTGCCACTTCAGGGAACTGGGGGATAGGGAGAAATCTCGAGGCTCTGAGATAACTCACTCCGTGCTTACCAGGTCTGGAGGTCCTGAGGGCTAGAAGGTGAAGGCCAAAGAAGCAGCCACAGCCACCGAGAAGAGGCAGGTCTCCACCGCCAAGGAAGTAATGATGTTTCTGCTCTCCCTGCTTCCTCCTGCTCTAATCGGTTTCTCAACCTCAGAGGTGGAGACTAGTACGGAGGGAGAGTGGTGTGGGTAAGCCACCCCCGTAAACACACATGCTGTGTCTTTAGCCACAAGTGCAGTGGGGGGAGGGGGGAGGAGAATCTCTGGGTGCCCGTAAGGTGAAAATTTAAAACTGGTCCAAACCAATTTTAATAATGAAAAGTGACGAAATACTTTGGAATCTCCCCAAGTTGTAAAGAGAAAATGTGGATTTGATAAAGTGGGGGTAAAAGCAGAGCTGGGAAGGAAAAGAACTCTTTTATGTCTAACTCCGAGGGACATAAAAACGCTCATAAACCAATGCCATCTAGCAAAACGGAATCCCAGAAGGGCAGATTCTCCTGGTGATGTGACCGCTGGGGCTCTGGGAGGGCTACCCACGAAGGGGATGTGGTCTGGTCGCCCTTGCCTGTGGCTCTGCTGGATGGGAGGGGAAAGGAGAGGCACCTTGGTGAGGCTGGAGACACCCGGACACGTCTCCTTCCAGAAGACACACCAGGCCCAGTCCAGCGCTGGAAGCAGGGAGGGGAGGAGCCCTCTGAGACCACGCCCCCAGACTGAGCAGGCAGTGTGGGGGTGGGGTCTGGATTTGAACGTGTGTGTAAATAACTGAAGGAACATGGGTGGCTTTTAAATGAGGATTATAACCAATAAAACTTTAAGTTGGTAAACTGCACCAGTTATCATTTAAATCATCTCTCTTTGATATTGGAATGATTTCTGCTTATATGCAACACCACTGAGTATATGCATATGAAAATACATTCACGTAAAAATGCCTTCAGTATGATGGATTCTGCGATTCTCCTCCAGTTCTGATTGCATTCTTATGAATAAAAGTTCCTCGGTGAAAACTCAGCCGACAGCTGTGCTGATGATGTACGAGGCAGGGTTGGAGCCGGTTCACAATTTCCATGCTTGCGACTGCCCTGCAGGGCTTAGCGAGGGAAGAACTTGCATATGTCGGTGAAATGGGAAGCCCTGACGCATGGGCTGCTGCTTGGAAGGGAATCTGAGAAAGACGGCAGCCCCATTTTTCCACAGTCAATTCCAGCTGACAATCTTCGCTCTAAGCTCTACTTTCTTTGGTCCCTTTCACCATGTCTGACACAATGCCTTGCTTTTTTGGCTGCAGAAGCTGACACGAGTATTTTTCCAGCTTGCTAATCCACGATTTTTAAAATGATGGGTAATAATATTCACATTGATCTTGCAAATCAGAGTTTGCCATAACTAGCCCTTTCCCATAGAGTGTAATAGCTCAAGTCAAAATGGGCGATCACAAGTTTGCAAAGTTGGACGGCAAAGATACAGTATTTAAAAATCGTAGTAGTACTGAGTATTGAGGTGGAGAGGTTAAGAATATTCTCCTATCTTTTTTTCCTGGCTGGCTTGTTAGGTCGGGCGATTTTTTGGAGAGGATTATCATTAAATAACGTCTATTTTCTGCAGCGTGGTGCCCTTGAGAAAATTATTTAACCTCTTTGCACCTTAGTTGTATCCTGTTTAATGAGGATAATAATAGCATTTACCTCTTAGAATTGTTGAGGTTAAATAGCCTTTTATAAATCTCTATCTGTATAAATCTGTATGAGTATAGGTCTGGGTATAGATACAAATACACAGATATAGATAGAATCTTTAATCTATTCCCAGCACATAGAAAACTCATAATAAATATTATTTTGGGTAGTACTGCTACTACAATTATTATTATTATTATTATCATCATCAGTTTTCAAGGTAGTAAAAGGGCAGTACCGCACAGTAGTAAGAGCATATATATGTTCTAGAGAAAGTGACTTGTCAAGACATGGCTCTGCCACTTATGGTGAGATCTTGGGTGAAGTTAATGAGCCCAGGAGCTACTCACCAAATACTCCTGGTACAGGCTATTCCATAAGAAAAGTGAGGACTGCAAAGGTAATATCTGTAAGTGCCTGACACCCAGAAGTTGTCACTACATATTAGCCTCTTCCTCCACTTTTTGGAGGGCGCATAAAAGACCCTAAGTTTTGCATCTTTACATTGATTTCTTCATCCTGATACATTTCACTCTTCTCCTCCCTCATTTTGATAAAATGAGATAAAATACATTGGAAATAAAATGCATGATTTCCCTGGACCCCAGCCTACCCAATTTTTCTATGAAAGGGTTAATATATCACTAGCACTCAAATAATGAAGTTGAAATGACTCATCTTTCTTCTCTGGGACCACTGGGTCTAACCAATGAATTTAGTGAACATGATGTGCCCAGGTGAACAGGTGGGAGTGATTTGTTTTTCCTCTTGGAACCTTCTACTGGATAGGATAGTCCCTGTCCCTGCCTCATCCGAACCCCCCATGGTCTGAACTTAGAGGCCCCCCTGATCTTAGGAAACACTTAGGACACCTGCTTGCTAAGCTCAACCACAGAGCCGCATTCTCTGCTGGAGGAGATGTGGGAAGAGGATGGCCATTGGATAACCCAGGGGGTCTTTCACATGGCTCCACATTGAAATCACCTTGGGAGCTTTGAAAAATTCCTCTGCCCTGGCTGTGCCCGAGTACCACAAAGTCAGAATTTAAAAAACTATCCAGGTGGTTTTGATGGGCAGTTAAGACTGAGAACAACCATCTCAGGCAACTCCACTCAGAACTTTGCATTACAGGGAAATACTTACGTAAATAAAATGACCATTATTTTTCAAATGGAATGGAACCTCATAATTCTTTTTTATTTTTCAAATTTTTAATTTTTTTTTAAAGATCGTATTTATTTATTTGAGAGGGAGAGAGATAATGAGAGAGAGCAGGAGCGTGGAGGAGGGAGAAGCAGATTTCCCACTGAACAGGGAGCCCCAGGCATGGCTCGATCCCAGGACCCTGGGATTGTGACCTAAGTTGAAGGCAGACGATTAACCAACTGAGCCACATAGGCACCCTCATGATTCTTTTTAACATGTACTAAGTATTCAGGCTTTTTGTTTGTTTGTTTGCTACTAAACTATTTTTGAGATTCTAACAAATTTTATTGTGGTATTAGTTTACATAGAATAAAAATGCACCTATTTTAAATGCATAATTCAATGACTTTTGAGAAATATATATACACACTGAAGGATGGCACAATATGCCACTCCAGAATACGCCACTTTGGTGTAAGTGTTATTTTGAGTTATAGGCACTTGAAAAATAGCAAATACAAGAAAAACACCCTGATCTTCTTTCTTGTAAAAGCAGGAGATGAAATTCCCACATGAAAGATGTTCTCCCAGCACCAGACACAAAGTAAATTACCAAGGATGAGAAGTTAGGACCTAGAGAATTCTATTCAAACAGACCTTGTTAAAATTACTCTTATCTTTCTTTGGCCTTCGCACATAGTTACTTTTCCAAAATTGCTTCTCTTTGTCCGACCTACTCTAAAAGCCACTTCT
Source organism: Enhydra lutris kenyoni (assembly GCF_002288905.1). NCBI lineage: Eukaryota > Metazoa > Chordata > Mammalia > Carnivora > Mustelidae > Enhydra > Enhydra lutris. Next base: position 17,114,931 of record NW_019154150.1, read on the forward strand.
TTGGGTCTTCATTCCTTAGGCGGGTTTCCATGTCAGGTAAAGCTTATGTGTGTGTTTTTCTGCTATTAATCTGTCTTCTGTCAATTTAATTCTCATGCCTACTGAAAAACCTTAAGATGGTAGCGGTAACAATCTGCCTCCTTTACAATGCTGAGGTAACCACCACCACCACTATCAAGGCATACGACATTTCCAGAAAGTTCTTTTGTGCCTCTTTGGAGTCTCTCAGGAAGCGAATGATTTCTTCCTGTCATCATAGATGAGTTTGGGGATTATACTCTATGCACTCTTTTGTTTCTGGCTTCTTCTGGATAGAATAATGTGTTTGAGATTCATCCATGTTGTATGTATCAACAGTTCATTCTTTTTATTGATAAGAAATAATCAAGTCTCTGAATATTTTACTACTTGTCCGTCCATTCGCCTCTTGGTGGACATTTTCCACCTAATTCGAGTACCAATTTTTTTTCGGGGGGGTACTTCTCTCCATATTTTTTCTCTCACAGCTAGTTTATAATGAAATCAGGGAAGGTGATCTATGACCAGAGCCCCAGTTTTTCTATGAATTCCAGGGTTGGGTTCAAGTAACATACTCAGTAGTAACTGGGCACCTGGTCAGCTTGTCCTCCGTGATGTATAATGGAATCGCCCAGCCATACCATGCTTTCTTAAGCTCTCAGAGCCATTGGTTTATGTCTATTATCATAGACACTGCTCACCTGGGGCAGTTTCATCCGTTCTGGGTTGCTGTTTACTCCATTATAGTCAAGCTCAGGTACTCACTAAAAGCTTAAGTGACTCATTTAATAATATTTCTTTGGCAACCTACACCTAACTTCTGTGTTTTATGATATCATAACAGAATGGATACGTTCAGCTACGTAGGTGAATCATAAAGGCCTTAAAGTATCTCCAAGCTGCCAGTTATTCCCCAGAGTTAGTTTGTAAAGCAAGCTTGTCTCACACACACACGCGCGCACGCACACACATTATAGATGTACATATAGGAAATATATCTTACATGTATACATGTATTTATGATCCTTTTCACTTTATATTAGAAAATAAAGACTATGCTGATAAAGCCTCTTATAAACACTTATTACTGACTGCATACCAATCTTTTGTGTGGCTATGCCATAATCAACTTAATTATTTCCCTCTAATGAAATTTTTAGGTTATTTCCACTTCCCTCTCTAACATAAAAATATTCCAAAGATCATACATGGGCCCACACAATTCTCTGTATCACTTTGTCTTCTTAACTACTGGGTTTTGATTTTTTTAAAAAAAGCACTTCATGCCATGACCTTGAATTTTCTTCTTTTCCCTCTACAGTGAATAGATGTCTGTGCTAGGTCACTGATACAAATATTCATTTCTAGGAAGGTTTCTGGTGTCTAGGAACTCTGAAGAAAGTCCAGCGGCTTTTCAGTGCTCTTGGATTTAATGTTACAAAGACCATTACTTTTCAAATTTCTTAGCAAGCCCTCTGCTGTTAACCCGAAGCTCATCAATATTAAGGGTAATTTCCCACATCGCAAATGTTGTCTAAGGGAGTTCTAACTCAGGTCATAGTACAATAGGCTGTAGAATTGGGTCCTGGGGGAAAGAAATCAATTCTAGAAAAATCCACAATGATATTCAATAAAAAATCATATTCAGTCTATAAATTTTCAAAGATCTGGCCATTTTATTTGTAGTAGGTAAATTTATTTTACCCATATTATTTACAAATTTAGAAATTCAATATTTGTTTTATTGTATTAAACAGCAGATTGAAAACAATGTATAAGATATTGTTGCTTCCTGTTTTAGCTGGTCATGAGCAGACTTCTCCAGTGATAATTCAAATTTATTCACAAATCTTGTCCAGTTGCCTGTAGTAGAATGTTTCTGAGGGCCTCAGACAGGTGGAGACGATGTCTGTGTCACAAATGATTTTACATACGATGTTCATGGTCTAGGAAATATTCTCTGGCATTGGCCAAGGTAAAACAGCATTTTTTTCTGGTCTAGAAATTATCATTTATCCTTATATTCTCCCCTTTTTGTCACATTCTGTCAGGATGATCAATATTGTGGAGATGAGGAGAAATGTGGGGCTAGGGGCCAGGAAACCACTAGAAATATCTACTTTTTTGGTATGTAATTATTCATACATTAAAAAATGTAGGCAGATTAAACATGTTTCCCAGGCCCAAAGGATGCTCGTTGGAGAAAAAGAGTGTGGGAAATTCCTGGCAGGAGGCTGCTAGAGAAGGCAATACCTTAATTCTCTGTGTAAACTGACATAAATCCTAGGTTCTGCTCCAGAAAGTAAGTACATGGTCAGAATGGACCCAAAGAAACAAAACAAAGACTCTGAGACCTAAACAGGTCAATCCCTGACTGATACATGAGTGAGTCCAGCCCTAACAGTACAATGAAGGCTTTGAAAACTCAAATGACATTGAAACCACCATGCACAGAAGGTGAGGAAGAACCTATAGTCTGAACCTGAGTTGACTGCTTGCTGTTACAGCAGCAGTACAACCCTTCCACTCTCTTCTGGAAATATGAATAGGACCCATGGTCTTAAATGTAGTATTCACAATGTCCAGATACAATCCAATCCAAAATACCCAACAAAAATGAGCCATATCCATAGCAGAGTGGAGATGACAGATGAAAGAGTCAGTGAGCTTAAAGGTATATCAATAGAAATTATCACCTTTGGATAATAGAGAAAAGATTTTAAGAGATCAACAGAGCCTCAGGCTCCTGTGGGACAACATCAAATGGTCTACTGTTTATATTACTGAAGTACCAGAAAAATAGGAGAATGAGACACACAGAAAAAAATATTTGAAGAAATATTGTCTGAAAGTTCCCAAATTAGATGAAAGACATGAACTTACAGTGTCAAGAAGGTCAGTTCGTCCTTAACAGCCCTAAAAACTCAAAGAAAATGATCCATAGTATTTGAATAACTATGGATCAATAGCATATCAATAACCATACCATTACATTAACTATAAGTGGTCTAGGACACTTATAGACAATAATTGTCAGATTGGACAAGCAAAAAGCCAACAAAAATAAAAGATCCAGCTTTTAGCTATCCATTACTATCCTACTTTAAATATAATGATAGACCATGAGACACTCTGCACTCTGAAACAAATTGAGGGTTTCAGAGGAGAAGAGGGTAGGGGGATGGCATAGCCGGTGATGGTTATTGAGGAGGGCATGTGTTGTGATGAGCACTGGGTGTTGTGCACAACTAATGAATCATTGAACACTTCATCAGAAACTAATAATACACTACACGGTAGCTAAATGAACATAATAAAAAGATAAAAATAAATATAATCATGTACATAGGTTAGGAGTAAATCATAGAAAAAGTATATATGCAAACACTAATGAAAAGAAACTGGGAGTGTCTATATTAATATCGAACATTGTAGACTTCACAATCAGAAAAATTCCTAGGGATAAAGAAGGGCATTAATGATGATAAAATGGTAAGTTCACTAAAACGAAGCAGTCTCAAATATATACTTACTTAAAATCAGAGCTTCAAAATACAAACCCATCCAAAAACTAGTGGGAGTGAGTTGAAGAGTAGACAAATCCACACAACCCCCTGAGTGGTTGGTTACATGGAAGGACTTCAACTTGACTGGTCCCTCAATTATATGTGAGATCACAGCACACACGAAAAGATCTTAGCATCACTAGTAATTAAAGAAATGAAAATTAAAATCCTGAGATACCACCAGACACCTACCCAAATTTCTAAAATTAAAAAAGAAATAGAAGAATGACAATATGATCAAGTATCAGGTGCTGGTAAGGATGCAGAAAAACTGAAATTCTTATACCTTGCTGGTAGGAATGAAAAATGGTACGGCCACTTTAAAGTGTCGTTTGGTTGCCAGTTTCTTTTACGTCAAGCTTACACTTTACATTTGACCCAGCTCTCGCCTCCAAATCTGTAGATGAATGTAGATGGATGATCACAGCAGTTGTATTCATAGTTTACAGAAACTGGAAAAGACGAGCTTCAGCTGATGCCCGGGTAAACAAACGTAGTATAATCATGCAATGGAGTACTACTCAGCAGTAAAAAGGAACAAATACTGAAACAAGCAGCAGTGTGCATGAATCTCGGATGTATTACACTAAGTATGAGAAGCCTGACAAAACGTTACATACCATCTCATTGATATGATATTCCAGGATAAAACTATACCATATCAGGTTGAGGGAAGATATAAGATACAGGGTAGGCTCCAAGGCTACAAATCTGATGAGAAGGCAACTCATAAAGGTTTGAAGTAGAGTGATCACAAAGAGAGAGCCCACTTCTCACCCCTCACACTCTGTCCTTAAGCCAGGACTTAAGAGAGGGGAGGGTGTGCATATAGAGGGGAAGCATGGAGCAATATTTGGAGGTGAGGAAGCTATCCTGTACTTGAGTGTCATGATGGTTACGTGACTCTAGGTATTTGTCAAAACTCATAGCACTGTATGTCCCACCAACCCCAAATTGCATTTAACTGTATGCAAATTTTAAAAAGGAACCTGAAGTTGTTCTGCTGCCCTCAACCCTATGCCCAGCCATCCTCTCCACCTATGTTTTCTTGCACATTCTATGGAAGCAGAAAACTGGGATGGGGAGAGAGAGAGTGAGTTGTCAAAGTCATGAGTGACTGGCCTCATCACACAACTGCTGTTGTGTGTTCTCATGCCCGCAGGACACTTTAGAAGGATGTTGTACATTTGGAAGTCTCCATAGCACATTTGCTGATTTCGCTGTCCTGAGTCTTTTTGAGGGGTGGCAAAGAGAATTAGTGGTTGCAGGGTGAAGAGAGAGCCACAGAATGTCCTGCGCCTCCATTTTTGATGTGAAAAGGAGAAATGAGTTGGCCATGAGCATGGCTGAATTGGTTTTTTTGCAACTCATGCACAAGGAATATCGGTTGGGCAAGAATACCCCGGTAGTAAGACGCTGTGTGTACTGGCTGTAGGAAAGGAACTTTGAACAAGTCAGAAGAAGGAAATAATGATCCAGTGTTTTCTAGCTCCTATAACCTGGCAATGCAATGTCAGGGTGACAAAAATGGATTGATCACAATGAGGTTCATTGATCACAATGAGGTAAAGGAAAGCCAAGGGGCTTATTCTGCTATTTGTCTAAGTGTCTAGAAACCACCAAAGTAGAGAGGCTCTGGAGGGGATTATAATTGAGATTTTGGATTTTGAGAAGAAGGATTGGGCAAGAACAGAGCCGAAGGATGGTTTAACTTTCAGCACCATGGCATATGGCAGCCTTTGGGCAGGAGTGAGCCTCCCTCATCTCAGCCACACTGATCTTCCCTGTCCCTCTCCTCCACCTGGGTCACTCTTGATACTGGACAAGAGAACTCAGAAAGCTGGTAAGGGGGCTGGGACACAAGATAGTTCTATGGCAACTTCCCTCCCCCCACAGTTCAATCTACTCCCATTTTTTTTTCTTCTAAATTGAACACATGCTTGGAGTTCTAAAGTACATTGGCTTTTTTAAGTTGCCAAACAATGGAAAAGTATAGAATCTGCCCAGGATAAGCAATAGGAAGATTCAACAGAGAATGGCCAAAGAGAATGGCTGAAGAAAAAAAAAAAAATCCAAGTTTCACATTTGTATCCAGCCAAGTTCAGCCTGTTCAGTAGATCTGCCTCATACAGATAGTTTCACATCAAGTGCCTTTAGAATATGCTAGTCATGGTGGATGAGAAAGCAGCGCCTGTTTCAACTGCTCCCTGGTTCTGGGAAGCCTTGTACTCCAGGATTCAGTCCCAGATTTAGGAAGTGTTTCTTAGGGCAAAGGTAGTTTCAGGATTGATTCGACCTTTGGAATCAATTTGGAGGCAATATGTCAGGTATCTAAACCAGCTTTGCTTTGAATTGTAGGATATAAACAACACACTGATGGTGTTAGTTTTTCCAGTAAATCCCAATTTTGAAAGCAAAAATTGAAATGCGTCGTGTGCCCACAATGTGCCAGAACTATGTTAGCTTTGGATAGATTTTGGCTCATAAAAATTGCACAAGGGCAAAAGGAAAGGATTATGAAAGTGAAAACTTAAAATAAGAAAGTAAAGTAACTGTCAAATGTTATATAGCTAGTAATATTAATTCTGGGATTCTTTCTTTAAAAACTATGCTCTTTCTGTTGCTCTACAGAGTAACACAATTGAAGCCTCATACCTCCTTTATCAGCCTGTTTAAAACAATTTCATGTGCTCTACTAAACACCTCCTATCTGGCTCTCTTCTTCCTTTCACCAGATTTCTTGGCAGAGGAAAGTTGAGGCTGCAGAGGCTTTCTTTTTCTTTTCTTTCTTTCTCTTTAAGATTTTTTTCTTTTCTTTTTTTTTTTTTTTTTTTTTTTTTTTTTGGAGAGAGGGAGAACTCCTGCATGTACAGAGGGAGAGGATTTCAAGCAGACTCCCCTCGAGCACAGGGCTCATTGCAGGGCTTGGTCCCATGACCCATAAGATCATAATCTGATCCAGAATCACAAGTTGGATACTAAGCTGACTGAGCCACCCGGGTGAATCTGCTGCTGAGGCTGCCTTAAAGGTGTGGGTCTGAAAGTTCCCACCAAATGCCAAGACCGTTTGTGTGTGTTCATTTGAGCGGTAAAGTAGGTACTTTGCATTTATGGAGACTATATACCTTAAACATATGACTTTCTCCAAGAAGAGAGGCTGTGGAAATAGTTAATTCTCATCTCCCATCTCTCACTAACTTTGGGGGAGCCACTGTCTGCGTACTCACAAGTCACAAGTCCAGCATGTGCAATTTATGTGCCCAAGGACCACTTTTTATGTAGACACATGGGACTCCCCACCTGAGAGCTTTCTTTGGTGGCAGGAGCAAGCTCAGCCTGTGCAGGAGGAGGCTGGAAATTCATGCTCTCCTAGCAAACCCCTTTTTGGGGTTTATTATGGACCAAGGTTGAGGATAAATATTCCAATTGCTTCTTCCCTTGGATGAGACACTCTGAAATGTCTGTACCCAGTCTCCCAGAGGAACCCCAGGGGACTGAGTCCCATTAGCTCACAGCAAGATTCTTCCGAGTAATGCATCTTATGCTAGTTTCCTTTTCTTGTCTTTCTTACTTCCCTACTCCACAAGCAATGCTTTCTGGGATCACCTCCTAAGTAAATTACATGTATCCAGTCATTGTCTCAGGGTCTGCTTATGGGAATCTATCCAAAGACACATTTCAAAGAACGATTTCTCACACTTCTACATTCTCTATTTGTATTTGAAATCATCTATGTTAAATATGCATACAATCAGACTACTATCTCAACAGAATCTTGTTTTATCAGTTGCAAGTCAGGTTACTCTCCTGAAAATGTCATCTTCCTTATTTTCTAGACACACAAAGGCACAACGTACACGGTCCTATACTTAGTGCACAATTTCCCCTCTGATTTTGCTCTTTAATGCTTTTCAGGTTAATAACCTCTTTTGGTTCACCTGATTCCAGGAAACTATTTCAAATTGTTTGAAATGGTTCAAATGGGGAACTGTGTGCTCTCTCCTTCCTCTCATTATGCTGTGGCTAAATGGAGCTAACAGAGCAACAGACTCTGGTTGATTGTCCCTGACCATTCATAATTGAAGCAGATGGGCAGTGGTGGCTATCAGTGAGAAGTGGTTTATCTCTCTAGGGAAAAAGTGACTTGATGTAGTTGAGTCTACCTTTTTCATGGGTGTGTCAGGTGAGAGCTGTGCCTCCTCGAATAAAAAAGGAACAAGGGTGCCTCTTCAGAGTCATTGTGTATATGTGTTGTCCAGGTGTGTGATCATGTGTATACACACATTTATAACAGTTACTCTACTAGAATGACAAGTAAACTCTGTATTCTCTTTTGAGCAAAATATCTCAACACCAGCTATGGTTACATTGTTTAGAACTTGTGTGTTTGTTTATTTAGAGTTCTGTGATTTTTCTTCTCCAGGATTCTCTACTTCCTCTTCCTCCTCCTGAATAACTGAGGGGTTTGTGAAACCCTGTGAGGTTCAGGAAGAAGAAGACTACAGTTACCCACCATTCTTATATATTTAAGGAGTGGGTTTATTATTACTCTAGCTTGTGTGTAACATGAGCCTCAATAATACCCTTCCTCCCCGAACCAAGATGTCCACATCCTAATCCCCAGAACCTGTGAATGAACCCTTCTATGACAAAGGGGGCTTTGCTGATGTGATTATTTGAAAGATCTTGAAATGAGAGATTATCCTGGATTAGCCAGGTGGGCCCAAAAGGTCATCAGAATGTCCTTATAAGGGTGCCCAGCTGGCTCCGTTGGAAAAGCTTGCAACTCTTGATCTCCAGGTCATGGGTTCAAGCCCAACGTTGGGGGCAGACATGACTAAAATCAATAAATTAATTAAAAAACATGTCCCTGTAAGAAGGAGGCAGAGGGAGATGTCAGCAGAGAAGAGGAAAAGGCAATGTGCCCGCAGAGGCAGAGATTGGAGTGATGGGGTCACATGCGGTGGAATGCCCCCAGTCACCAGAAGCTGCAAAAGGCAAGGCATGGATCCTCCTCCAGACCCTCTGGAAGGAAACCAGTCATCTTAACACCTTGGTTTTAGCCTTGTAAGACTCATTTTGCACCTCCGAACTCAAGAATGGTGAGAGAATAAATTTGTGTCATCTAAAGCCATTAACCATGTGGTAATTTGTTATAGAGCAACAAGAAATGAATGCAAGGCCCCAAAACTGCTGAAGCTGCTTGAAAAGTTGTACAGATGGTTGATGAACTGTCATGTGAATCGTTCAGGGAAGTTCTTTTGTTCTTGTTCCCAGTTTCCACTTGTGCATTCCTGCCACTGGTGAAAGCTTACGGTGGATATTCCCAGATACAATGAACATAACAAAGGCTGGAGTGATGGCTTGGCTAAGGGAAAGGAGGTGGTGAGGATCATGCCTGAAAGTGAAAGAGGTCCCACTTCTGGTCTATGCAAAACAGTGGCGGACCATGGAGCGGGTCACCTGGTCGTGGCCGAGGGATCCCAAGTGATGATGTAGGGGCACAGATGATCCAACTTGGAGGCATGAGTTTCAGGAACCTGGTTGGAGGTGTTTGGTATGATTCCCAGTTCCTCTGCAGCTGTCCTTTGCTTGCAACTTTTAGGTGTCCGTGTGTGAGTAAGTTCTAAGCTAGATTTCGTTGGGTGGGCACAGAGGATACGAGGGTGGATACACTTTGGCTGACTCTCTCCCACCTATTTTAGACTCCATTATTTCTCTGAACACCTGATTGAAGCATGAGTGTCAGATAAGGCTCAAATAGGTTAAGCACAGTGCCTGGGTTACAGACATAAAGAGTAATAGAGCTGAGATTCAAGCCTGGATCCAGGGGACACTCACGTCTGACCCTAACTGATAGGCCACACTGCCTCTAGCTCAAGTACCCTGAAATGTCTGGTGTGTTCTTCCTCCTCACCTGGTTCTTTTCCTTCTGCCCCACATCCTACTCTTCTGTCAGCACTGGAGGCCACCTAGGTGGAAGGATCAGGGAGCACGGTTTGTGCTCACCCAAATCATCTCATTTCTTCCTCCTTCTTCATGCACAAACCATCTTCGTGCTATAGAGAGAGTTCCATGCAGGGAGAACAATGAGATATTTTATTTCTAATGGTCCTCAGTCACAGCTGTGAACAACAACCAATAATGTGCATGGATCATGGTGTTTACGTTTTGATAAAACTCATTTGTACATTGTCTTTTTGTTGTCACAGGGGCTCTTAAGGCAGGTAATGTTAGCCCACTTTATAGAGAAGAACCCAGGGCTCAAAGAGGTCACACAAATAGAAAGTCTCCTATTCATTTCATTCCAAATCCACTTCCCAGCTAATCAGTGAGAATCTATTGAGTATCTCGAAGCATCCCAGGGATCTTTGCAGTCTTGGTCAGCACCGCCTGGGTCAGACTTTGGTGGTGTTAGGGCTGTTTGTACACATTCAGTTGGCTCCTTTTAGCAAGAAATTGTCACTTTTATGTAGTGACAGTTCACAGTCACCTCTGCCTTCGCAGGAAATCAATGTCCATTCAAAATTCTTCTTCCATCCGAAGAATAGAACAGCCTCTCCTATAGCTCCTGCCCCTGTTTGCATTAGGGCATGAGGCTGCATCGAATACAGGCTGCCTATTTCCTCCATTCATTCGATAAGTATTTATCAAGGATTGACAGTGTGCTGGGCACTTTATTAGGTGATGAGAGTGTAAAGGTGAGCAAAACAAATGTGGAACTAACAGCGTAGTAGGAGAGAAAGACAAATAAATCATCAGAAGTCCATCAGCAATTGGGCCTGCGACCCAGCGATCCAGGTGAACACAGCTGTTTTAAAATTACCTGGGATTTAATTTGCAGGTATGACTGAGTGACAACATGGAGAGGTCCATGCCATTAAAAGACTTTATTGGGGTGTTGGGCTGGCTCAGTTGATCGAGCATGGAACTCTTGATCTCAGGGTTGTAAGTTCAAGCCCCATGTTGGGTGTAGAGTTTACTTAAATAAATAAAAACTTTAAAAAAATAAAAAGAAGAGTTTATCACTTACAGTTTCTTTCTTTCTTTTTTTTTTAAAGATTTTATTTATTTATTTGACAGAAAGAGAGATAACAAGTAGGCAGAGAGGCAGGCAGGAGAGAGGGGTAAGCAGGCTTCTTGCTGAGCAGAGAGCCCGATGTGGGCCTCGATCCCAGGACCCTGAGATTATGACCT